>NC_064648.1:203552915-203857915 GCF_023864345.2 Schistocerca serialis cubense | reverse complement strand
AAGTTGCTGCTGTACAAGGTAACGTTGACCACGTCACTGTATGGAGAGTGCTACGGGAGAACCAGTTGTTTCCGTACCATGTACAGCGTGTGCAGGCACTATCAGCTGCTGATTGGCCTCCACGGGTACACTTCTGCGAATGGTACATCCGACAATGTGTCAATCCTCATTTCAGTGTAAATGTTCTCTTTACGGATGAGGCTTCATTCCAACGTCATCAAATTGTAAATTTTCACAGTCAACATGTGTGGGCTGACGAGAATCCGCACGCAATTGTGCAATCACGTCATCCACACAGATTTTCTGTGAACGTTTGGGCAGGCATTGTTGGCGATGTGTTGATTGGGCCCCACGTTCTTCCACCTATGCTCAATGGAGCACGTTATCACGATTTCATACGGGATACTCTACCTGTGCTGCTAGAACATGTGCCTTTACAAGTACGACACAACATGTGGTTCATGCACGATGGAGCTCCTGCACATTTCAGTCGAAGTGTTCGTACGCTTCTCAACAACAGATTCGGTGACCGACGGATTGGTAGAGGCGGACCAATTCCATGGCCTCCACGCTCTCCTGACCTCCACCCTCTCGACTTTCATTTATGGGGGCATTTGAAAGCTCTCGTCTACGCAACCCCGGTACCAAATGTAGAGACTCTTCGTGCTCGTATTGTGGACGGCTGTGATACAATACGCCATTCTCCAGGGCTGCATCAGCGCATCAGGGATTCCGTGCGACGGAGGGTGGATGCATGTATTCTCCCTAACGGAGGACATTTTGAACATTTCTTGTAACAAAGTGTTTGAAGTCACGCTGGTACGTTCTGTTGCTGTGTGTTTCCATTCCATGATTAATGTGATTTGAATAGAAGTAATAAAATGAGCTCTAACATGGAAAGTAAGCGTTTCAGGACACATGTCCACATAACATATTTTCTTCCTTTGTGTGTGAGGAATGTTTCCTGAAAGTTTGGCCATACCTTTTTGTTCAAAATGGTTCAAATGGCTCTGAGCACTATGGGACTTAACATCTATGGTCATCAGTCCCCTAGAACTTAGAACTACTTAAACCTAACTAACCTAAGGACAGCACACAACACCCAGTCATCACTACCTGTTTGTAACACCCTGTATAAATGATCTAGGTGATAATCTGAGCAGCCCCCTTAGAGTGTTTGCAGATGACGCTGTAATTTACCGTCTATTAAAATCATCAGACGATCAATGTCAATTACAAAATGATCTAGAGAGAATTTCTGTATGGTGCGAAAAGTGGCAATTGGCACTAACCAAAGGAAAGTGCGAGGTCATCCACATGGGTACTAAAAGAAATTGGATAAATTGTGGGTATACGATAAATCGCACAAATCTAAGGGCTGTCAGTTCGACTAAATACCTAGGAATTACAATTACGAGCAACTAAAATTGGGAAGACCACATAGATAATATTGTGGGGAAGACGAAACAAAGACTGCGCTTTGTTGGCAGAACATTTAGAAGATGCGACAAACCCACTACAGCGACAGCCTACATTCAGTCCTCTGCTGGAATATTGCTGCGCGGCATGGGATCCTTACCAGGTAGGATTGACGGAGGACATCGAAAAAGTGCAAAGAAGGGCAGCTCGTTTCGTGTTATCGGGCAATAGGGGTGAGAGTGTCACTGATATGATACGCGAGTTGGAGTGGCACCTACTGAAACAAAGGCGGTTTTCTTTGCGGCGAGATCTATTTACAAAATTTCAATCACCAACATTCTCTTCCGAATGCGAAAATATTTTGTTGAAACGCACCTACGTAGGGAGAAATGATCATCATAATAACATAAGACAAATCAGAGCTCGAACGGAAAAATTTAGGTCTTCCTTTTTCTTACGCGCCACTCGAGAGTGGAATGGTAGAGAAGTAGTATGAAAATGGTTCGATAAAGTGTCAATTGCAGAGTAACCATGTAGATGTAGATGTATATACTCTTTGACTACACATCCCGTACTCTTGCCATACGATGCCGCTAGGAGTACAAACGACCAGTGTCTTACATATGTTGAAATTTGTGTCAAAAGTTAGGCAGCTTTTAGCTGATATACCCCTGTTGTTCCCAAAGAAACCAGAAATAATCAGTTATAAAAATAACTTTGTTGTAACCTTCTAATCTACTACATATGGGCAGTTACATACTGAGTGCGTACTCGACCTCCCCATACTTATTTTGTCTCCATTTGTCTAGATTATATTTGACTTCTTTTTATACAAACGATCCACGAATACCGGCCGGTGTGGCCGTGCGGTTCTAGGCGCTCCAGTCTGGAACCGCGCGACTGCTACGGTCGCAGGTTCGAATCCTGCCTCGGGCATGGATGTGTGTGATGTCCTTAGGTTAGTTAGGTTTAAGTAGTTCTAAGTTCTAGGGGACTGATGACCACAGCAGTTGAGTCCCATAGTGCTCAGAGCCATTTAACCATTTGATCCACGGAACGTGACACTAAGTCGGATAACGATACAGTAATTTCCTCCGTAGAGCGGTTGACGCAGAAGTTGTGGCCTAATCAGATGATCGCGAACTGTGCTGCATGACACGTTTTTGTTTACGAGTGCGCCGGCTTCTAACTCGGACTCGATAGGTAGACGACGGCATGTGCCATGCCTCCAAAGTCGCCAGACTCAAATCCCACTGATTTCTGTGCTTAGACCAGGGCCGGCCAAACGCTGCACAGTGTGCAGACGTGCGGAAGCGCTGCACATGCGCGCACGTGTGCAACAGCGACATCTGCTATTAGACATGTGTCCTAAATGAACGGCGGCGGCTCCACTTCCCTGTTTATGTGGTACAAGCAAGAGCTTGTTTGTGAAAGATTTTTCTCGGCGATGAAACTGAATAAATCAAGGTTTCGATAAAGCATAAGTGATGAAAATCTCCAGCAATTGCTTGCGTTTGTCAATAAGCCGTGCTTTTGTGCCCGATATTAATTTCTCATGACCAGTGATAAATGTGTTCGGATTTATTCCTTTCGTAATTAAAAATTACTGTTAACTAATTGTGCACTATTGCCTCATTCTGCTCCATGTTACATTATTATAAGGAAAATTGGTCATTAAACCGATTGTTCCAATGTATACTTACATTTAGGGGTTTTTATTAATGTGTGAAGGACTACGCTCAGCTGAAGTCGATAAAACATAACACTCATCTAATTGTCGGTTATTATGCAGATTTCAGACGGAACTGATGAAAGATGTAGCAATAATGGTACTGAAGTAACAGGTCTGCGGTTATCATTCTGTTCAGAGGTCAGTGAGACAGAAATTATGTGGGTGTAAGTCAGGGCACCGAGAATTAGTTACAGGAAACCTTGCATTAGTTTAATGTTATTTGAAATCATGAATAAGTTTCGCTGGAAGTCGCTATTTTTTTTTTTCCTTTATTGAGCTTTATTGTGCCCGACCGAGACTCGAACTCGGGACCTTTGCCCTTCGCGGGCAAGTGCTCTACTATCTGAGCTACCGAAGCACGACTTACGCCCCCTCCTCACAGCTTTACTTCTGCCAGTATCTCGTCTCCTACCTTCCAAACTTTACAGAAGCTCTCCTGCGAACCTTGCAGAACTAGCACTCCTGAAAGAAAGGATATTGCGGAGCCACAGCCTTGGGGATGTTTCCAGAATGAGATTTTCACTCTGCAGCGGAGTGTGCGCTGATATGAAACTTCCTGGCAGATTGAAAATGTGTGCCGCACCGAGACTCGAACTCGGGACCTTTGCCTTTCGCGTGCGAGTGCTCTACCATCTGAGCTACGCAAGGTAGGAGACGAGGTACTGCCTGAAGTATAGCTATGAGGACGGGGCGTGAGTCGTGCTTCGGTAGCTCAGTTGGTAGAGCACTTGCCCGCGAAGGGCAAAGGTCCCCAGTTCGAGTCTCGGTCGGGCACACAGTTTTAATCTGCCAGGAAGTCTCATATCAGCGCACACTCCGCTGCAGAGTGAAAATCTCATTCTTGAAACATCCCCCAGTCTGTGGCTAAGCCATGTCTTTGCAGTATCCTTTCTTTCAGGAGTGCTAGTTCTGCAAGGTTCGCAGGAGAACTTCTGTAAAGTTTGGAAGGTAGGAGACGAGATACTGGCAGAATTAAAGCTGTGAGTACCGGGCGTGAGTCGTGCTTCGGTAGCGCAGATGGTAGAGCACTTGCCTGCGAAAGGCAAAGGGCCCGAGTTCGAGTCTCGGTCGGGCACACAGTTTTAATCTGCCAGGAAGTTTCGTCCAGTTCTGTTTTGATTTGTACTGCAGTCCAACCCTTTAGTAACAGTACGGAAGTCAATCGCAGTCGGCTCATTGACCAATTCAGGCGGCTGTTAACAATGAACTGCATGCTGTATATTGTTGAAATTCCTTATACGCTCCTTGGAACAAGCAAGCTTACCAGCCATGAAGGCGCAACAGAAAGTTCCATTCTTTCATGGAAATTTACAAGAGTTACCCGGACACCCTCATATATGTAGATATTCACTGAAGAGCAAAAAAATCTGGTACACCTCCCTAATATCGTGTAGAGCCCCCACGCACACGCAGAAGTGGCGCAACACGGCTTGGAATTGTCTCGACTAACGTCTGAAGTAGTGCTGGAGGGAACTGTCACCACCAAACCTGCAGGGCTGTCCATAAATCCGTAAGAGTACGAGGAGATGGCATCCCAGATATGCTCAATAATGTTCATGTGTGGGGAGATAGGTGGCCATCGGACTCAAAAGAGTGTCCCTGGAGCCACTCTGTAGCAATTCTGGGCGGGTGGGGTGTCGCATTGTCCTTCTGGAATTGCCAAGTCCATCGGAACGCACAATGCACATAAATGGATACAGGTGATTAGACCGGATGCTTACGTACGTGTAACCTGTCACAGCCGTACCTAAACATATCAGGGGTCCCATATCACTCCCAACTGCAAACGCCCCACACCATTACAGAAGCTCCACCAGCTTGAATAATCCCAAGCTGACATGCAGAGTCCATGCATTCATGAGGTTGTCTCCTTACCCGTACACATCCATCCGTTCGATACAATTTGAAACGAGACTCGTCCGAGCAGGCAACGTGTTTCCAGTCATCAATCCAATGTCGGTGGCGAGGCGTAAAGCTTTGTGTCGTGCAGTCATCAAGGGTACACGAGTGGGCCTTCGGCTCCAGAAGCCCATATCGATGATGTTTCGTTGAATGGTTCTCACACTCACACTTGTTCATGGCCCAGCACTGAAATTTGCAGCAATTTGCGGAAGGGTTGCACTTCTGTCAAATTGAACGGTTCTCTTCAGTCGTCGTTGGTCGCGTTCCTACAGAATATTTTTGCGGCTGCAGCAATGTCAGAGGCTTGTTGTTTTACCGCAGTCCTCATATTCACGGTACACTCGTGAAATGGTCGTACGGGAAAATCTCCATCGCTACTTCGGAGATCCTGCGTCCCATCGCTCGTGTGCCGACTATAACAGCACGTCCAAACTAACTTAAATCTCGATAACTTGTCATCGTAGCAGCAGTAACCGATCTAACAACTGTGCCAGACACTTGTTGTCTTACATAGGCTTTGCTGACTGGAGCGCCTTATTCTGCCTGCTTACACGTCTCTGTATTTGAATACGCATCCCTATACCAGTTACTTTGGCGATTCGTTGTATATGGAGAGAGTTATGGGTGCTGCGAAAAGCTCGGGTTCCCATAGTAAATTAATGTGACAAGTGCACTGGCAACGATTTATGCAACAGAACTGTCGCAAACTCATCCTAGTTACTTTTTTTGTAATTCAGTTTGATTGGATTTTGCTGGAAACAATATTGCCATTGGAATAGAATATCACGGTCAGCGAAGACGATTAAATGTTAACTATGCAGGTATTTTATACATATGTAAAATTACAAATGGCTATCAGGGTGTTCTGAAATTCCTGCTACAAATCTGTAGGAGTTGTAGAGTGGATTGAGTAAAGAATATTTTGAACAGGAACACATGTCCGAAAATGTACCGTTTCGTGCTACAGCCATTCGAAAACATGTCTGCTAGGTAGGTATGCAACAGGGGAGTCATGGGGGAGGGTGGTTACACCCTATCGGCTGATGTCATTTGACGTCTGTCTTACCTCTGTGACCTTATCGAGGCTCATTCACTGTGTCTGTGAGTGTCAGAGCAACATGGCAGGGTACACGTTTGCAGGACATAACAACACTATCCTTTTGAATGGCGAAGCGCATGTTAATGTTCACAGATAATGATGTTTTTATTTATGTATGAGACAGACAGTACCACATAACTGGCATATTGGCATGTCACAAATGTGCGTTTCATGAGGTGCATTCAAGTTCTAAGGCCTCCGATTTTTTTTCTCCAGACTGGAAAGAGATAGAAACATGCGCATTGTTTTAAAATGAGGCCGCGTTCATTGTCAATACGTCCCAGAGATGGCAGCACCGTACGGCAGATGGAATTTTACCGCCAGCGGCGAGAACTGTTTCAAATACTTAAAATGGCGACGTTTTCCTTACTTGAACAATGTGCAATCATTCGTTTTCTGAATTTGCGTGGTGTGAAACCAATTGAAATTCATTGACAGTTGAAGGAGACACGTGGTGATGGAGTTATGGACGTGTCGAAAGTGCGTTCGTGGGTGCGACAGTTTAATGAAGGCAGATCATCGTGTGACAACAAACCAAAACAACCTCAGGCTCGCACAAGCCGGTCTGATGACACGATCGAGAAAGTGGAGAGAATTGTTTTGGGGGATTGCCGAATGACTGTTGAACAGGTCACCTCCAGAGTTGGCATTTCTGTGGGTTCTGTGCACACAATCCTGCATGACGACCTGAAAATGCGAAAAGTGTCATCCAGGTGGGTGCCACGAATGCTGACGGACGACCAAATGGCTGCCCGTGTGGCACGTTGCCGAGCAATGTTGACGCGCAACGACACCACAAATGGGACTTTCTTTTCGTCGGTTGTGACAATGGATGAGACGTGGATGCCATTTTCCAATCCAGAAACAAAGCGCCAGTCAGCTCAATGGAAGCACACAGATTCACCGCCACCAAAAAAATTTCGGGTTAACCGCCAGTGCTGAAAAAATGATGGTGTCCATGTTCTGGGACAGCGAGGGCGTAATCCTTACCCATTGCGTTCCAAAGGGCACTACAGTAACAGGTGCATCCTACTACGAAAATGTTTTGAAGAAAAAATTCCTACCTGCACTGCAACAAAAAGTCCAGGAAGGGCTGCGCGTGTGCTGTTTCGCCAAGACAATGCACCCGCACATCGAGCTAACGTTACGCAACAGTTTCTTTGTGATAACAACTTTGAAGTGATTCCTCATGCTCCCTACTGACTTGGCTCCTAGTTGGATTTTTCCAACAATGAAAGATACTCTCTGTGGCCGCACATTCACCAGCCGTGCTGCTATTGCCTCAGCGATTTTCCAGTGGTCAAAACAGACTCCTAAAGAAGCCTTCGCCGCTGCCATGGAATCATGGCGTCAGCATTGTGAAAGATGTGTATGTCTGCAGGGCGATTACGTCGAGAGGTAACGCCAGTTTCATCGATTTCGGGTGAGTAGTTAATTAGAAAAAAATCGGAGGCCTTAGAACTTGAATGCACGTCGTAATAGAGCTGCTACCTCAATTTTCTTGAACAAACTGTATTGTTTGTGAGCCAGATGAAGGCGACAATTGCCGGTCTAGAGCACTGAAAATGCAAAGTCGCATTGTCCAGATCGTCCCATGTGCCAACGACTCTGTGTCTTGTACCATTGTATAACCTGAATGAAATTTTCACTCTGCAGTGGAATGTGCACTGATATGAATCTTCCTGGCAGGCCAAAACTGTGTGCCAGACGGAGACTCGAACTGGCAGAACTGAGGCTGTGATGATGGGTCGTCAGTTGTGCTTGGGTAGCTCAGATGGCAGAGCACTTGTCTGCGAAAGGCATACTGTTTTGATCTCCCAGGAAGCTGTACGTCCTATCTGCCGACGTTAGCTGCCTCGTCCAGTGTAGCGACAGGTTACGAGCGGTGTTTGTATGTACGTGATTGTTTCTTAGAGACTGTAAAGCAGTGGAGACGCAAGATGTAACAAAGCAGGTGGTAGAAGCCGGGTGCTGTGAAATGTACTGCAGGCGGCCGCTGAAGGAGGAGCGGTGCGGGAGATATTCATTTATTCCGGGCTGCGTCCTGTAACCTGGCGCCACCGGGTGCCTCATTAGCAGCTGGGCCATTCAGGGGCAGAGCGAGCCACTGTGGCGCTGTGTGCGCTCTCTAATTGGGCTAATCAGGGAAGGGATTAAAAGGGGGCCAGCAGTGAGAGAGGAGCAGAGAGGAAGGTCCGGGGCAGGAGGTTTAGCGGTGCGGTACTGCAGTCTGCAGGAAGGAAGGGGAGAACTGAGTGAGAGGTGTAGAGGAAGAAATTGGTGGTGGTAGCGAGCAAGGAAAGGGGAGGGCTGCGCTCGTTAATTGGGATAATCTGGAGAAGGATGGTCGGGCAGTGAGAGAAAGAGTGGAAGGAATGTCTGAGATGTAGTGGCGAAGCGGTGTAGTTGTGCGGGGTGTGTGGAAGGGAGGAAAGAATTGAGAGGTGTAGAGGAAGAAGTTGGAGGTGGCGAGCAAAGAAACGGACGGGCAGGGAAGGATGCCGAGCTGAGGTGGCGGCAGAAAGCTGCGGACGTGACGGTGAGAAGCGGCGCCGGTGAAAGGAGGGGGGAGGGGGGGGAGGAGGCTAGAGGTGGGGGAGGCAGGTTGGGGGAGGGGCGTGGGGTTGGGGTGGAGGGAAGGTGGCGCCGTCTTGTCGTGACCCGAGACGGCAATTCAGACGCGCCGGCTGCTGGCGTGGGGCGCGACGGAGGACGAGAGTTGCGGTCGGGGGAGCAGCGGTGGCTGCGTCGGAACTTTAGGAGCTGTGGGAGGAGGGGGAGGGAACTGGAGCCGGGAATGCGGGGGCGGACATCGATCGCGGCAGACTTCCTTCCACGGCGCGGCGGCGCCAGTCAAAAGCCACTCGGCGAGCGCAAACTCCGGAGCCACCAGCGGCCGCCCCATTCAGCAGAGGGGCTGTGGGCAAACTGGCCTCGCACAAGGCCGGCGTCGCGTCTTCTATTTTAGGCGCGTTTCTACGGCGCAGAAATAACGCACCAGCGCCTCTGCTGCCGTTGTCATCTATCCTGAGGCGGGAAGCTGGAGGGAATATATGTAGAGAAAATTCGAAACTAAAACCAGTTGCTTTCAATTGAAAGAAAATCAGCCCCCGGTCACTATTTTTAACAAATTAACCTGGTTGCGACAGTGCAGGAGTGTCTTCCTCAGAATTTAAATCAAAGAATGCTCTATATTCTATAACATGATCACATAATTATGACTAAAAACACGAACAGCTGATAGCATGAATTTCTTAAAAGTAGATACCTTAGGGGTTGCGAAGCAACTCAAATCGCTTGGTACGGGCAATTCTTCAGGTCCAGATTGTATATTGATTAGGTTCCTTTCAGATTACGCTGATACAATAGCTCCCTGCTTAGCAATCATATACAACCACTCGCTCACCGATAGATCTGTACCTACAGATTGGAAAATTGCGCAGGTCGCACCAGTGTTTAAGAAGGGTAGTAGGAGTAATCCATCGAACTAGAGACCTATATCATTGATGTCGGTTTGCAACAGGGTTTTGCAGCATATACTGTATTCAAACATTATGAATGACCTTGAAGGGAACGGTCTATTGATACGTAATCAGCAGGGCTTCAGAAAACATCGTTCTTGTGCAACGCAGCTAGTTCTTTATTCGCACGAAGTAATGGCTGCTATCGACAGGGGATCTCAAGTTGATTCCGTATTTCTAAATTTCCGGAAAGCTTTTGATACCGTTCCTCACGCCCGCATCTCGTGGTCGTGCGGTAGCGTTCTCGCTTCCCACGCCCGGGTTCCCGGGTTCGATTCCCGGCGGGGTCATGGATTTTCTCTGCCTCGTGATGGCTGGGTGTTGTGTGATGTCCTTCGGTTAGTTAGGATTAAGTAGTTCTAAGTTCTAGGGGACTGATGACCACAGATGTCAAGTCCCATAGTGCTCTGAGCCATTACCGTTCCTCACAAGCGACTTCTAATCGAGCTGCGGGCCTATGGGGTATCGTCTCAGTTGTGCGACTGGATCCGTGATTTCCTGTCAGGAAGGTCGCAGTTCGTAGTAATAGACGGCAAATCCTCGAGTAAAACTGAAGTGATATCAGGTGTTCCCTAGGGAAGGGTCCTCGGACCTCTGCTGTTCCTGATCTATATAAATGAGCTGGATGACAATCTGAGCAGTTCTCTTAGGTTGTTCGCAGATGATGCTGTAATTTACCATGTAGTAAGGTCATCCAAAGACCAGTATCAGTTGCAAAGCGATTTAGAAAAGATTGCTGTATGGTGTGGCAGGTGGCAGTTGACGCTAAATAACGAAAAGTGTGAGGTGATCCACACGAGTTCCAAAAGAAATCCGTCGGAATTCGATTACTAGATAAATAGTACAATTCTCAAGGCTGTCAATTCAACTAAGTACCTGGGTGTTAAAATTACGAACAACTTCAGTTGGGAAGAGCACATAGATAATATTGTGGGGAAGGCGAGCCAAAGGTTGCGTTTCATTGGCAGGACACTTGGAAGATGCAACAAGTCCACTAAAGAGACAGCTTACACTACACTCGTTCGTCCTCTGTTAGAATATTGCTGCGCGGTGTGGGATCCTTAGCGGGTGCGATTGACGGAGGACATCGAAAGGGTGCAAAAAAGGGCAGCTCGTTTTGTATTATCACGTAATAGGGGAGAGAGTGTGGCAGATATGATACGCGATTTGGGATGGAAGTCATTAAAGCAAAGACGTTTTTCGTGACGGCGAGATCTACACTCCTGGAAATTGAAATAAGAACACCGTGAATTCATTGTGCCAGGAAGGGGAAACTTTATTGACACATTCCTGGGGTCAGATACATCACATGATCACACTGACAGAACCACAGGCACATAGACACAGGCAACAGAGCATGCACAATGTCGGCACTAGTACGGTGTATATCGACCTTTCGCAGCAATGCAGGTTGGTATTCTCCCATGGAGACGATGGTAGAGATGCTGGATGTAGTCCTTTGGAACGGCTTGCCATGCCATTTCCACCTGGCGCCTCAGTTGGACCAGCGTTCGTGCTGGACGTGCAGACCGCGTGAGACGACGCTTCATCCAGTCCCAAACATGCTCAATGGGGGACAGATCCGGAGATCTTGCTGGCCAGGGTAGTTGACTTACACCTTCTAGAGCACGTTGGGTGGCACGGGATACATGCGGACGTGCATTGTCCTGTTGGAACAGCAAGTTCCCTTGCCGGTCTAGGAATGGTAGAACGATGGGTTCGATGACGGTTTGGATGTACCGTGCACTATTCAGTGTCCCCTCGACGATCACCAGTGGTGTACGGCCAGTGTAGGAGATCGCTCTCCACACCATGATGCCGGGTGTTGGCCCTGTGTGCCTCGGTCGTATGCAGTCCTGATTGTGGCGCTCACCTGCACGGCGCCAAACACGCATACGACCATCATTGGCACCAAGGCAGAAGCGACTCTCATCGCTGAAGACGACACGTCTCCATTCGTCCCTCCATTCACGCCTGTCGCGACACCACTGGAGGCGGGCTGCACGATGTTGGGGCGTGAGCGGAAGACGGCCTAACGGTGTGCGGGACCGTAGCCCAGCTTCATGGAGACGGTTGCGAATGGTCCTCGCCGATACCCCAGGAGCAACAGTGTCCCTAATTTGCTGGGAAGTGGCGGTGCGGTCCCCTACGGCACTGCGTAGGATCCTACGGTCTTGGCGTGCATCCGTGCGTCGCTGCGGTCCGGTCCCAGGTCGACGGGCACGTGCACCTTCCGCCGACCACTGGCGACAACATCGATGACCTGTGGAGACCTCACGCCCCACGTGTTGAGCAATTCGGCGGTACGTCCACCCGGCCTCCCGCATGCCCACTATACGCCCTCGCTCAAAGTCCGTCAACTGCACATACGGTTCACGTCCACGCTGTCGCGGCATGCTACCAGTGTTAAAGACTGCGATGGAGCTCCGTATGCCACGGCAAACTGGCTGACACTGACGGCGGCGGTGCACAAATGCTGCGCAGCTAGCGCCATTCGACGGCCAACACCGCGGTTCCTGGTGTGTCCGCTGTGCCGTGCGTGTGATCATTGCTTGTACAGCCCTCTCGCAGTGTCCGGAGCAAGTATGGTGGGTCTGACACACCAGTGTCAATGTGTTCTTTTTTCCATTTCCAGGAGTGTATGCCAAAGGGCGTTAGTCAGAAAGATATGTAAGATAAAGAAAAGTGATGGCGAGCCACTAAGGGCTGCTCTTTACTTGCGTGGTGCAGCTTGTAAACGGACTGGGGTGCCCGCGTTAACAAATGCGGCCAGGTGAACACGGCACAGCAGCGAGCGCCCCATCTAGTAGCTGTAGATACAATTAGGCTACTTCACATTGAAATATGGGCAGAAATGATTGTAAATAAACGGTATTTGGCACATAATGGAAAGCAATGTTTGTTTGATAGTAGCATACTACATAACATTTTGTCTACATCAAAGCTTATAACACTAAGGTAAAACATGAAAACATCATTATGAAACTGTAGATAGGACTGAATGACAACTTGTAGAAAGCAATATTGACGTGAAATGCAGTCAAGAAACATTTGATAATTGAAAAACATAGGACTACCTCAGAAGGAAAAGAATATTTCGGCAATCTGCACAAGGAGACCTGATGTCAGATATCGAGTAACGGCTTTATACCGTGTGTGTGTGTGTGTGTGTGAAATCCTATGGGACTTAACTGCTGAGGTCATCAGTCCCTAAGCTTACACACTACTTAACCTAAATTATCCTAAGGACAAAGACACCCACCCATGCCCGAGGGAGGACTCCAACCTCCGCCGGGACCAGCTGCACAGTCCGTGACTGCAGCGCCCTAGACCGCTCGGCTAATCCCTCGCGACACGGCTTTATACCGTTGAAAAAAATTTTGTTACGTAGGTGTAGCTGTTCCTTAACAATGAGGCTATCCTCTCCAGCAAGATGTTTTTAAAATCTCTAATTCTTCTAGAATATCTAGTCTATGCCCTTTCTTTTCTGTGTCAAAATGTTGCTATCGAATGACATGTAGTTAGAAGATGGTCGGCAAAAGACGGATTTTGGGGCTAGTGCCATTTTTCCTTAGCAAGTGTTCTTTATATCTGGTAGTGTACTTATACTCTATCATACATTTTTAGTCATAATTCTGTGATCATGTTATAGAATATAGACCATTATTTGTTTTATATTCTGAGGAAGACACCCCTAGCAGTGTCGAAACCAGGTTAATTTCTTAAAAATAGTGACCGAGGACTGATTTTCTTTCAATGGCAACTATTCACGGTCTCTGGACGTGCAGCCATGTACAAGATTTTCCACTTGCTTTCATCTGAGTAATACCATAGCCAACAGTGAAATGAACACACAGGGAATGTGAAGAAATATGGGCACACCAAAAAATACAGCAAATTATCGTGCGTAATACGGTGTAGGAAAACCACTGGATCTCAAAACAATTTCCAGTTTTCTTGCAATGGATAAACACAGGTCCTATATGGTTTTTAAGGGAATCTTATACCGATCTTCCTGCAAAATAGTGGGAACTTCAGGAAACGGTGATGGTGGTTTATAACGGTCACGCAGCGTTCTGTCCAAAATAGGCCGAAAAGGATCAAAACACTTAGATCTGGTGACGGCAGTGGCTAGGGGAGAAGTGACGCTTCGTCCTCACGTACAGAAAACCAGTTCTGGACGATGTGAGTTCCTCCAATAAGAGCCCTGTCGTCTTCGAATACGGCACACATGTTCACCATTGGGAAACAAACATTGTACCAAGGGAAAGACCTGATCAGCCAAAATAACCATGAATACTTCTTGAGGGTATTTTTGTTCTTAAGGTTTTTAACATGGCTGCCAATCAGCGACTGTTGTATAGTACAAAATTTTGAAAAACACAGCCCTCAAAAAAATTCAAATGGCTCTCAGCACTAAGGGACTTAACTTCTGAGGTCATCAGTCCCCTAGAACTTAGAACTACTTCAACCTAACTAACCTAAGGACAGCACACACATCCATGCCCGAGGCAGGATTCGAACCTGCGACTGTAGCGGTCGCGCGGTTCCAGACTGTAGCGCCTAGAACCGCTCGGCAACAACAGCCGGCACACAGAGTCGCGGACACAATTAATTTGTAACCTAGGTTTCTGTGTCACAAGCCACACCTTCTTCGGACAAAATTAAAACTAAATGTTACAGCATAACCTACCAAAGAATACGGAAGCTGCGGTCATACCTGAGAGCGTCAGATAGTCGGAATTAAAATAAAATGCCACAGAGGTGCAAGCCACTGTGGGCTGCCACGTGTCCTCTGCTACAGTCAACACAGAAGTGAAACATCGTGTGACTTGTGCGCCACGGCAACTTCAAGACTATACCGCCATCTGGTGGCTAATTGGTAAAACAAGCTATTTTGTAAACATCTCTCGTATCTGCAGGGAGGGAAATAAACAAACACCTGAACGATGTTCATGAAGTAATCACAATAGCGGGATGCTGCATGACATAAAATACACCTAATGAATGACTGACTGTAGTACAAAAATTCCAGAATAAATGCACAAAGAAGGCATATACGAAATAATCCATTAATGACATCACTGCTTGCTATAATATACTATTAAGAAGTAGAAAGGAAAGGTATCTCTAAATCTGCAAGAATTAGTTGGTACATCAAAGTGTTAGATCTTGTCAAGAAGCGGCTTTAGACCATTGAAGTAACTTCTTCCGCGCAGCTGCACCTGCTCGTTGAGAAAAAGTCCGTCATTCGAAAGCAAATGCTTGAAAATTTCCAGCTCCTCCAAAATATCAACTTTACGCCCTTTTTTTTCAATATGCAAAAATTTCCAGCTTCTCAAACCGAGCGAGGTGGCGCAGTGGTTAGCACACTGGACTCGCATTCGGAAGGACGACGGTTCAATCCCGTCTCCAGCCATCCTGATTTAGGTTTTCCGTGATTTCCCTAAATCGTTTCAGGCAAATGCCGGGATGGTTCCTTTGAAAGGGCACGGCCGATTTCCTTCCCCATCCTTCCCTCACCCGAGCTTGCGCTCCGTCTCTAATGACCTCGTTGTCGACGGGACGTTAAACACTAACGACCACCCACCACCACCACCAACTTCTCAACCCCTTTAGGGGTTGCGTTGACTGTAGCAGAGGACACATTGGAGCCACTAGTGGCTTGCACCTCTGTTGCATTTTATTTTAATTATCACTACCTGACACTGTAACAGTTAGCTTTAATTTTGTCCGAAGAAGGTGTCCCCAGCTCACAAATTAATTGGGTCCGCGACTGAGGGCTGTGTTTTCACAAAATTTTGTATTTTTGTTCTGTCGTTGCAACTACAAAAATGTGTGATTTTTTTCACCACACGTGTTTCGCTTTATTGAGGTAAAGCATCATCTGTAATTAAGTTATTTGCTTATTTGCTTTTAGATCGACAAACAGTTCGTTAAGAAAAAGTTGATTTGTACTGGGTGGCCCAAAAAGGATGGTCGGATTTGAACTGCGTAGTACCATTGAAAGGTGAGGAGGGGGGACCACTGCCGGCCGTCTGCAAGTCGGCCATTACACCCAGTTTGCCACGAGATGGCGCAGTGGACGGTCGAGCATCGTGTTTTTGCTGTGGAACAGTTTTTCAGAAATGATGAATCGTTTATTACTGTGCAACGATTGTTTCGACAACGTTTTGGTGTAGCGCATGATGGACCCATTCCAGATCGCAGATCCATATCACGTTGGGTGACTGCATTCCGGACAACAGGGTCTGTCAAAAGTGGTAAATCTACAGGGCGTACACGTACGGCAGTTACTCCACAGAACATTGATGATGTTAGAGCATCAGTGCTGCAAAGCCCGCATCGTTCCACTAGGTGTCGTGCTCAAACTTTAGGCCTCAGCCGTAGTTCGTTGCAGCGTATTTTAAGCCGTGAGTTACAGTTTCACCCATACAAAATTATGATCACGCAAAAGCTGTATGATCGTGATTTTGAGCAGCGAAGACGATTTTGTGAATCAATGCTTGACATTTTGTACTCTAATAATGATGTTGTGCTTCTTATGTCAGATGAAGCCCATTTCCATTTAGACGGCTATGTCAATAAACAAAACTGCAGGTATTGGGCAGCAGATAATCCCAGAGAATTGCACCAAAAGCCTCTTCATAGTGCTAAGGTAACAGTCTGGTGTGGAATTTCAAGATTGGGGATTGTTGGTCCTTATTTTTTTGAGGAGAACAACGCTACAGTCACAGTGAACTCGAAACGTTACGTTAACATGCTACGTAGCTTTTTGGTGCCGAAACTGCGAGAGTTACATGTAAATCGAGATCGAATTTGGTTTCAACAGGACGGGGCCACGGCCCACACAGCCAATGACTCCATGTGTGTTTTAAGGCGGATGTTCCCCCACCACATCATCTCGCGTTTTGGAGATGTCCACTGGCCCGCGAGATCAGCTGACCTCTCAGCCTGTGATTTTTTTCTTTGGGGATACCTAAAGTCAAAAGTCTACGTAAAGAAGCCCCGAAACTTAATTGATCTGAAGGAGGCAATCAGTGCGGAAATTATGGCAATTCAAGAAGAAACAGTAGTGAAAGTGATGGAAAATTTCGAGGAAAGACTTGTGGAATGCATCACCGAGGAAGGACACCATCTTCCGGAAGTCATTTTCCGTACATGATTTTTTGTGGTTAGTTCTTTTAATTGGGTGCCTGGGAGCATTTAGTTACGTAATTGAATAAAATTAATTTGTAAAACTGATGGAGTTATAGTTATTTAAAATGTGACCATCCTTTTTGGGCCACCCTGTACTTACGGTGATTATTGGTTGATTTCTCGCTTACATCAGGAAATGCCGTCTGCTAGCACAACGTGGTTTTCCTGCGTCAGGCTCTGATAATTTTGGTATAATTTTTAGATGTTCTGCAGCACTATACATTTCCTGTGTTTTTCACAGCACACATATGCAGACTACTTTGTTCTGTTTGTTTTTGTACTTCAAGTATGTGTTGTCGTTTGCGTTTTGTAGTGGTGCCAACATAACATTTCCACTACTTTTTCTTTAACCTACAACATTAAGCAAGCAAGCAGTAAAGGAAACAAAAGAAAAAATTTGGAGTAGGTATTAAAATCCATGGAGAAGAAATAAAAACTTTCAGGTTCGCCGATGACATTGTAATTCTCTCAGAGACGTCAAAGGACTTGGAAGAGCAGTTGAATGGAATGGACAGTGTCTCGAAAGGAGGATATAAGATGAACATCAACAAAAGCAAAACGAGGATAATGGAATGTAGTCGAATTAAGTCTGGTGATGCTGAGGGGAGAAATGAAATAAATATCCTTTGGTCCCAAAAGGGTAATAGGATGGGGGTTACGTGTTGACTTTGGCAGCCATATCGCGGTATTCCATGGGTCTCAAGGCTACCATGCATTGTCGCGTTACCGTCAAGGAGTATTCATGGAATTCTTCATTTGTGTGGCCGTAGGGTCCATAGTTGCTTAGTGAAGGAAACAAAAGAAAAAATTCGGAGTAGGTATTAAAATCCAAGGAGAATAAACAAAAACTTTGAGGTTTGCCGATGACATTGTTATTCTGTCAGAGACAGCAAAGGACTTGGAAGAGCAGTTGAACGGAATGGATAGTGTCTTGAAAGGAGAATATAAGATGAACATCAACAAAAGCAAAACGAGGATAATGGAATGTAGTCGAATTAAATCGGGTAATGCTGCGGGAATTAGATTAGGAAATGAGACACTTAAAGTAGGAAAGGAGTGTTGCTATTTGGGGAGCAAAATAACTGATGATGGTCGAAGTAGAATTAAATAGAATTGCACACATACAATAATCTAATTTAGAAAATGTTGTTGTTGTTGTTGTTGTCTTCAGTCCTGAGACTGGTTTGATGCAGCTCTCCATGCTACTCTATCCTGTGCAAGCTTCTTCATCTCCCAGTACGTACTGCAACCTACATTCTTCTGAGTCTGCTGAGTGTATTCATCTCTTGGTCTCCCTCTACGATTTTTACCCTCCACGCTGCCCTCCAATACTAAATTGGTGATCCCTTGATGCCTCAGAACATGTCCTACCAACCGATCCCTTCTTCTAGTCAAGTTGTGCCACAAACTCCTCTTCTCCCGAAGTCTATTCAATACCTCCTCATTAGTTATCTGATCTACCGATCTAATCTTCAGCATTCTTCTGTAGCACCACGTTTCGAAAGCTTGTATTCTCTTCTTGTCTAAACTATTTATCGTCCACGTTTCACTTCCATACATGGCTACACTCCATACTAATACTTTGAGAAACGACTTCCTCACACTTAAATCAATACTCTGTGTTAAATTTCTCTTCTTCAGAAATGCTTTCGTTGCCATTGCCAGTCTACATTTTATATCCTCTCTACTTCGACCATCTTCAGTTATTTTGCTCCCCAAATAGCAAAACTCCTTTACTACTTTAAGTATCTCATTTCCTAATCTAATTCCCGCAGCATTACCCGATTTAATTCGACTACATTCCATTATCCTCGTTTTGCTTTTGTTGATGTTCATCTTATATTCTCCTTTCAAGACACTATCCATTCCGTTCAACTGCTATTCCAAGTCCTTTGCTGTCTCTGACAGAATAACAATGTCATCGGCAAACCTCAAAGTTTTTGTTTATTCTCCTTGGATTTTAATACCTACTCCGAATTTTTTCTTTTGTTTCCTTCACTAAGCAACTATGGACCCTACGGCCACACAAATGAAGAATTCCATGAATACTCCTTGACGGTAACGCGACAATGCATGGTAGCCTTGAGACCCATGGAATACCGCGATATGGCTGCCAAAATCAACACGTAACCCCCATCCTGCTACCCTTTTGGGACCAAAGGATATTTATTTCATTTCTCCCCAGTCAAGGTTTTATGGCATCAGCACGTTTTCCTGTTATGGGCGTCTGCATTGTGCATTTTGGAATAGCAGCTCGACGTGCAAATCCCCGCTTATGAACACCCTTCGTGTTGTTTTGCGAGTAGTAATTGACGGAAAGTCATCGAGTGAAACAGAAGTGATTTCTGGCTTTCGCCAAGGTAGTGCTACAGGCCCTCTGCTGTTCCTTACCTACCGGTGTATAAATGGTTCAGAAGACAATCTGAGCAGCCGTCTTACGTTGTTTGCAGATGATGCTATCTTTTATCGTCTAGTAAATTCATGAGAAGATCAAAACAAACTGTAAAACGATCTGGAAAAGCTTTGAACATAGCTGCAAAGGTTCAGTGACCGTGTCAGAATTATATTGTAACAAATAAGCCCTCGGTCGCAAATATTAAGTCAAAATTGACCTGGTTTCGACGCTACTATGAGAGTCGTCTTCAGAATTAGACTAACTATTCTAAAAGATATTAGGTGTGGTTTCACCGTCAGATATAAAGAACATCTTTTGAGAAATAACGGCACCAGTCCCCTAAATTCATCCTTTGCCGATCATCTCTTAATTACTGGACATGTACCTAAAGCCATAGGCGATAACAATATTCTGCATACCGAAAAGAAGGAGCGTAGGTTAGATGTCTTAGAGGAATTGGAGATTTTCAAACATCTCGCTCGTCATGATGGCCTCATTCCCAACGAACAGCTGCAGCTGCGAAATAAAAACTTTTTCGACTGTATAAAGCCGTTGCTTGATCTTTGATTCAGACTTCCTCATGCAGTTTACCAAAATGTTGTTTTCCTGTCACATCTTTGATGTTTTCTTGTATGTCATAAGTAACGTTTTTTACGTTACAAAATGTATCTCTATTTAAAGCAGATAAATATGTACTTCATCCTGTTATTATTAATCCTTACGTTATGCCTGAATCAGCTGCATCACAATTTCATGTGTCTGATTTTGAGTGTACAGTAGCCTAGTTGTTTCTGCGGCTACTAGATGGCGCTCGTAGCAACACCACGTTTACTTGCCCACACTTTCTAGAGTGGGCGCCTCAGTCTCGTTGCAACCCTTGTCCACAGTACGAGCAGCCCTTAGCGGCTCGCCATCTCACAACTGTTCACGACGTCGCCTTTCCGGCTCAGATCTTTTTTAATATGTGACTTGTAAGTACTGCATCTTTTCGAGTCAAATTTTAATTTATTAATGTACTATATACCTAATATGTTTTAGTACAGTTAGTCTAATTCTGAAGACGACGCTCATAGTAGCGTCGAAACCAGGTCAATTTTGACTTAATATTTGTGACCGAGGGCTTATTTGTTACAATATGATTTGGAAAAGATATCTGATTGGTGCGAAAATTGGCAGTTGACCCTAAATAATGAAAAGTGTGAGCTCATCTACATAAGTGCCAAAAGGAATCCGTTAAACTTCTGTTACACGATAGATCAGTCCAATCTAAAGGCCGTAAATTCCAGTAAATACCTAGAAATAAGAATCACAGAAAACTTAAATTGGAGAGAACACATAGCAAATGTGCAGAAGGCTAACAAAGACTACGTTTTTTTGGCAGAACACTTAGAAAATGTAACATGTCTACTATAGAGACTGCCTGCATTACACTTGTCTATCCTCTTTTAGAGTACTGCTGCGCGGTGTGGGATCCTTGCCAAATGGAATTAGCGCAGTACATCGAGAGAATTCAAAGAAGAGTAGCACGTTTTGTATTACCGCCAAATAGGGGATAGAGTGTCACTGATATAATACAGGATTTGGGGTGGACATCAATAGAAGAAAGGCGTTTTTTGCTGCGACGGAATCTTCTCACGAAATTTCTATCAGCAACTTTGTCCTCCGAATGTGAAAATATTTTGTCGACGCCGACCTGCATAGGGAGAAACGATCATCATAATAAAATAAGGGATATCACAGCTCGCACGGAAAGATATAGGTGTTCGTTTTCTCCGAGCGCTGTACGAGATTGGAATACACTACTGGCCATTAAAATTGCTACACCACGAAGATGACGTGCAACAGACGCGAAATTTAATCGACGGGAAGAAGATGCTGTGATATGCAAATGATTGGCTTTTCAGAGCATTCACACAAGGTTGGCGCCGGTGGCGACACCTACAACGCGCTGACATGAGGAAAGTTGCCAACCGATTTCTCCTCATACACAAACAGCAGTTGACCGGCGTTGCGTGGTGAAAAGTTGTTGTGATGCCTCGTGTAAGGAGGAGAAATGCGTACCATCACGTTTCAGACTTTGATAAAGGTTGGATTGTAGCCTATCGCGATTGCGGTTTATCGTATCGCGACATTGCTGCTCGCGTCGGTCGAGATCCAATGACTGTTAGCAGAATATGGAATCGGTGGGTTCAGGAGGGTAATACGGAACGCCGTGCTGGATCCCAACGGCCTCGTATCACTAGCAGTCGAGATGACAGGCATCTTATCCGCACGGCTGTAACGGATCGTGCAGCCACGTCTCGATCCCTGAGCCAACAGATAGGGAGGTTTGCAAGACAACAACCATCTGCACGAACAGTTCGACGACGTTTGCAGCAGCATGGACTATCAGCTCGGAGACTGTGACTGCGGTTACCCTTGACGCTGCATCACAGACTGGAGCATCTGCGATGGTGTAGTCGACGACGAACCTGGGTGCACTAATGGCAAAACGTCATTTTTTCTCATGAATCCAGGTATTGTATTTTTTGGTGTGCCCATATTTCTTCACATTCCCTGTGTGTTCACTTCATGGTTGGCTGTGGTATTACTCAGATGAAAGCAAGTGGAAAATCTTGTACATGGCTGCACGTTCAGAGACCGTGAATAGTTGCCATTGAAAGAAAATCAGCCCTCGGTCACTATTTTTAACAAATTAACCTGGTTGCGGCACTGCTAGGAGTGTCTTCCTCAGGATTTATAACAAAGAATGGTCTATATTCTATAACATGATCACAGAATTATGACTAAAAATGTATGATAGAGTATAAGTACACTACCAGATATAAAGAACACTTGCTAAGGAAAAATGGCACTATCCCCAAAATCCGTCTTTTGCCGACCATGTTCTAACTACATGTCATTCGATAGCAACATTTTGACACAGAAAAGAAAGGGCATAGACTAGATATTCTAGAAGAACGCACTTTGGAAGCGTGTATTCGTCATCCCCATACTGGCGTATCAACCGGCGTGATGGTATGGGATGCCATTGGTTACGCCGCCGCGGGATTACCCGAGAGGTCTAAGGCGTTGCAGTCATGGACTGTGCGGCTGGTCCCGGCGGAGGTTCGAGTACTCCCTCGGGCATGGGCGTGTGTGTTTGTCCTTAGGATAATTTAGGTTAAGTAGTGTGTAAGCTTAGGGACAGACGACCTTAACAGTTAAGTCCCATAAAATTTCACATACATTTGAACATTTTTTGCCATTGGTTACACGTCTCGGTCACCTCTTGTTCGCATTGACGGCACTTTGAACAGTGGACGTTACATTTCAGATTTATTACGACCCGTGGCTCTACCCTTCATTCGATCCCTGCGAAACCATACATTTCAGCAGGATAATGCACGACCGCATGTTGCAGGTCCTGTACCGGCCTTTCTGGATACAGAAAATCTTCAACTGCTGCCCTGGCCAGCATATTCTTCAGATCTGTCACCAACTGAGACCGTCTGGTCAATGGTGGCCGAGCAACTGGCTCCTCACAATACGCCAGTCACTACTCTTGATGAACTGTGGTATCGTGTTGAAGCTGCAGGGGCAGCTGTACCTGTACACGCCATCCAAGCTCTATTTTACTCAATGCCCAGGCGTATCAAGGCCGTTATTACAGCCAGAGGTGGTTGTTGTGGGTACTGATTTCTCAGGATCTATGCACCCAAATTGAGTAAAAAGGTAATCACATGTCAGTTCTAGTATAATATATTTGTCCAATGAATACCCGTTCATCATCTGCATTTCTTCGTGGTGTAGCAAATTTAATGGCCGGTAGTGTATATACGCGTTGTGCTTGGTGTTCTAGGAGTAAAAGGGATGATGTCTCAGAGTGTTCGGACAGATTGCTGTATGCCCTATCAAATAAGAAACACTAGTGAAGTATTCAATGATTAATCTGAAGGGGTAACGCGTGACGTCTTCCCAGACCTAACATAGGAAAAAAACAGCGGTAAAGCGTTTACCTGGAAACCTAGAAGTCGCGGGGTTGAATCTCGGTCAGGCCACGGATTTTTCTGTCTCCGTTTCATTCTAGCCTTCACCTCTCAACGATGTGAGGAGTCGTCAGAAAGAACAGTATTTCGGATTCCATGTTAAACTACAGGCCTCCTTTCCCTGTTTGGATAACCGAGGTAGTTTAGGGACACACAGGTCGCCGAAGTGGCGGCCAATGAATAGACTTGCACCGGGCCACTGAGCCACACGAAATAAAAATAGTAATAATTATTATTATTATTCTTGTACAGAAGCCTAAGAGCACAAGTACGCGTCCAATTTTTTCAAGTCTTAGTAGGTACAGAGGTGATCTATAAACGCAGATAGCAAGACTTCCCACCCTTTACCCTTCCCACTTTGGGTCGCAGACGAGTCTTCCCCACCTGTGTAGAGCGAAGTTGATGAAGCAACAACAGAGAAAATACACTCCTGGAAATTGAAATAAGAACACCGTGAATTCATTGTCCCAGGAAGGGGAAACTTTATTGACACATTCCTGGGGTCAGATACATCACATGATCACACTGACAGAACCACAGGCACATAGACACAGGCAACAGAGCATGCACAATGTCGGCACTAGTGCAGTGTATATCCACCTTTCGCAGCAATGCAGGCTGCTATTCTCCCATGGAGACGATCGTAGAGATGCTGGATGTAGTCCTGTGGAACGGCTTGCCATGCCATTTCCACCTGGCGCCTCAGTTGGACCAGCGTTCGTGCTGGACGTGCAGACCGCGTGAGACGACGCTTCATCCAGTCCCAAACATGCTCAATGGGGGACAGATCCGGAGATCTTGCTGGCCAGGGTAGTTGACTTACACCTTCTAGAGCACGTTGGGTGGCACGGGATACATGCGGACGTGCATTGTCCTGTTGGAACAGCAAGTTCCCTTGCCGGTCTAGGAATGGTAGAACGATGGGTTCGATGACGGTTTGGATGTACCGTGCTCTATTCAGTGTCCCCTCGACGATCACCAGTGGTGTACGGCCAGTGTAGGAGATCGCTCACCACACCATGATGCCGGGTGTTGGCCCTGTGTGCCTCGGTCGTATGCAGTCCTGATTGTGGCGCTCACCTGCACGGCGCCAAACACGCATACGACCATCATTGGCACCAAGGCAGAAGCGACTCTCATCGCTGAAGACGACACGTCTCCATTCGTCCCTCCATTCACGCCTGTCGCGACACCACTGGAGGTGGGCTACACGATGTTTGGGCGTGAGCGGAAGACGGCCTAACGGTGTGCGGGACCGTAGCCCAGCTTCATGGAGACGGTTGCGAATGGTCCTCGCCGATACCCCAGGAGCAACAGTGTCCCTAATTTGCTGGGAAGTGGCGGTGCGGTCCCCTACGGCACTGCGTAGGATCCTGCGGTCTTGGCGTGCATCCGTGCGTCGCTGCGGTCCGGTCCCAGGTCGACGGGCACGTGCACCTTCCGCCGACCACTGGCGACAACATCGATGTACTGTGGAGACCTCACGCCCCACGTGTTGAGCAATTCGGCGGTACGTCCACCCGGCCTCCCGCATGCCCACTATACGCCCTCGCTCAAAGTCCGTCAACTGCACATACGGTTCACGTCCACGCTGTCGCGGCATGCTACCAGTGTTAAAGACTGCGATGGAGCTCCGTATGCCACGGCAAACTGGCTGACACTGACGGCGGCGGTGCACAAATGCTGCGCAGCTAGCGCCATTCGACGGCCAACACCGCGGTTCCTGGTGTGTCCGCTGTGCCGTGCGTGTGATCATTGCTTGTACAGCCCTCTCGCAGTGTCCGGAGCAAGTATGGTGGGTCTGACACACCGGTGTCAATGTGTTCTTTTTTCCATTTCCAGGAGTGTAAATATAATACTGGTACCGGACATATGTCAGCGGCAATTGTCATACAACTAGGAAAAACGCGTTTGCTTCCTTGAGCGGACGTCCGCGGGAAGTAGAGCTGCCCCCCCCCCCTCCCCCCCTTCCTGCCGTCTATAGAGTGTTCTCTCGCGCAAACGGACGACAGGGCGACTGCTCGGGAACTTTGCCAACATGGCGCAGAGCCCACAGCGGACAGATTCAGGTCGGGAGAAGCTGCAGATTCACAGTAGACATACTGGCCCAAAAGCGAAGGGTTTTTGTTCTAAAGCATTCATTAATAGAGTAGAAGATGTCAGGAAAACGTCTATATCACTACACCCCAACCCTGTTCATGGCAACCGGCTCCTCTTAGAGGGTTGCCTACCTAACGGCTACCAGGGGCAACACAAATAGTCATTCAGTATTCCATACAACTATTGCCGTAACTACTCATTAACATGAATTTTCTCTGTGTATATAAGTTAGTGTCCCGAGAACGAGGTGATGCAGTGGTCAGCACACTGTACTCGCATTCGTGAGGACGACGGTTCAAACCCGCGTCCGGTCATTTAATTTAGGATTCCCATGATTTCCCTGAATCACTTGAGGCAAATGCCGGGATAGTTCCTTTGAAACGGCGCGGCTGATTTCATTCCCCATCCTTCCCTAATCCGATGGGACCGATGACCTTGCTGTTTGGTCCCCTTCCCCAAGTCAACAGACCAACCACGCAGCGTCCAGACTGACTTAACTCGCTGACTTGTCATCGCCCAGCCCAACTCGCTAAGGACAGAAACTTGAAATTTTCAGAGAGTGTTGATGTTATACAGTAGGCGTCGTTTCCAAATGGTTCAAATGGCTCTGAGCACTATGGGACTCAACATCTGAGGTCATCAGTCCCCTAGAACTTAGAACTAGTTAAAACTAACTAACCTAACGACATCACACACATCCATGCCCGAGGCAGGATTCGAACCTGCGACCATAGCAGCAGCGCGGTTCCGGACTGAAGCGCTTACAACCACTCGGCCACAGAGGCCGGCAGGCGTCGTTTTGAGAAGGGATTTTTCGGTAGTCCAAGCGGGGTGAAATAAGGAATGAAGGGTTTTTAAAAATATGTCGCGATTAAAGCAATTTTGAAGCTGAAACTACGAAAATTGCTCTTTTGATTCTCGGTCAGAAATAAAGAAATACGTGTTTCAGTACTTTTTGGAAGTTTAATCTCTAGGGGGTAGGAATGAAACAGTAGGTGCAACTTTTTTTTGAAGATGAATAATTATTAGAGAACTACCAAAGTATTTTAGAAGTTACGTCTACGAAAACTGGTATTTCACTTCTTGGCTAGAAATTCAAGAAAATACGTGTTTCAGTGTTTTTGGAAATTCTACACCTAAGGAGGTGTAATATAAGATGCAACGTTTTACGAAAATATTTCATTATGGAAGCATTTTTAAAGCTAAATCTGTGAAAATTTGAATTTGACTTCTTGGTAGGAAATAAAAAAATTGTATTTCTCTGTTTTTGGGAACTCAACCCCTAAGTGGATAAAACAGGGCTATACTGTTTTACTGACTCATCATCGTGCAGCCCAAACCGCTAAGGAGGGAAACTTCGAATTTCGAGAGGGTGTTGATCTTATACTGTAAGCATCGTTTAAGAAGGGATTGTTCGAAATTGTACTCCTAAAGGGATGAAATAGGGGTTGAAAGGCTCTTTGAAAATATGACGCTATTAAGACAATATTGAAGCTAGACCTACGAAAATTGGTATTTGGTTTCTCAGTCAGAAATAAAATAATAGGTGTTTCAGCACTTTAGGAAATTCAGTCACAAAGGGGGTAAAATAGTGAGCGAAAGTTGTTTTCGAAAATAAATCATTCCTAAAGAGATAATGCAGTTTAAAAGCTACATTTACATCTACATGGATACTCTGCAAATCACATTTAAGTGCCTGGCAGAGGGTTTTTCGAACCACCTTCACAATTCTATATTATTCCAATCTCGTATAGCGCACGGAAAGAATGAACATCTATATCTTTCCGTACGAGCTCTGATTTCCCTTATTTGATCATAATGATCGTTCCGCCCTATGTAGGTCGGTGTCAACAAAATATTTTCGCATTGGGAGGAGAAAGTTGGTGATTGGAATTTCGTGAGAAGATTCCCTCGCAACGAAAAACGTCTTTCTTTTAATGATTTCGAGCCCAAATCCTGTATAATTTCTGTGACACTCTCTCCCATATTTCCCGATAATACAAAACGTGCTACCTTTCTTTGAACTTTTTCGATGTTCTCCGTTAGTCCTATCTGGTAAGGATCCCACATCACGCAGCAGTATTCTAAAAGAGGACTGACAAGCGTAGTGTAGGCAGTCTCCTTAGTAGGTCTGTTACATTTTCTAAGTGTCCTGCCAATAAAGCGCAGTCTTTGGTTGGCCTTCCCCGCAAAATTTTCTGTGTGTTCCTTCCGATTTGTGGTCGAGCGGTTCTAGGCGTTACAGTCTGGAACCGTGCGACCGCTACGGTCGCAGGTTCGAATCCTGCCTCGGGCATGGATGTGTGTGCTGTCCTTAGGTTAGTTAGGTTTAAGTAGTTCTAAGTTCTAGGGGACTGATGACCTGAGAAGTTAAGTCCCATAGTGCTCAGAGTCATTTGACTCATTTTTGAAGCTTCCGATTTAATTTGTTCGTATTTGTAATTCGTAGGTATTTAGTTGAACTTACAGTTATTAGATTTGACTGATTTATCGTGTAACCGAAGTTTAACGGATTCCTTTTAGAGCTCAGACAATATTCCATTGGAACTATTGACGGCCGTGGGAGAGCCAGTCCTGACAAAACTCTACCATCTGGTGAGCAAGATGTATGAAACAGGCGAAATACCCTCAGACTTCAAGAAGAATATAATAATTCCAATCCCAAAGAAAGCAGGTGTTGACAGATGTGAAAATTACCGAACTATCAGCTTAATAAGTCACAGCTGCAAAATACTAACACGAATTCTTTACAGACGAATGGAAAAACTAGTAGAAGCCAACCTCGGAGAAGATCAGTTTGGATTCCGTAGAAACACTGGAACACGTGAGGCAATACTGACCTTACGACTTATCTTTGAAGAAAGATTAAGGAAAGGCAAACCTACGTTTCTAGCATTTGTAGACTTAGAGAAAGCTTTTGACAATGTTGACTGGAATACTCTCTTTCAAATTCTAAAGGTGGCAGGGGTAAAATACAGGGAGCGAAAGGCTATTTACAATTTGTACAGAAACCAGATGGCAGTTATAAGAGTCGAGGGACATGAAAGGGAAGCAGTGGTTGGGAAGGGAGTAAGACAGGGTTGTAGCCTCTCCCCGATGTTGTTCAATCTGTATATTGAGCAAGCAGTAAAGGAAACAAAAGAAAAATTCGGAGTAGGTATTAAAATTCATGGAGAAGAAATAAAAACTTTGAGGTTCGCCGATGACATTGTAATTCTGTCAGAGACAGCAAAGGACTTGGAAGAGCAGTTGAATGGAATGGACAGTGTCTTGAAAGGAGGATATAAGATGAACATCAACAAAAGCAAAACAAGGATAATGGAATGTAGTCTAATTAAGTCGGGTGATGCTGAGGGAATTAGATTAGGAAATGAGACACTTAAAGTTGTAAAGGAGTTTTGCTATTTGGGGAGCAAAATAACTGATGATGGTCGAAGTAGAGAGGATATAAAGTGTAGGCTGGCAATGGCAAGGAAAACGTTTCTGAAGAAGAGAAATTTGTTAACATCCAGTATTGATTTAAGTGTCAGGAAGTCATTTCTGAAAGTATTCGTATGGAGTGTAGCCATGTATGGAAGTGAAACATGGACGATAAATAGTTTGGACAAGAAGAGAATGGAGGCTTTCGAAATGTGGTGCTACAGAAGAATGCTGAAGATTAGATGGGTAGATCACATAACTAATGAGGAAGTATTGAATAGGATTGGGGAGAAGAGAAGTTTGTGGCACAACTTGACCAGAAGAAGGGATCGGTTGGTAGGACATGTTCTGAGGCATCAACGGATCACCAATTTAGTATTGGAGGGCAGTGTGGAGGGTAAAAATCGTAGAGGGAGACCAAGAGATGAATACACTAAGCAGATTCAGAAGGATGTAGGTTGCAGTAGGTA
Organism: Schistocerca serialis cubense; assembly: GCF_023864345.2. Classification (NCBI taxonomy): domain Eukaryota; kingdom Metazoa; phylum Arthropoda; class Insecta; order Orthoptera; family Acrididae; genus Schistocerca; species Schistocerca serialis. The sequence continues at coordinate 203,828,629 of NC_064648.1, read as the reverse complement.
CTGGGAGATGAAAAAGCTTGCACAGGATAGAGTAGCATGGAGAGCTGCATCAAACCAGTCTCAGGACTGAAGACCACAACAACAACAACAATGGATGACCTCACACTTTTCGTTATTTACGGTCAACTGCCACTTTTCGCAACATTCAGATATCTTTTCTAAATCGTTCTGCAGTTTGTTTTGATCTTCTGATGATTTTATTAGTCGATAAACGACAGCGTCATCTGCAAACAACCTAAGACGGCTGCTCAGATTGTCTCCCAAATCGTTTATAATGATAAGGAACAGCAAAGGGCCTGTAACACTACCTTGGGGAACGCCAGAAATCACTTCTGTTTTTCTCGGTGACTTTCCGTCAATTACTACGAACTGTGACCTCTCTGACAGGAAATCGCAAATCCAGTCACATAACTGAGACGATATTCAATAAGCACGCAATTTCACTGCGAGCCGCTTGTGTGGTACAGTGCCAAAAGCTTTCCGGAAATCAAGGAATACGGAATCGATCTGAAATCCCTTGTCAATAGCACTCGGCACTTCATGTGAATAAAGAGCTAGTTGTGTTTCACAGGAACGATGTTTTCTAAACCCATGTTGACTGTGTGTCAATGGACCGTTTCCTTCGAGGTAATTCATAATGTTCGAACACAATATATGGTCTAAAATCCTGGTGCATATGGACGTTAACGATATGGGCGTGTAATTTAGTGGATTACTCCTAGTACTTTTCTTGAATATTGGTGTGACCTGTGCAACTTTCCAGTCTTTGGGTACGGATCTTTCGATGAGCGAACGGTTGTATATGATTGTTAAGTATGACGCTAATGCATCAGCATACTCCGAAAGGAACCTAATTGGTATATAGTCTGTACCAGAAGACTTGTTTTTATTAAGTGATTTAAGTTGCTTCACTACTCCGAGGATATTTACTCATGTTGGCAGCTGTTCTCGATTCGAATTCTCGAATATTTACTTCGTCTTCTTTTGTGAAGGCATTTCGGAAGGCTGTGTTTAGTAACTCTGCTTTGGCAGCACTGTCTCCGATAGTATCTCCATTGCTATCATGAGAGAAGGCATTGATTGTTGCTTGCCGCTAACATACTTCACATACGACCAGAATATCTTTGGATGTTCTGCCAGGTTTCGAGACAAAGTTTCATTGTGGAAACTTATAGGCGTCTCGCATTGAAGTCCGCTCTAAATTTCGAAATTCTGTAAAGGATCGCCAATCTTCGGGATTTCTCGTCTGTTTAAATTTGGCGTGTTGCTTTCGTTGTTTCTGCAACAGTGTTCTAACCCGTTTTGTGTACCGAGGAGGATCAGCGCCATCGTTTGTTAATTTATTTGGTATAAATCTCTCAATTGCTGCCGATACTATTTCTTTGAATTCGAGTTACATCCGGCCTACACTTATACTGTCAATTTGGAATGAGTGGAGATTGTCTCTCAGGAAGGCGTCAAGTGAATTTTTATCTATGAAAATTGCATATTGACACCCCAGAAAAAAAAGAAAATGTTTCATTGTTTCTGGAAATTCAACCACGTAAGGGAGTAAAATAGGGCATCAAAAGCTTTATGGAGTTATATGTTGTGAAAGTATTTTCAAGGCTAAACCAATGAAAACCTGTATTTGGCTTCTCTGTTAGAAAAAAAATATGTTTCACTGTTTTTGGAAATTCAACCCCCGCATGAGTGAAACAGGGAATGAAAATTTTTAAGGAAATATGTAGTTACATTTGAAAATTTTTAAAGCAGAATCTATGAAAAGTGGTGTTTCACTTCTAGGTTGGACATAAAGAAATACGTGTTAGAAGATGGAAGCTTTTATGGAAAATCACACAAGAACGAAAACGACATAATTGACAAAAACCTCTGACTCCAGCTTTTTGGTCAGAGGTACATTCAGAAAACACCATGGATTTAATAAGCGTGAAAGGTTTAGAAGCTGTTCAAGTCTGTGAACAACATAAAAATTCGAGTAAGGAAAAAAAATATATGCAGACAGCGAGCGTAGCAGCAGGCTCTTAGCTAGTGCTATGTTAAAGATTTTAACACAGTTCTAAGTCACGTATTACAATTAGAAAATGTGTATATTTCTTGAGGCAGAGGAACTCATGGCGTGGAAATTACCCGGATTATAGTCATCCAGTATTTGAGAATGAGACCACTTACAGGCTTGCGAAAGATCTTACACAGGATTTGAAACGTTTCCTAAACTTTTTGCCTGTGACACTCTCCACAAAATGAAGAAAAGAAAAAAAACGTTATCGTTTACTACGGGGTGTTCAAAAAGTCTCTCCACAGTGCCATATGATTGCTAGCCGCGCGTGCCGTATGTCGCAGTGAATATTCCGAAATGAAACTCAGGGAAATACAAGTTATTAATTTATTGAATATTCATTTTTACTTACAAATTTTCACATGTTGGAAGTGTCCCCCCTGTTGTTGAATACACAACTCAAATCATGTTTCCAAACACAAGCTGCAACATTTCTTCTGTAACAGAAGCAGTGAAAGTGGATATTGCAGTTTTCAATTCACCGATGGATTTTGGACGGTTTTTATAGCCAGTTGCTTTCGCTGCACCTCAGAAGAAAAAGTCAGGTGGTGTTGCGTCAGGCGATCGTGGAGGCCAAAGTCCCTGTCAAATAATGCGATCACCAGAAACATCAGCACATTACACAATTGAAGCACCGGAGGATATTAGACGGCGGTTAACTGTGCAGTGGATCGGCAGAGACGGCCCAATTAATTGGCCCGCTATGTCGCCGGATTTGACGTCGCCGCGTGGGGTTATTTGAAAGGTAAGGTGTACCAGCAAGTACCAACAGGCCGTGAAGACACGGTCGACCGCATCAGAAACGCCTGTGCTGACATTCCCGCAGATATCTATCGTGTGTGCGGTCATTTGAAAAGAGGACCGCTAAGTGTATTGAAGTTGGTCGTACTACATTTACTTACTCTAATTGGAAAAGTAGGGTAGCGTTCGCTTCGAGCCGAGGCCTCAGTGGCGCATCAAGTCGACACCTGTTCGATACGTCGGAGGAATACAGCGTTGCGAATGGGGTTTCCAATTAGAAAGTACGAAATACTGGCCTGTCCTGCCCCCGTAACACGGACGTGGGGTTCCACGTGCCACTGAATACTTAACAGCCATTGAGTAGCACGTCGTAAATTACCACAGTGTTCGCATTTCTGTTCCTCCAGTTAGTGTCATCTGTGGCGAAACCGAGAAAATGTCAGACAAAATCTATGCACACTGTGCCGTAGAATGGTAATCTGAAATTTAAAAAAAAAACGGGGTTCCCATGAAGATTTAAAAGTTAGTGTCATCTGTGGCGAAACCAAGAAAATGTCACGCAAAATCTATGCACACTATGCCGTAGAATGGTAATCTGAAATTTACAAAAAACGGGTTCGCATGAAGATTTAAACGTTGCCCCCACCACCCACACCCTGGTTGCGGTAGCGGGTGGCGGGTCAACTGAGGTATGGTTGGATGTCCCCTTCCTCCGAGACAAATTAGAACGATAACTTTTTTCGATCCGATCTGTAGTGTTCGATATATTTCAGTGTCTTCTGTTAAACTGAACACCTCGTATACTGTGATAGGTAATGTCCCTATAACACGCCCATGGTACATCCTTGCAGTCACTTTTACGTGTGAAGACTTCTCCCCGTTCAGAATGACATGCTGTGTTCTGTTTGCTAGAAACCCTTCAATTGAGCCGCAGAGGTGGTCCGATTTTCCGTACGCTCGTATTTTGTTCATTAGGCTCCAGCGCGGAACTGCATCGAATGTCGTCTGCAAGACGAGGAGCACAGATTTGGTTTCACACGCGGCGGCGTTATCAATTACGGCTGGCACTATAAAGAAGCACTACAAAGCACACGTCGGCAGCAGCGATCTGAAAATGGCGAACGTGTCTTCTCCGTGAATAAGAGTAACTCCCGCGTACGCTCGGAACTGCGATCGCACCGCTGCCGCGGATAGAAATAGAAACGGAACTTACTTTGTGGACGACCCTCGTATTAAAATTGTCCAAAAAGCCTACATTTTTTCCCTTAGGAAGAGTTTCCATTCCTCGATAATGAGGCTGCAAATGTGATGACAGATTTTGATTCGTTTAGGACGACCTTTTTCCGATTACGAACCTAAGTCACGTTTATGTGGCAACCTGAGTGCGCCGGCCGGGGTGGCCGAGCGGTTCTAGCCGCTTCAGACCGGAACCGCGCTGCCGCTACGGTCGCAGGTTCGAATCCTGCCTCGGGCATGGATGTGTGCGATGTCCTTAGGTTAGTTAGGTTTAAGTAGTTCTAGGGGACGGATTACAGATGCTAAGTCCCATAGTGCTCAGAGACATTTGAACCATTTTTGAACCTGAGTGCAGAAAATCTGCGAGATTGTCTGCGTCTGACTGCACCCTGGCAGTTTCTTGCACATATGAGTGTTGTTTATGCCAAAAATAATTCAGTAATAGTGGAACTACATTGACCTGAGTAGCTGCATGCCCTCGGGAAAAATTACGGCCGCAGTTTCCCCTTGCTTTCAGCCGTTCGCAGTACCGGCACAGCAAGGCCGTTTTGGTTAGTGTTGTAAGGCCAGATCAGTCAATCATCCAGACTGTTGCCCCTGCAACTACTGAAAAGGCTGCTGCCCCTCTTCAGGAACCACACGTTTGTCTGGCCTCTCAACACATACCCCTCCGTTGTGGTTGCACCTACGGTACGACCATCTGTATCGCTGAGGCACAGTAATAGTGGAACTACATTGACCTGAGTAGCTGCATGCTCTGCACTGTGCTCCACTATTCATGTGGGTAGAACAATGCTGAAGATTAGATGGATAGATCACATAACTAATGAGGAGGTATTGAATAGAATTGGGGGGAAGAGGAATTTGTGGCACAACTTGACTAGAAGAAGCGATCGGTTGGTAGGACATGTTCTGAGTCATCAAGGGATCACAAATTTAGCATTGGAGGGCAGCGTGGAGGGTAAAAATCGTAGAGGGAGACCAAGAGATGAATACATTAAGCAGATTCAGAAGGATGTAGGTTGCAGTAAGTACTGGGAGATGAAGAAGATTGCACAGGACAGAGTAGCATGGAGAGCTGCATCAAACCAGTCTCAGGACTGAAGACAACAACAACAACAACAACAACATTGACCTCGGTGGGAGGCTGCTGCTGTGGTGAGAGATTGAGCGTCGTCTTCTGTAGTACCTCCCATTGGTTGTTGCGGATGTGCTATCGATTCGCGTTGCCTGGCTATGGCACGACGATGTCTGGACGATACCAAAGTAAGATGAAAAAATATTAAAAAACAGTGTTAGGACAAGGAACCTTGATAATATGAAACAAAAACATCATTTCCCTCAAGACTATATTTTTAACCCCAGAAATGCAATAACTCGACTATTACCACTTCATACTAGAAAGCAGAAAGATGGAAGGAGTTTATAGAGGGTCTGTACTTGAGGACAATACTATGGAAATGGAAGAGGATGTAGATGAAGATGAAATGGGTGATACGATACTGCGTGAGGAGTTTGACAGAGCACTGAAAGACCTGAGTCGAAACAAGGCCCTGGGAGTAGACAACACTCCATTAGAACTACTGACGGCCTTGGGAGAGCCAGTCCTGACAAAACTCTACCATCTGGTGAGCAAGGTGTATGAGACAGGCGAAATTCCCTCAGGCTTCAAGAAGAATATAATAATTCCAATACCAAAGAAAGCAGGTGTTGACAGATGTGAAAATTACCCAACTATCAGTTTAATAAGTCACGGCTGCAACATACTAACACGAATTCTTTACAGACGAATGGAAAAACTGGTAGAAGCTGACCTCGGGGAAGATCAGTTTGGATTCCGTAGAAATGTTGGAACACGTGAGGCAATACTGACCTTACGACTTATCTTAGAAGAAAGATTAAGAAAAGGCAAACCTACGCTTCTAGCATTTGTAGACTTAAGAGAAAGCTTTTGACAATGTTAACTGGAATACTCTCTTTCAAATTCTAAAGGTGGCAGGGGTAAACTACAGGGAGCGAAAGGCTATTTACAATTTGTACAGAAACCAGATGGCAGTTATAAGAGTCGAGGGACATGAAAGGGAAGCAGTGGTTGGGAAGGGAGTGAGACAGGGTTGGAGCCTGTCTCCGATGGTATTCAATCTGTATATTGAGCAAGCAGTGAAGGAAACAAAAGAAAAATTCGGGGTAGGTATTAAAGTCCATGGAGAAGAAGTAAAAACATTGTGGTTCGCCGATGACACTGTCAGAGACAGCAAAGGACTTGGAAGAGCAGCTGAACGGAATGGACAGTGTCTTGAAAGGAGGATATAAGATAAACATCAACAAAAGCAAAATGAGGATAATGGAATGTAGTCGAATTAAGTCGGGTGATGCTGAGGGAATTAGATTGGGAAATGAGTCACTTAAAGTAGTAAAGGAGTTTTTCTATTTGGGGAGCAAAATAACTGATGATGGTCGAAGTAGAGAGGATATAAAATGTAGACTGGCAATGGCAAGGAAAGGATTTCTGAAGAAGAGAAATTTAACACAGAGTGTTGATTTAAGTGTGAGGAAGTCGTTTCTCAAAGTATTAGTATGGGGTGTAGCCATGTGTGGAAGTGAAACGTGGACGATAAATAGTTTAGACAAGAAGAGAATAGAAGCTTTCGAAACGTGATGCTACAGAAGAATGCTGAAGATTAGATCGGTAGATCACATAACTAATGAGGAGGTATTGAATAGACTTCGGGAGAAGAGGAGTTTGTGGCACAACTTGACTAGAAGAAGGGATCGGTTGGTAGGACATATTCTGAGGCATCAAGGGATCACCAGTTTAGTATTGGAGGGCAGCGTGGAGGGTAAAACTCGTATAGGGAGACCAAGAGATGAATACACTAAGCAGATTCAGAAGGATGTAGGGTGCAGTAGGTAATGGGAGATAAAGAAGCTTGCACAGAATAGAGTAGCATGGAGAGCTGCATCAAACCAATCTCGGGACTGAAGACCACAACAACAACAACAGGGGATCATGGAGGAATCTTATAAGGGGGACTATGCTCCAGACTGAACGCTGAAAGGCATAATCAGTCTTAAATGATGATGATGATGATGAGTGAAACTGCAAAGCAAACCTATAGTAATTGATTCGGGCCCCGTCCACAATCGTAAGCCACCCTGCCTTCCTTAATTTCCAGGTTTCAGCTGGCCTGGTAGCTTTAACGACCGCAGCGGCTGCAGTTGTCGTGCACCGTAGAGCTAGCATCTTCCGACGCAGGGTCCTGGGCGTCGTGCCATCTCGGCAACGACCCGAGACGGTCATACGTCACCGCCGTGCGGCGAGACAACAGATTTTCTGTCCCCCTGGCAAACGACGCGGAAAATGTGCCGCGAGCAACGATGGATCAACATACAGTATACGCTGCCTCAGAAAAAACGAGAAGCGTACAAAAAGAGTGGAGGAAACGAAGTGAAACTTCACAGTTTAAGAGGTTTGTGACGGTATTTCAGCGATTAGAGAAGCGAGCCATATATGCAGACAGTTGGGCAGTACGACTCCAGTTATCAAATTGACGTTGCACTCTGTTTGGCCCGGATGCGTAGGACGACACAAAGCAGCTGTATCCTTCTGAGGCAAGCTGGGCCTACAACTGTCTAACTGAGATGTTATTTTATTTTATTTCGAAAGGTACCAGTTTCGGCATTCCACCATGCGAGCTTCAGGACCCATATGCATCTCTCCAAATAAGCGATAATGTCATATAGTGCCATAAATCCTAGGATGTCGTGAATTCAGTCGTTTCACTAGTGCTTCATTCGAAGACTTATGGCACTATACGACATTATTGCTTATTTGGAGAGATGCATATGGGGCCTGAAGATGGCATAGTGGAATGCCGAAACTGGTAGCCTTCAAAATCAAATAAAGTAACAAATGGTTCAAATGGCTCTAAGCACTATCGGACTTAACATCTGAGGTCATCAGGCCCCTAGACTTAGAACTACTTAAACCTAACCAACCTAAGGACATCACACACATCTTTGCCCGAGGGAGGATTCGAACCTGCGACCATAGCAGCAGCGCGGTTCCAGACTGAAGCGCCTAAAACCGCTCGGCCACAGCGGCAGGCAATAAAGTAACATCTCAGTTAAATGGCTGTTACAGGGTGTCATTGATATTGACAATTAACCAGCTGATGTCCCCTGTCCATGGTGGATCAGCACAGACTGCTGTAAATGGACACTGACACTGGGATGGGTTGACATCTGAGCTCGCCCCAAACGTTGTTCTATCAGATCTGCGGACCTAGTTGGCCACAGGAGTGCCTCGGTATCACGCAGGCAGTTGACAGAGACACGTGCTGTGTGTGGACGAGCATTGTCTTGTTGAAAAATGGAATCGAGATCTTTTTGCACGAGAGGTAACAGATGTGAATGCTGCATGTCCAAGATGTACCACTGTGACGTCAGAGTTCCTTGGGTCATCAACCAGGCGTGACCTGAAGTCACACCCAATGGCTCCCCACAGCATAAAGCTGATGTCCCCTGTCCATGGTGGATCAGCACAGACTGTTGTAAATGGACACTGACACTGGGATGGGTTGACTTCTGAGCTCACCCCAAACATTGTTCTATCAGATCTGCGGACCTAGTTGGCCACAGGAGTACCTAGGTATCACGCAGACAGTTGACAGAGACACGTGCTGTGTGTGGACGAGCTTTGTCTTGTTGAAAAATGGAACCGAGATCTTTTTGCACGAGAGGTAACAGATGTGAATGCTGCATGTCCGAGATGTACCACTGTGACGTCAAAGTTCCTTGGGTCATCAACCAGGCGTGACCTGAAGTCACACCCAATGGCTACCCACACCATAAAGCCGCGAGTAACACATTGTACCTCAACAAGACATTCGAAGAATGGGACCTCTTTCAAAGTTTCCGTCATACTCGCCAACGATGGTCGTCTGGCGTAGTGCGAAACCCTGATTCAAGTGACACGTTCCATCAGCATTCCATGGTTCCCCACCACAGCAACATTCCATACACAGTGATTTGTGTTGTGGTGTAAAGATCAGCCTACAAATAGGACGGTAACTGCCTACACTGGCTGCTGCTAGCATTTGACCAATGGTGTAGGATTACGCAGAATATTGCAGGGAGTCTATTGTAAGTAGGCTGTTTAGGTTTTTGTGTTGGTAACGCCACGTAGCGCTCTATATGAAAATCACTGACTGTGCTGTGTGACGGCTGTGGTTGGTTGGCATTGTTGGAATATTCGCTACTGTAGTGTTGGGCAGTTGGATGTTAACAGCGCGTAGCGTTGCGCAGTAGGAGGTGAGCCGCCAGCAGTGGTGGATGTGGGGAGAGAGATGGCGGAGTTTTGAGAGCGGACAATCTGGACGTGTGTCCGTCAGAAAGAGTAAATTTGTAAGACTGGATGTCATGAACTGATTATATATATATATATATAGGGCTTGAGCCCTTAAATTATTTGTTGGTGAGTGGCCTTCAGCCGAGTTTTAATATCTCTTAAATTAATGTTCTTCTCTCGCCCTTACGGCGTGCCGTTCGAGAGTGGATCGGTAGAGAGACAGCATGAAGTTGAACCCTCTGCCAGGCACTTTATTGTGCAAGAGTAATCACGTAGACGTAGAAGGCAAACATTGTTATGTTTTGTATGGGGCTTTCAGCCCAATCTGCAAGAAGTGTTTTAAGGTAAGGCGTTCTGCCTTTTGGTTGAAACTCCTCTTATTGCTTAATATGCGACCTCCAGCCTAGTTCCATTAAAATTAAATTGCTAAGGCCTTCAGCCGATTAGATTGAAGATTTAGAAAATATTCTTGGGTGAAACCTCCAGAAGAACCTTGTATTTCAATTTTGTTTAAGCCTTGTGTCTTGGATTTTGAATGTGGCCTTCAGTCGAACTAAAGTTAATCAAAGGAGGTCGATTAAAGTTTTGAGTGTTTTGCATCCTTGTTTTAATGTTGTGTGTTGATAAATAAAGTTTGTATGTTGAATGCAACTGGCAGGAACTGATTTTGGCCCCTTTCCACAACCTAATCCGCTCTCTCCCGCTAGCGCAAGGCGTTTCGGCATTTTATGGTAGTAAAGCATGGTCACTTGTAAGACCGGAGCAGAAGAGGATCGAGGTGTTTGAAAAGTAGTGCTAAAGAAGAATGTTCAAAAGTAGGTGGACTAACAAGGTACGGAATGACGAGGTTCTCTGCAGAATCGACAAAGAAACAAAAATTTGGAAAATACTGCCAAAGAGAAAGCATTATGTCTATTTCTCATAATAGAAGGCAGGTAGGGGACGGAAAACATGTAAGGGGCGCGAGATATGGATGGTTTTAGCTGGAGACTGGAACGCCTCGAGAAGTCAGCGGCAGAGCATTACAGTCGGTATGGATGACTGTGATCTGGTAGTAGGTTCACGTTTTTCCAGCTCTCTTTGTATTTCTCTTCGTCATCAGCAAGCTAATCCAAATTTACGTCCACTGTGGATGACGAACTACGACTGTGATTTAAACTGGCGATTTATCTGGTAATGAATATGCAATCAGTCGCTTTTTTTCGACTTATTCAACCATGAACATGTTTCCGAGTCACTGGAGACTGGTTATCAGATGACTATATTACAAGAACGTTATATTGTGGACCAAGTTTAGCTATATGCAGTGCTTGTACTACTGGCGAAAATGACGGAAATTTAGTAATCGGCGACGAAACGTTTACGAATCCAAAATCTTTTTTATGTTTTAGGTTCAAATGGCTCTGAGCACTATGGGACTTAACTTCTGAGGTCACAGTCGCCTATAACTTAGAACTACTTAAACCTAACTAACCTAAAAACATCACACACATCCATGCCCGAGGCAGGATTCGAACCTGCGACCGTAGCGGTGCGCGGTTCCAGACTGAAGTGACTAGAACCGCTCGACCTATGTTTTAGGTACTAAGTGTACTGCCTTGTGGTGTCCATATCAGATGTCTTCAGCCGGCTGGTGTGGCCGTGCGGTTCTAGGCACTTCAGTCTGGAACTGCGTGACCGCTACGGTCGCAGGTTCGAATCCTGCCTCGGGCATGGATGTGTGTGATGTCCTTAGGTTAGTTAGGTTTAAGTAGTTCTAAGTTCTAGATGACTGATGACCTCAGAAGTTAAGTCGCATAGTGCTCAGAGCCATTTGAACCATATCAAATCTCTTCCTATAATGCACATTATTAAGCTACATACACAAATATACACAGTACTTAGCTGTACTTGATTTTACACTGATTCACAGAAAGTAAACACTATGTGTTTTTACAAAGAATGTTGATATGATGGATATGGCACTTTACTACATCATGGTCTTCGGTAAGAGATACGTTGTATTATAGTACAAATATTACTAATACAGATTTTACATCAGTAAATGTTGCTAGATTCACGAGTGTCTCTACATTGGCAGCAAAATTTTAATATGGGTTAACAGTTATACAGAAGGTAAACAGATAGAGTGGAATATCTAATACATGATTAAAAACTTTTTATAAGTTACAGATTATACGACGTATCTCTTGCCAAAGACCATGAAGTATGTGGTGGTACATAAAAAAATAACACTTTTTTATACGTTTTGTAATTTCCTATTCTGTTGCAGAACTTGATTTAAAGAGAAATGGTCACCATTTGCACTGGGTTCTGACTTCGGCTAGTATGAGACTGTTACGCAAACTCAATATCACTATAAGCATTTTCGCATCTGCTGTGTGTACGTACCAATTTTTGAAACACAGCGCGCGACTCGAAATCTGTGTATGTTGGGCGGAATGCGTAATAAAATAAGTTCTCAGGGGGCCTGATGCCAAATGGTTTAATTATGTACCAACTTAAAAACGACAATTAATATCTGAGATATTTCCGTTTTCATGAAAAGTAATAAATTTCTATGTTTATTTTTCATTACCAAGGAAAGCTAAGGAGATTCTCGTCATCTGTCGTTAAGTGGCCAATCTAAAATTTACCGGACTCAATGCAAAATAAATATTAATGATTGAAGCTTTAATTTTACTGGCTTTAGAATATTGAATGAGAAGAACAGAGAGCTCTCCTGCATTTATATTTACATTTAAGAAGTGAAATAACAGGAATAATTGTTTTGCCGGCGTAATGGCCGACCTATGCTGCAAGAGAAATGGTGGTCCCCTTTGGAGCACATGCTAAAAGAACAGATTTATACAAAATATTGATTCACTCATATGAGAGCTGCCTGCTGTACAAAAAGTAAATGTTATTACATGGAAGTATTATTTATATTCTGAATAGCTTTGCAGAACTTGCACACAATTATATCCAGCGCCTATCATCCACATAAGAATCGAAGACAATAATGTCTCTGGTCTTTTTTCTTTGACAACCATATAAAATAAAGAAGGTTGTAAGGTGGCTATAATTTCACACCTTACAAGCACTCATCCACATATAGGGCTATTACAAATGATTGAAGCGATTTCATAAATTCACTGTAACTCCATTCATTGACATATGGTCACGACACACTACAGATACGTAGAAAAACTCATAAAGTTTTGTTCGGCTGAAGCCGCACTTCAGGTTTCTGCCGCCAGAGAGCTCGAGAGCGCAGTGAGACAAAATGGCGACAGGAGCCGAGAAAGCGTATGTCGTGCTTGAAATGCACTCACATCAGTCAGTCATAACAGTGCAACGACACTTCAGGACGAAGTTCAACAAAGATCCAGCAACTGCTAACTCCATTCGGCGATGGTATGCGCAGTTTAAAGCTTCTGGATGCCTCTGTAAGGGGAAATCAACGGGTCGGCCTGCAGTGAGCGAAGAAACGGTTGAACGCGTGCGGGCAAGTTTCAAGCGTAGCCCGCGGAAGTCGACGAATAAAAGCAAGCAGGGAGCTAAACGTACCACAGCCGACGGTTTGGAAAATCTTACGGAAAAGGCTAAAGCAGAAGCCTTACCGTTTCCAATTGCTACAAGCCTTGACACCCGATGACAAAGTCAAACGGTTTGAATTTTCGGCGCGGTTGCAACAGCTCATGGAAGAGGATGCGTTCCGTGCGAAACTTGTTTTCAGTGATGAAGCAACATTTTTTCTTAATGGTGAAGTGAACAGACACAATGTGCGAATCTGGGCGGTAGAGAATCCTCACGCATTCGTGCAGCAAATTCGCAATTCACCAAAAGTTAACGCGTTTTGTGCAATCTCACGGTTTAATGTTTACGGCCCCTTTTTCTTCTGCGAAAAAAACGTTACAGGACACGTGTATCTGGACATGCTGGAAAATTGGCTCATGCCACAGCTGGAGACCGACAGCCCTGACTTCATCTTTCAACAGGATGGTGCTCCACCGCACTTCCATCATGATGTTCGGCATTTCTTAAACAGGAGATTGGAAAACCGATGGATCGGTCGTGGTGGAGATCACGATCAGCAATTCGTGTCATGGCCTCCACGCTCTCCCGACTTAACCCCATGCGATTTCTTCCTGTGGGGTTACGTGAAAGATTCAGTGTTTAAACCTCCTCTACCAAGAAACGTGCCAGAACTGCGAGCTCGCATCAACGATGCTTTCGAACTCATTGATGGGGACATGCTGCGCCGAGTGTGGGAGGAACTTGATTATCGGCTTGATGTCTGCCGAATCAGTAAAGGGGCACATATCGAACATTTGTGAATGCCTAAGAAAACTTTTTGAGTTTTTGTACGTGTGTGCAAAGTATTGTGAAAATATCTCAAATAATGAAGTTATTGTAGAGCTGTGAAATCGCTTCAGGCATTTGTAATAACCCTGTACTTTGCTGTGATCTACAAACACACGTATGCATCATTTGATAGGTTGTACATCGTATACGTGAATATTTAAAGAGACTGATATTGTCACGTACGCCTTATAAATAATTGTTAACGCTTTTGCATGAAAGGTGATGGAGTGTCTTTATTATCAAAACGGCGTAATGCATTATTGCCTATACGAGGAGAGGCTGGAACGCCAATGGAGGTGAAACAGCTGGCGGAACTCAAGCCCTGGGTGGAAGGCCCACACAGGTGTTGGTCCTGCTTAAACACTGGAAGTAGCCAGACGGACGTCGTGGCACCTGAGTTCTGGAGCACAATAGGGTGACGACCGGCCGGTCTGTAGCCGGACTGGACGGATAATCGGGGACTCTGCAAATCCTGGACGCAGCTGGGACGAACGAGGAAGCGTCACCTCAGAAACCACGCAGGCTGGGTTATTTCCAAGGGTCTTTACTCAGAAGTGTACCATTGTACGAGTATAGGTATTGCCTCGCTAACTTTCCGCGCTGGACGACAAAAGACTAAAATATGGTTGGTCGGTGTTGGGAAGAATCTGTAGAGACGGAGAATATGCCGTGGTTTCGGGAATACGATTAGTTTTCGGAATTACGATGGTGGGGAGCCGAGCCTTGCTGGGAGGCCAGCGGTGGAGGGGCGAGGTCTTCCGTTCTGACAAGGGAACCTCCCCATCGCACCCCCCTCAGATTTAGTTATAAGTTGGCACAGGGATAGGCCTTGAAAAACTGAACACAGACCAATCGAGAAAACAGGAAGAAGTTGTGTGGAACTGTGAAAAAAATAAGCAAAATATACAAACTGACTAGTCCATGCGCAAGATAGGCAACATCAAGGAAAGTCTGAGCTTACGAGCGCCTTGGTCCCGTGGTTAGCGTGAGCAGCTGCAGAGCGAGAGGTCCTTAGTTCAAGTCTTCTCTCCCGTGAAAAGTTTAACTTTTTATTTTCAGACAATTACCAAAGTTCAGGCACTCACACATAATCAACTTCGCTCTCCAAAATTCCAGGACACGTTCACATTTGCTTGGACATATGCAGGATTTGGCAGTCTACACACGGAAACATTTGAAAACGTAAAAAACGACATGTTTTGACAGAGCACAGGGAAAACTGTGCGACTGTGAAACTGTTGCATTCATTTGTTGCAGATTATGTGACAAACTCTTATGTTTTCATCACTTTTTTGGGAGTGATTATCACATCCACAAGAAAACCTAAATCGGACAAGGTAGAAGAATCTTTTTACCCATTCGCCAAGTGTGCAAGCTACATGGGTCGACAACATATTCCTGTCATGTGACGCACATGCCGTCACCAGTGTCGTATAGAATATACCAGACGTGTTTTCCTGTGGAGGAATCGGTTGACCTATGACCTTGCGATCAAATGTTTTCGGTTCCCATTGGAGAGGCACGTCCTTTCGTCTACTAATCGCACGGTTTTGCAGTGCGGTCGCAAAACACAGACACTAAACTTATTACAGTGAACAGAGGTGTCAATGAATGAACGAACAGATCGTAACTTTGCGAAAATAAAGAAAGTAAAATTTTCACTCGAGGGATGACTCGAACCAAGGACCTTTCGTTCCCCAGCTGCTCACTCTAACCACGGGACCACCGCGCTCCTCGGCTCATATTGTCCTTGATGTTGCCTATATTACGCATGGACTACTCACTTTGTATATTTTGCTTATTTTTTTCATAGTTCCACGCAACGTCTTCCTGTTTTCTCGATTGGTCTGTGTTCAGATTTTCAAGGCCTATCCCTGTGCCAACTTATAACTAAATCTGAGAGGGGTGCGATGGGGAGGTTCCCTTGTGAGCGCCCGTGTGTGACGGTCGCTCAGTATCAGCTTCTCCTTGGTACGGACGGAGTTGCTGTCTTTGCTCTCAGGAGAGTTTATAGTTAAAACAGTTAGGAACTGTACTGTTGCGAACATATACGATCTGGACTTCGCCTTCGGGCTGGAAGTCGTGGTTCAGTACGCAGCGTTCAGCAGTTGGGAGCACTTCCGCTTCCAAAACTTTCGTTGAGACGTAATCCGAACTCTGTGACTGGGAGTTGGCGTTTCTCGTCTGTAGAACACAGAGAGGAGAAGACAGTATTAGAGTACAGTAGTCAGAGGACCGCCTTCTGCCGTCCTAGTGCTTGAAAGAGTTTTATTTTGTGGCTGGAGTTCTTCCATTGTTGCAGACGAGTACGAGAACCATCACTTCGACGCACCGAACTGTAATATCGCAAATTACTTCGGCTTATTTGGGCTATAAAGGCAAACAGCTGCGATCACATTAGTTTATTTCCACTGAGGTTCCACACCACCATAGATCATCTTTGAAGTTAGTGTGTTCTAGATTTTGGTACGTGGATGATGTCAGTCATTTAGCGTTAATTATATTCGATTGCGAGGCCATAAAAAGGTGCACAGTTGGGCAACTGATCAGCAATTTTCATAAGGAAACATAGACATTTGCAAGAAAGGGTTGTTTTTATAATCTGCAATAAATGTTTAATAAGAAAGACCGTTTAGAATTTTGTAGCATTAGTTACCTTTATCATTCATTTATGTTTAGGTTGTTAAAGAGCATTAAGAGATCCTAAGATCCGCTTCAGGGGGATAATCATACAGAGGCAAATCATCATTTTAGCGTTCATTATTTTCCGTTGTGCACATTCAGTTTACACCCCACTGGAGTAGCATCTTGGAATGTTCCATAACATTATCTTTACTTCTCTAGATTTTTCTAACAAACGTTAATGTTCTTCGCACAAAACACATCGCACTTTAACACTTCTACAGTCACGTGACGAATTATTCATTAGAATACAAAAACTACATCTGCTTTTTTAAAATAAATGTATGTGGCATTCCGCTACAAGTAGTAAAGTGTAATATCTATCATATGCATATTCTTTGTAAAAACAGCCAGTGTTTACTTTATGTGAATGAGTGCAAAACTAAGTGTAGCTGTGGTGTGCGTGCTGTAAGACCTTCGGTACACACACCATCAGATTATTTGACTTGTCGCTCTAATGAAGTAGGCGAGTGTCAGCAATATGTCTCGTGGTCTTATCGTGGCGTGTTTATCTTCTGCTGTTCGGTCAGACAATACAAATGCCACTTGCACACTTGGAGTAGCAGATTGACGGTGACTAACTTTAAACAGAACTTGATTAATTTTCACAGACGTTTATTAAAATAATAACAAGCATAAAAGTTACTTAACTTGGTTCTGGATGCTATTTATAATTGACAATCTGAAGTGCCTTTGGTATTGGTAAGTTAATCTTATTCTCACATGTATCTCTGATACTTGACAAAAGTGTCTATACATTTATCTTCATGGCTATGTACAGGAATATGGTAATCTTATTAGGCGCAGACTGAAACTTGACTACAGACTAAGGCACACTGACTAATTGGAGGTCTGTACACTCGTTATAATACCTTGAGCATTCAGGTATCACTGCGCGAGTGTGATCCGCGAGGAGAAAAGGTTCTACGTTAGCAGCAATCTCATTGGCTGTGTGACATATTAGTACGCGGACTGGCGGAAGCAGAATTTGGTCCGTCTGTAAGGCAGCGCCATCTCGTAGTGCGGAGACGGACGAGCGCTGCGCCTGCGCTGTTGTGCTTAGCGGGGCGCGCTCTAGTGGGGAAGTTGTGTACGCTCTGACTACGCGGAACTATACACACAACAGTAGCTAAATACTGTGTATATAGCTTAACAATGTACATTGTAGGAAGAGATCTGATATGGATACCAGAAGGTAGTGCACTGAAACTACCTAAAACATAAAAAAACTTTCTGGATCGTAAACGTTTCGTCACCGTTTACTGACTTTCCGTCATTTCCGCCACCAACACCGGCACTGCATCTAGCTACACTTCGTCCGCAGCATAATGTTGTCGTCTCACCATCTGGAGATGAGCCTGCAGTCGCTTCAAAACTCGAAAAGCGAGTGCTTGCATATTTGTTGCCAGATAAGTCGCCAAGCTAACCCCAAGTAGCGGAATCTTCACGAGATGGCCTCCCCCGCGACCGCTTTCCGTGCTGGCAATGAGAAATGAGAAGCGCGCGCCGCCTTTTGAGCCCTTTAGGACGCAGCCGTAGCTCGTCACGCGGACCGCGTTAGCTTCCTGACAGGGCGGGGTCCGCAGTGTGCTTTGTCCGGCTCCGACAAAAGCTGTTGACCGCTGCAGCGCGCCTTTGTTTCTGCGCGGGAGCGCTTCGCTTATTTACGCGGGCTGCGAGCGGGCCGCCTGCAGTATTTACGACCCTCCTCTGCGACCCGAGCAGCGCCGGCGAACCGAGTGTGCGTCGTCCTAGCACAAGGAACTGTGCAGTGGGAGGTCGGCAGCCCCGGTCTCTACGATACTTCCGAACCGGGGAAAAACTTGATAGTGGCGCCCCCAGACCTACCCCCCCCCCCCCCCCCCCCCCCACGTCACCCCCTCGCGTTTGAGATAAGACGTCAAAAATTAAAAAAAATAGATTTTTCAAAAATTGTTCATTTTGTAGCGCACGTCTTTCTCAAGTGTTTCATATATAAAACATATGTTCCGAGGAAATGTAAGACATCTTATTTGCTGTTGTTGTTGCCGGCCGCGGTGGCCGTGCGGTTCTCGGCGCTCCTGTCCGGAGCCGCGCTGCTGCTACGGTCGCAGGATCGAATCCTGTCTCGGGCACGGGTGTATATGATGTCCTTAGGTTAGTTAGGTTTAGTAGTTCTAAGTTCTAGGGGACTAATGACCACAGCAGTTGAGTCCCATAGTGCTCAGAGCCATTTGAACCATTTGCTGTTGTTGTTGTTGTTGTTGTTGTGGTCTTCAGTCCTGAGACTGGTTTGATGCAGCTCTCCATGCTACTCTATCCCGTGCAAGCTTCTTCATCTCCCAGTACCTACTGCAACCTACATCCTTCTGAATCTGCTTAGTGTATTCATCTCTTGGTCTCTACGATTTTTACCATCCACGTTGCCCTCCAATGATAAATTTCTGATCCCTTGAGGCCTCAGAACATGTCCTACCAACCGATCCCTTCTTCTTGTCAAGTTGTGCCACAAACTCCGCTTCTCCCCAATTCTATTCAATACCTCCTCATTAGTTATGTGATCTACCCATCTAATCTGCAGCATTCTTCTGTAGCACCACATTTCGAAAGCTTCTATTCTCTTCTTGTCTAAACTATTTATCGTCCACCTTTCACTTCCATACATGGCTACACTCCATACAAATACTTTCAGAAATGACTTCCTGACACTCAAATCTATACTCGATATTAACAAATTTCTCTTCTTCAGAAACGCTTTCCTTGCCATTGCCAGTCTACATTTTATATCCTCTCTACTTCGACCATCATCAGTTATTTTGCACCCCAAATAGCAAAACTCCTTTACTACTTTAAGTGTCTCATTTCCTAATCTAATGCCCTCAGCATCACCCGACTTAATTCGACTACATTCCATTATCCTCGTTTTGCTTTTGTTCATGTTCATCTTATACCCTCCTTTCAAGACACTGTCCATTCCGTTCAGCTGCTCTTCCAAGTCCTCTGCTGTCTCTGACAGAATTGCGTCATCGGCGAACCTCAAAGTTTTTACTTCTTCTCCATGAATTTTAATACCTACTCTAAGTTTCTCTTTTGTTTCCCTTATTTCTTGCTCAATATACAGATTGAATAACATCGGGAAGAGGCTACAACACTGTCTCACTCCCTGCCCAACCATTGCTTCCCTTTCATGCACCTCGACTCTTATTACTGCCAGCTGCTTTCTATACAAATTATAAATAGCCTTTCGCTCTCTGTATTTTACCCCTGCCACCTTCAGAATTTGAAAGAGTGTATTCCAGTCAACATTGTCAAAAGCTTTCTATAAGTCTACAAATGCTAGAAACGTAGGTTTGCCTTTCCTTAATCTTTCTTCTAAGATAAGTCGTAGGGTCAGTATTGCCTCACATGTTCCAACATTTCTACGGAATCCAAACTGATCTTCCCCGAGGTCGGCTTGTACCAGTTTTTCCATTCGTCTGTAAAGATCCTCGTTAGTGTTTTGCAGCTGTGACTTATTAAACTGATAGTTCGGTAATTGTCACATCTGTCAACACCTGCTTTCTTATTGGAATTATTATATTCTTCTTGAAGTCTGAGGGAATTTTGCCTGTCTCATACGTCTTGCTCACCAGATGGTAGATTTTTGTTAGGACTCGCACTCCCAAGGCTGTCAGTAGTTCTAATGGAATGTTATCTACTCCTTGTTTCGACTTAGATCTTTCAGTGCTCTGTCAAACTGTTCACGCAGTATCGTATCTCCCATTTCATCTTCATCTACCTCCATTTCCATTTCCATAATACTGTCCTCAAGAACATCGACCCCGTATATACCCTCCATATACTCCTTCCTCCTTTCTGCTTTCTCTTCTTTGCTTAGAACTGGGTTTCCATCTGAGCTCTTGATATTCATGCAAGTGGTTCTCTTTTCCCCAAATGTCTCGTTAATTTTCCCGTAGGCAGTATCTATCTTATCCCTCGTGAGATAAGCCTCTACATCCTTACATTTGCCCTCTAGCCATCCCTGCTTAGCCATTTTGCACTTCCTGTCGATCTTATTTTTGAGACGTTTGTATTCCTTTTTGCCTGCTTCACTTACTGCATTTTTGTATTTTCTCCTTTCATCAATTAAATTCAGTATCTCTTCTGTTACCCAAGGAGTTCTACTAGCCCTTGTCTTTTTACCTACTTGATCCTCTGCTGCCTTCATTATTTCATCCCTCAAAGCTACCCATTCTTCTTCTACTGTATTTCTTTCCCCCATTGCTGTCAATTGTTTCCTTATGCTCTCCCTGAAGCTCTGTACAACCTGTGGTTCTTTCAGTTTATCCAGGTCCCATCTCCTTAAATTCCCACCTTTTTGCAGTTTCTTCAGTTTTAATCTACAGTTCATAACCAACAGATTGTGGTCAGAGTCCACATCTACCCCTGGAAATGTCTTACAATTTAAAATCTGGTTCCTAAATCTCTGTCTTAAAATTATATAATCTATCTGAAACCTTCTAGTACCTCCAGGGTTCTTCCATGTATACAACCTTCTTTCATGATTTTTGAACCATGTATTGGCTATGATTAAGTTATGCTCTGAGCAAAATTCTACCAGGCAGCTTCCTCTTTCATTTCATAGCCCCAATCCATATTCACCTACTACGTTTCCTTCTCTTCCTTTTCCTACTGTCGAATTCCAGTCACCAATGACTATTAAATTTTCGTCTCCCTTCACTAACTGAATAATTTCTTTTATCTCATCATACACTTCATCAATTTCTTCTTCATCTTTAGAGCTAGTTGGCATATAATCTTGTACTACTGTAGTAGGCGTGTAAGACACGTTATTTGGTGTTAAGTGTGCTAAAGTGCACTGCCACACCTCTTGACACAGCATTCTTCTATCGAATGTCGCTGGGATTCAAGCGTGTATATTTTGTAACGGAAGCCAGGACGCTGGAAATTTTTCCTGTGGTGTTCCTCCTGCTACTAGTAGGCCGGTTTGACTTCCTAGAAACATGACAAAAAAAACCCTCACAATTAATACTGGGTGGGGTTGTTGGGATTGTTTCTGACTGCGAGAAGAAGAACTATTCAGAAGATTTGCACTCTTTATTGACTATTAGCTACTAACTATCTCTTTTGTGTGACATAAAATTAAATAATAAAACGAGTAAAGACAAGGGACATGCAAGACAGTACACATTTCTTCAGTCCTTAGGTCCCAGCAATTATTTTTTCCTCTAATCATGCTACAGCTTTACACGACGCGCTTTCCTTTCTGCGAAAGAATGTATTACGTCATCAAAGTTCGTCAGACGTTCTGCTACATGAGAAATCAAAATGTCGTTGTCTAAATATTGGAACTGCCGTTAATACGAATAGTATCTAAGGCTCGTGAGGTTTCCCGATTTGATTGCGTCTATTTTGTCACTGTCTGCTAGTTAAAACGAAACAGGCCTTTCTAATATTCCAACAATTGTGACACACGCCAAGTAAATGAGACTGTTTTGACACAAATTGTCATTTTTATGTCCCTTATTTACATGAAGAACAAGACAGAACATAATTCACAAAGTACCAATATCAAATGCCTATTAATCCTACAACAAGCAAAAAGTCTTGTGTTAGGAAATAGTTTCGCATTTTACTCATATGCTCCAGTTTCTCGAGCATCTGACCGAAAAGTAGTAGTAGGATGAAATTTTGATATCAAACTGGAATCGTCATAATCTTCTATATAATTTGTGTGATGCCCCATTTATCCTACTTCTTAGTTCTTTACAAACAATCTTGTCATCACAAATTCTGTACCTATTCCTGCCATTGTCAATACTTATTCTCTGATTAACTTCCCTAACCCGCGAGAATGACACGTACAGTTATCCCGGCTTTATTCTCCAGTTAGGCGTTATTACGTGTTCGTAGAACGCGTTTTCCGCGCTATTCCGAGACAGAACGCAAAGTACCTGCTAACCGGGGACTGTACAACTAGCAGCGTAGCGATCTGGCAAAAAATTTCTGTAAAAATTTCATTTTCTTGCATAAACCAAGATGATAACATGTAATCTTTCTTACCTGTTATTCCCGTTAGTCGATTATTTGCACTCTGGTACTCTGAATCTATGGATTCAGCGATTGCCATTCACCCTTTCGGATTTATTTGGCTCAGCTCGTGTAACACCTTTCCCTTTTGCCAGCGGGAAAGTTTTTTTATTTCTTCATGCCATCGGGATTCCTCTGGCAGAGACATGACGTACACAATGCACGCATTCAAAAATCAACTTATGATTTGAAACTTCCTGGCAGATTAAAACTGTGTGCCGGACCGAGACTCGAACTCGGGACCTTTGCCTTTCGTGGGCAAGTGCTCTACCATCTGAGCTACCCAAACCCGACTCACGCCCGGTACTCACAGCTTCACTTCTGCCAGTACCTCGTCTCCTACCTTCCAAACTTTACAGAAGCTCTCCTGCTAACCTTGCAGAACTAGCACTCCCGAACGAAAGGATACTGCGGAGACATGGCTTAGCCACAGCCTGGGGGATGTTTCGAAATGACATTTTCACTCTGCAGCGGAGTGTGCGCTGATATGAAACTTCCTGGCACATTAAAACTGTGTGCCGGACCCAGACTCGAGCACGGGACCTTTGCCTTTCGCGGGCAAGTGCTCTACCAGTTTGGAAGGTAGGAGACGAGATACTGGCAGAAGTAGAGCTGTGAGGAGTGGGCGTGAGTCGTGCTTGGGTAGCTCAGACGGTAGAGCACTTACCTGCGAAAGGCAAAGGTCCCGAGTTCGAGTCTCGGTCCGGCACACAGTTTTAATCTGCCAGGAAGTTTTATATCAGCGCACACTCCGCTGCAGAGTGAAAATCTCATTCTGCCAACTTATGATTTGTTCAGAAATGAACTTAGAATGTGTTCAAAAATGTGCAGAAACCAACAGGGAGCGTTCCAAAATCATAGGAACAATCGATGTACCAATGTGCGCTGGATGCTAGGTGCTTTGTGAAACAAGGGTTTTTTCTTCAAGAATATACATTTCACGCCCACTGAAATTGCCGCACGGGACAGATACATCGGTTGCCCCTCCCCCAACCCCCTCTCCTTAAATCCAGGCCTGGACCTGCGGTAGTGACCTATCTGCATGTTCCGCAGATCTACATCTACGTGATTACTCTGCTATTCACAATAAAGTGCCTGCTGGCAGAGGGTTCAATGAACCACCTTCAAGCTGTCTCTCTACCGTTCCACTCTCGAACGGCACGCGAGAAAAACGAGCACTTACATTTTTCAGTGCGCGCCCTGATTTCTCTTATTTTATCGTGATGATCATTTATCCCTATGTAGGTGGGTGCCAATAGAATGTTTTCGCAATCGGAGGAGCAAACTGGTGATTGAAATTTCATGAGAAGATCCCGTCGGAACGAAAATCGCCTTTGCTTTCAATGATTGCCACTCCAATTCACGTCTCATGTCTGTGACACTATCTCCCCTATTTCGCGATAATACAAAACGAGCTGCCCTTCTTTGTACTTTTTCGATGTCATCCGTCAGTCCCACCTGATGCGGATCCCACACCGCACAGCAATAGTCCAGAATAGGGCGGACAAGCGTGGTGTAAGCAGTCTCTTTAGCAGACCCGTTGCACCTTCAAAGTGTTCTGCCAGTGAATCACAGTCTTTGGTTTGCTCTACCCACAATATTATCTATGTGATCGTTCCAGTTTAGGTTATTTGTGATTGTAATCCCTAAGTATTTAGTTGAATTTACAGCCCTCACATTTGTATGATTTATCGCGTAATCCAAATTCAGCTGATTCCTTTTAGTACTCATGTGAATAACTTCACATTTTTCTTTATTCAGGGTCAATTGTCAGTTATCGCACCATACAGATATCTTATACAAGTCATTTTGCAAGTCGTTTTGATCATCTGATGACTTTACGAGACGGTAAATGACAGCATCATCTGCAGACAATCTGAGATGGCTACTCAGATTGTCTCCTATGTCGTTAATATAGATCAGGAACAATAGAGGGCCTATACCACTTCCTTTGCGAACACCGGATATTACTTCTGTTTTACTCGATGACTTTCCGTCTATTACTACGAACCTTGCTGACAGGAAATCACGAATCCAGTCGCACAACTGAGGCGATACTCCGTAGGCACGCAGTTTGGTTAGAAGACGCTTGTGAGGAACGGTGTCGAAAGCCTTCTGAAAATCTAAAAATATGGAATCAATTTGACATCCCCTGTCGATAGCACTTACTACTTCATGAGTATAAAGAGCTAGTTGTGTTTCACAAGAACGATAGTTTCTGAAACCGTGCTGCCTATGCCTCAATAAATCGTTTTCTTCGAGGTACTTCATAATGTTCGAATATAGTATATGTTCTAAAACTCTATTGCAAATCGACGTTAGTGATATATGCCTGTAATTATGCGGATTACTCCTACTTCCCTATTTGGGTATTGGTGCGACTTGAGCAAATTTCCAGCCTTTAGGTACGGATCTTTCTACACTCCTGGAAATTGAAATAAGAACACCGTGAATTCATTGTCCCAGGAAGGGGAAACATTATTGACACATTCCTGGGGTCAGATACATCACATGATCACACTGACAGAACCACAGACACATAGACACAGACAACAGAGCATGCACAATGTCGGCACTAGTACAGTGTATATCCACCTTTCGCAGCAATGCAGGCTGCTATTCTCCCATGGAGACGATCGTAGAGATGCTGGATGTAGTCCTGTGGAACGGCTTGCCATGCCATTTCCACCTGGCGCCTCAGTTGGACCAGCGTTCGTGCTGGACGTGCAGACCGCGTGAGACGACGCTTCATCCAGTCCCAAACATGATCAATGGGGGACAGATCCGGAGATCTTGCTGGCCAGGGTAGTTGACGTACACCTTCTAGAGCACGTTGGGTGGCACGGGATACATGCGGACGTGCATTGTCCGGTTGGAACAGCAAGTTCCCTTGCCGGTCTAGGAATGGTAGAACGATGGGTTCGATGACGGTTTGGATGTACCGTGCACTATTCAGTGTCCCCTCGACGATCACCAGTGGTGTACGGCCAGTGTAGGAGATCGCTCCCCACACCATGATGCCGGGTGTTGGCCCTGTGTGCCTCGGTCGTATGCAGTCCTGATTGTGGCGCTCACCTGCACGGCGCCAAACACGCATACGACCATCATTGGCACCAAGGCAGAAGCGACTCTCATCGCTGAAGACGACACGTCTCCATTCGTCCCTCCATTCACGCCTGTCGCGACACCACTGGAGGCGGGCTGCACGATGTTGGGGCGTGAGGGGAAGACGGCCTAACGGTGTGCGGGACCGTAGCCCAGCTTCATGGAGACGGTTGCGAATGGTCCTCGCCGATACCCCAGGAGCAACAGTGTCCCTAATTTGCTGGGAAGTGGCGGTGCGGTCCCATACGGCACTGCGTAGGATCCTACGGTCTTGGCGTGCATCCGTGCGTCGCTGCGGTCCGGTCCCAGGTCGACGGGCACGTGCACCTTCCGCCAACCACTGGCGACAACATCGATGTACTGTGGAGACCTTACGCCCCACGTGTTGAGCAATTCGGCGGTACGTCCACCCGGCCTCCCGCATGCCCACTATACGCCCTCGCTCAAAGTCCGTCAACTGCACATACGGTTCACGTCCGCGCTGTCGCGGCATGCTACCAGTGTTAAAGACTGCGATGGAGCTCCGTATGCCACGGCAAACTGGCTGACACTGACGGCGGCGGTGCACAAATGCTGCGCAGCTAGCGCCATTCGACGGCCAACACCGCGGTTCCTGGTGTGTCCGCTGTGCCGTGCGTGTGATCATTGCTTGTACAGCCCTCTCGCAGTGTCCGGAGCAAGTATGGTGGGTCTGACACACCGGTGTCAATGTGTTCTTTTTTCCATTTCCAGGAGTGTATGAGCGAGTGGTTGTATGTAACTGCTGAATATGGAGCTATTTTATAAGCATACTCTGAGGAGAACATGACTGGTATACAATCTGCACAGAAGGCCTTGCCCGGGGTCAGGGATTTTCTCTGCCTCGTGATGGCTGGGTGTTGTGTGATGTCCTTAGGTTAGTTAGGTTTAAGTAGTTCTAAGTTCTAGGGGACTGATGACCTCAGATGTTAAGTCCCATAGTGCTCAGAGCCATTTGAAGGCCTTGCCTTTATTAAGTGATTGAAGCTGCTTTGTTACACCGAGGATATCTGCTTCTATGTTTCTCATCTTGGCAGTTGTTCTTGATTGGAATTCAGAAATTATTACTTCGTCTACTTTGGTGAAGGAGTTTCGGAAAACCGTGTTTAATAACTCTGCTTTAGTGGCACTGTCATCAGTGACTTCACCGTTGTTATCGCGCATACGCTGCCTGACAAAACACTCTTAACTGCCCAGAAGGGGAGGGTGGAACTAACTGATAGCACACGGACTGAGAGGGCTCCTACTCGGCACCATGAGACCACTGGCCACTGTGACTGATTGCATCCCCTATGGTATGGATATAGGCACTGAAATGGCTGCAAAGGTTACGGCATAGTCCTTGTACCACCACCCAAAACAAACTGGCCCACAGCTATTGTAACTGGTCACAGTCCTTGTATCCCCTCCCAAAACTAACTGGCCCACAGCTATTGTAACTGGTCACCGTCCTTGTACCACCACCCAAAACTAACTGGCCCACAGCTATTGTAACTGGTCACCGTCCTTGGACCCCCTCCCAAACCTAACTGGCCCACAGCTATTGTAACTGGTCACCGTCCTTGGACCCCCTCCCAAACCTAACTGGCCCACAGCTATTGTAACTGGTCACTGTCCTTGGACCCCCTCCCAAACCTAACTGGCCCACAGCTATTGTAACTGGTCACCGTCCTTGTACCCCCTCCCAAAACTAACTGGCCCACAGCTATTGTAACTGGTCACCGTCCTTGTACCCCCTACCAAAACTAACTGGCCCACAGCTATTGTAACTGGTCACCGTCATTGTACCCCCTCCCAAAACTAACTGGCCCACAGCTATTGTAATTGGTCACCATCCTTGCACCCCCTCCCAAACCTAACTGGCCCACAGCTATTGTAACTGGTCACTGTCCTTGTACCCTCTACCAAAACTAACTGGCCCACAGCTATTGTAACTGGTCACCGTCCTTGTACCCCCTCCCAAAAGAAACTGACCCACAGCTATTGTAACTGGTCACCGTACTTGTACCCCCTCTCAAAACTAACTGGTCCACAGCTATTGTAACTGGTCACCGTCCTTGTACCCCCTCCCAAAACTAACTGGCCCACAGCTATTGTAAATGGTCACTGTCCTTGTACCCCCTCCCAAAACTAACTGGCCCACAGCTATTGTAACTGGTCACCGTCCTTGTGCCCCCTCCAAAAACTAACTGGCTCCACAGCTATTGTAACTGGTCACCGTACTTGTACCCCCTCCGAAAACTAACTGGCCCACAGCTATTGTAACTGGTCACCGTCCTTGTACCCCCTCCCAAAACTAACTGGTCCACAGCTATTGTAACTGGTCACCATCCTTGTACCCCCTCCCAAAACTAATTGGCCCACAGCTATTGTAACTGGTCACCGTCCTTGTACCCCCACCCAAAACAAACTGGCGCACAGCTATTGTAACTGGTCACCATCCTTGTACCACCACCCAAAACTAACTGGCCCACAGCTATTGTAACTGGTCACCGTCCTTGTACCCCCTCCCAAAAGAAACTGACCCACAGCTATTGTAACTGGTCACCGTACTTGTACCCCCTCTCAAAACTAACTGGTCCACAGCTATTGTAACTGGTCACCGTCCTTGTACCCCCTCCCAAAACTAACTGGCCCACAGCTATTGTAAATGGTCACTGTCATTGTACCCCCTCCCAAAACTAACTGGCCCACAGCTATTGTAACTGGTCACCGTCCTTGTGCCCCCTCCAAAAACTAACTGGCTCCACAGCTATTGTAACTGGTCACCGTACTTGTACCCCCTCCCAAAACTAACTGACCCACAGCTATTGTAACTGGTCACCGTCCTTGTACCCCCTCCCAAAACTAACTGGTCCACAGCTATTGTAACTGGTCACCATCCTTGTACCCCCTCCCAAAACTAATTGGCCAACAGCTATTGTAACTGGTCACCGTCCTTGTACCCCCACCCAAAACAAACTGGCGCACAGCTATTGTAACTGGTCACCGTCCTTGTACCCCCACCCAAAACAAAGTGGCCCACAGCTATTGTAACTGGTCACCGTCCTTGTACCCCCTAGGAAAACTAACTGGCCCACAGCTATTGTAACTGGTCACCGTCCTTGTGCCCCCTCCGAAAACTAACTGGCTCCACAGCTATTGTAACTGGTCACCGTCCTTGTACCCCCTCCCAAAACAAACTGGCCCACAGCTATTGTAACTGGTCACCGTCCTTGTACCCCCTCCCAAAACTAACTGGCCCACAGCTATTGCAACTGGTCACTGTCTTGTACCCCCTTCCAAAACAAACTGACCCACAGCTATTGTAACTGGTCGCCGAACTGGATACTGCCAATAGAACGGAGTTGATATCTGAGAAGGAAATCTCCCCAGGGGTGCGATCGGCTTTTTGAAACTGTCTATACGACGATGTGGGTTAAGATCTCAGGTATCACGCATTGCAGCCATTCATCATGGTGGGCTCTCGTTTGCAAGTAACTCCTGATAAAAAGAAAAGAGATCGGAATTTTATGTAATAGTCAATAGCGTTACAAAAGTCGAGTTATGGACACTGTTTGCCTCGTGTTGTGGACAGAACAACAGCTTCAGAAGCAGGAGGTTGAAGCTCGAATCTTGACAGTACACAACAAATTTTTGTATTTTTAAATCTTCATCGAAATTACTTCGATCATTATTCTTATTCAGTTAATTGCTCTAAATGTAGTTTTTTACTTGTGTTCCTTTGTCACATCATTTTAGTCATCATACGAGCTTTTTCGTTTTTTTTATATCACTCTTTTTCCAATCCGAAATTTTGTGAATATGAATTTAATTATATTTACCTATTATAGAGGGTGGTCCATTGATTGTGACCGGGCCAAAAATCTCACGAAATAAGCGTCAGCCGGAAAAACTACAAAGAACGAACTCGTCTAGCTTAAAGGGGAAAACCAGATGGCGCTATGGTTGGCCCGCTGTTGGTGAATGACGCTTCGTCGCTAAATAGAACGCGTGCAAAAAATCTGTCATCGTCCCGTAATTTCTCTTGTGGCCAGTGGCAGAACTGTACACGACGTTCAAAGTCGTCGCCATGGAATTCCTGGTGCATAGAAATATGGTACGCGTGCAATCGATGTTGATACAGCATTCTGAAAACCGACGTTTATGAGATTCCCGATTCTCGCGCAATTTGTCTGCTACTGATGTGCGGACATCATGATTTGTTGCAGTTCGTGGTTGACGTTTCACACGTGGCTGAACACTTCCTGTTTCCTTAAATAACGTAACCATCCGGCGAACGGTCCGGATACTTGGATGATGTCGTCCAGGATACCGAGCAGCATACATAGCACACGCCCGTTGAACATTTTGATCACAATAGACATACATCAACACGATATCGACCTTTTCCGCAATTGGTAAACGGTCCATTTTAACACGGGTAATGTATCACGAAGCAAATACCGTCCGCACTGGCGGAATGTTACGTGATACCACGTACTTATACGTTTGTGACTGTTACAGCGCCATCTATCACAAAGCCAAAAAAGTGCTCCAACTAAAACATTGATATTTCCTTACCTACTACACTAATATGTAATAAAAATGGGGGTTCCTATTTTTTTAAAAACGCAGTTGATATCCTATGGCAGCGTCATCTTGCTGGCCAACCATGGCGCCATCTGCTTTCCCCCTTCAAGCTAGACGAGTTTCGTTCTTTGTAGCTTTTTCGTTTGACGCTTATTTCGTGAGATATTTGGCCCGGTCACTATCAATGGACCACCTTGTATATACGGAAACATTTCTACACTCCTGGAAATTGAAATAAGAACACCGTGAATTCATTGTCCCAGGAAGGGGAAAGTTTATTGACACATTCCTGGGTTCAGATAATCACATGATCACACAGACAGAACCACAGGCACATAGACACAGGCAACAGAGCATGCACAATGTCGGCACTAGTACAGTGTATATCCACCTTTCGCAGCAATGCAGGCTGCTATTCTCCCATGGAGACGATCGTAGAGATGCTGGATGTAGTCCTGTGGAACGGCTTGCCATGCCATTTCCACCTGGCGCCTCAGTTGGACCAGCGTTCGTGCTGGACGTGCAGACCGCGTGAGACGACGCTTCATTCAGTCCCAAACATGCTCAATGGGGGACAGATCCGGAGATCTTGCTGGCCAGGGTAGTTGACTTACACCTTCTAGAGCACGTTGGGTGGCACGGGATACATGCGGACGTGCATTGTCCTGCTGGAACAGCAAGTTCCCTTGCCGGTCTAGGAATGGTAGAACGATGGGTTCGATGACGGTTTGGATGTACCGTGCACTATTCAGTGTCCCCTCGACGATCACCGGTGGTGTACGGCCAGTGTAGGAGATCGCTCCCCACACCATGATGCCGGGTGTTGGTCCTGTGTGCCTCGGTCGTATGCAGTCCTGATTGTGGCGCTCACCTGCACGGCGCCAAACACGCATACGACCATCATTGGCACCAAGGCAGAAGCGACTCTCATCGCTGAAGACGACACGTCTCCATTCGTCCCTCCATTCACGCCTGTCGCGACACCACTGGAGGCGGGCTGCACGATGTTGGGGCGTGAGCGGAAGACGGCCTAACGGTGTGCGGGACCGTAGCCCAGCTTCATGGAGACGGTTGCGAATGGTCCTCGCCGATACCCCAGGAGCAACAGTGTCCCTAATTTGCTGGGAAGTGGCGGTGCGGTCCCCTACGGCACTGCGTAGGATCCTACGGTCTTGGCGTGCATCCGTGCGTCGCTGCGGTCCGGTCCCAGGTCGACGGGCACGTGCACCTTCCGCCGACCACTGGCGACAACATCGATGTACTGTGGAGACCTCACGCCCCACGTGTTGAGCAATTCGGCGGTACGTCCACCCGGCCTCCCGCATGCCCACTATACGCCCTCGCTCAAAGTCCGTCTACTGCACATACGGTTCACGTCCACGCTGTCGCGGCATGCTACCAGTGTTAAAGACTGCGATGGAGCTCCGTATGCCACGGCAAACTGGCTGACACTGACGGCGGCGGTGCACAAATGCTGCGCAGCTAGCGCCATTCGACGGCCAACACCGCGGTTCCTGGTGTGTCCGCTGTGCCGTGCGTGTGATCATTGCTTGTACAGCCCTCTCGCAGTGTCCGGAGCAAGTATGGTGTGTCTGACACACCGGTGTCAATGTGTTCTTTTTTCCATTTCCAGGAGTGTATGTTCTCGAAACATCAACAAAAGCCCGTACCGAGCTACTGAGCGTCTCTCCTGCAGAGTCTTCCACTGGAGTTTATCTATCATCTCCGTAACGCTTTCGCGATCACTAAATGATCCTGTAACGAAGCGCGCTGCTCTCCGTTGGATCTTCTCTATCTCTTCTATCAACCCTATCTGGTACGGATCCCACACTGCTGAGCAGTATTCGAGCAGTGGGCGAACAAGCGTACTGTAACCTGCTTCCTTTGTTTTCGGATTGCATTTACTTAGGATTCTTCCAATGAATCTCAGTCTGGCATCTGCTTTACCGACGATCAACTTTGAATGATCATTCCATTTTAAATCACTCCTAATGCGTACTCCCAGATAATTTATGGAATTAACTGCTTCCAGTTGCTGACCTGCTATTTTGTAGCTAAATGATAAGGGATCTTTCATTCTATGTATTCGCAGCACATTACACTTGTCTACATTGAGATTGAATAGCCATTCCCTGCACCATGTATCAATTCGCTGCATATCCTCCTGCATTTCAGTACAATTTTCCATTGTTACAACCTCTCGATATACTACAGCATCATACGCTAAAAGCCACAGTGAACTTCCGATGTTATCCACAAGGTCATTTATACATATTATGAATAGCAACGGTCCTACGACACTCCCCTGCGGCATACCTGAAATCACTCTTACTTCGAACGACTTCTCTCCATTGAGAACGACACGCTGCGTTCTGTTATCTAGGAACTCCTCAATCCAATCACACAATTGGTCTGATAGGCCATATGCTCTTACTTTGTTCATTAAACGACTGCGGGGAATTGTATCAAACACGTTGCGGAAGTCAAGAAACACGGCATCTACCTGGGAACCCGTGTCTATGGCCCTCTGAGTCTCGCGGACGAATAGCGCGAGCTGGGTTTCACACCATCGTCTTTTTCGAAACCCATGCCGTTTCCTACAGAGTAGATTTCTAGTCTCCAGAAAAGTCATTATACTCCAACATAATACGTGATCCAAAAATTCTACAACTGATCGACGTTAGAGATATAGGTCTATAGTTCTGCACATCTGTTCGACGTCCCTTCTTGAAAACGGGGATAACCTGTGCCCTTTTCCAATCCTTTGGAACGCTGCGCTCTTCTAGAGACTTACGGTACACCGCTGCAAGAAGGGGGGAAAGTTCCTTCGTGTACTCTGTGTAAAATCGAACTGGTATCCCATCAGGTCCAGCGGCCTTTCCTCTTTTGAGCTACTGTAATTGTTTTTCTATCCCACTGTCATCTATTTAGATATCTACCATTTTGTCATCTGTGCGACACTCTAGATAAGGAACTACGGTGCAGTCTTCCTCTGTGAAACAGCTTTGGAAAAAGTCATTTAGTATTTCGGCCTTTAGTTTGTCATCTTCCGTATCAGTACCATTTTGGTCACAGAGTGTCTGGACATTTTGTTTTGATCCACTTCAGGCAAATGCCGGGGCGGTTCCTTTGAAAGCCGCGTGGGATTAGCCGAGCGGTCTATTGCCGCTGCAGTCATGGACTGTGCAGCTGGTCCCGGCAGAGGTTCGAGTCCTCCCTCGGGCATGGGTGTGCGTGTTTGTCCTTAGGATAATTTACGTTAAGTAGTGTGTAAGCTTAGGGACTGATGACCTTAGCAGTTAAGTCCCATGAGATTTCGCACACATTCGAACATTTTGTTCCTTTGAAAGGGCGCCGTTGACTTGCTTCCCCATCCTCCCCTAATGCGGTGGGACTGATGAGCTTGCTGTTTGGTCGCTTCCCCCAAATTAAGCAGTCAACCCCCGCATTGTAAAGTTCATGATGTTTCGGCGCACCTGTGTAGTATCGAGAAATATGTTGCAAATTTCGTGTCTGTTTAGAACAGATATTGCCATACTAAGGTGCTCGTCATTTACTACGACGGCAGAGTTTAGGTTCGTTCTGCGCATCTGACGTCACAAAACACAGTCAGCCAATGAACAGAGGACGACGTTGCCAGAGCTCGACTGCAGTGCAGAGCACGGACGAGTCTCTTCAGTTTTAGAAACGTTCAGTCATAAATAGAGTAACTGAAGTAAAGCAAAATCTTGCTAGCAGACTTTCTTTAATATAAAGTTTGGAGAAAGCATACTTTATACCAATCGCTTCATATTCTATTAATTAATTAAACCAAACTAGCAATAAGCCTCCTAATTCAGGCGATAGCAAGGAAAGGTTTTGTATCATTCTCACTAACCGCTTTTTCGCAATAAAGAACAGCGGTAATTGTTTATTTCTTATTGTACTTCGACGAAACGTGAGTAATTCATAGTCATGCCAACAGTGTTTGTCGGTATTTTGCGCGATATTTTTAAGTCTTTCGCCGGGAGAGCTATTGAGTAGCGAGTTAGGTTAGTGTAATGGTTAAAGTGTATGGCTTCTAAGCGAAAGGTTCTGAATTCAATCCTTGTTAGGTGGTTGATATTTTCTTTAATTAAAAACAATATCGAAGTGTCTTACTTCCTGAATTTTATTCGTTTGAATGTAAGTTTTTGAAATTTCTAGTGGCAACTAAAATCGACCATATGGAAAGTATACGCCTTGGGATTTAGCTCTGCAAACTCTTCAAAATTTCGTGCATTGGTTTACTACATCATCGAAACAAAATTAAATCATTTATAGGGGGAAGGTATCAGTCAAGAAGATGTGTAAAAATCAAATTTTTGGGCCAAATAGTTTTTGTGAAATCGAATGACGAAGTGTGTCAAAGCAGTCGAAACACCGTGTGTCTGCACAGGCGAGCAGTGCAGTGATGACAAAATCACGCACAGCGCGGAATGCGGGGAGCACGTCTCTGTAGCAGCGAAAGGGTTAATGCGGCCGTGGTGGCTTTACTTCATAAACTGCGCGCTCCCCCCTAAACGTAAGTTTGCGAACTATGCTATACTATGGCGCTGCTTCTCTTGGCGCGTACAACTGGCAACGCAGAAATCTTCCGCGTCTGGGTGGGCATGCGTGAACCGCAAAGATAAAAGAACTGAACTAAAGACGGTTGCTCTCGGGGTAAAAGCGAGGCTGCTTAAGAATTCTTGGTAACCAGAAGTTGAAAGCTCCTTACTGAGCAGATCTGCGTTTGACGCCCCGCTATACCGCTTTTACTTTTTGAATTCTTTCAGTGCGACGACCTCGGCTCCCACCCTTCGTCGGCGCACAATTTGATGCGAACCTGACGTTTATTTTTGAAAACGCCCCTGGCAACAGCTTAGAGTGAAAGGGGTTGATGCGCAGCATGAATGCGAAGTAGGGGGGAGGATTAATGAACGCCGCAATCAGCTGTCTGTCCAGTGTCTGCGCAAGGGAGTAGTGGAAGGGGCGGGGAAAGTGTGTGGGGGGGGGGGGGGGCGAGTGACGTAGGGGCGTGATCAAAGGGCAGTGAGGGAGAGACCCCTGGCGGTGGCTGGGGGAACTAACTACAGCTCCACCCCCCCCCCCCCCCTCTTACAGCCACAACTGCCCTTTCATTACTCCCCTACCTCGCTCAACTACCTCATTAATTAATTACTTCAGAGCGGAAAGGCTATACCAAAATCCCAGAGCAGACGCGCTTTAAGGGGGATGAGAGATCAGAGTATCGAAATCCGTCCAGAAAAGGCAATCCCAAGGACGGTACGTAGTTTTAGGGGAGTCTCTCACTGGCGGTTTTAGTCGGAGCCGTCAAGTGGGATTACAGCGTTGGGAGGGCGTGCTGAAAACTAATGTCTCCGAATCTTTTATGTGAAAACTCTTTAAGATTTTCAAACGAAGCAAACTTTATTGACATTGACATCCCCAACTTTAGTAGTCCTGTCTTCCTCAGTTGCGTGTAATATTACGGTATATTGATAATTTTTACTTATGGACCGTCTGACAGTCGGCAGCAGAAACCAAAACATTGCACTGAAACAAGCGTTCATAGTGCTGTGGAATGTGGGAAAAAAACCGCAAATTCGCATTCACAAGAAGAAGAACACCAAAAGTGCAACAGGAGCGTAATATGTAAGAAATTGTCCACGCAACCTGCCACTGATGATGTCTTGCAGAAAATAAAGGCGAAACGCGTATGGCACTAAAATTGTGTTTTATTCAGTTGCTGTCAGACGGTCGTTAAGTAAAAATTATCAGTATACCGTTTATTGACATTCTACACCTTTATTCTTCACATCTATACACACCCTAAGAAAAAAAGAAGGAAAAAGAAAAAAAAGAAGGAGTTATCTGAATGGGATGGAAATCGGTAGATGTGATGTATCTGTACTGTCCATTACAATTAGCCGGGCTGTTATGCCGTGGTCAGTTGATGAATTCTGTGTCAATCCCCAACGTTTCGTCCCCGTCTGCGGGAGACATCTTCAAGAGCGCGTGATGGTTGGGTGTTGTGTGCTGTCCTTAGGTTAGTTAGGTTTAAGTAGTTCTAAGTTGTAGGGGACTGATGACCATAGATGTTAAGTCCCATAGTGCTCAGAGCCATTTGAACCATTTTTTCAAGGGCGTCTGTAGCTCGATGGAAGGTCCAACACACCTATCGGGTCGGCCGGTGTGGCTCAGCGGTTCTAGGCGCTTCAGTCTGGAATCACGCGACCGCTAAGGTCGCAGGTTCGAATCCTGCCTCGGGCAAGGATGTGTGTGATGTCCTTAGGTTAGTTAGGTTTAAGTAGTTCTAAGTTCTAGGGGACTGATGACCTCAGAAGTTAAGTCCCATAGTGCTCGGAGCCATTTCAACACCCACTGGCTCGCTACTGACTGCCGCTAAATTCCGTGTCCGCGCGCTCCCGCGCCGAGGCGTGACGTCACGTGTTTTGGAAACGTCAGTGCAATTGGCCGCTGTCTGCTGCCGTCGATCGCCGCTTCCATCACCCAGTAGTGGACGGGTGGTACACGTCTTCTTCAACACCGGCATCCGTATACCGTTTAATTTCACGCCCTCCTCCTTTCGATTGAAATTATTAGGGTGTTTGGCGATTTCGATTGCCTCCCTGTAGAGCCTTTCGTAATGTCCGCTTGTGGTGGTTACCTGGCTGGAAAGCGTGCTCCGCAACAGCTGATCGTGCCGTTTCTCCTCTTCTTTTGTACGTATACTCACGTCTACTGACAAACATACTGCGCAAGTTTCCACTGCTTGTCCTCGCGCTTGCTAAACCCCACTTTCGTCAGTAACGTCGCCGGGTTTCTCCTCAACCGAGAGAATTTGGCACGATATCGCTCAAAGAGGACCTCCAACGACTCTAGCAATCAGTGCAAAGCCCTGCAACTGCTTGCAAAAGGGCCACAGATGGACCAACGCCGCGCGGGATTAGCCGAGCGGTCTGAGGCGCCGCAGTCATGGACTGTGCGGCTGGTCCCGGCGGAGGTTCGAGTCCTCCCTCGGGCATGGGTGTGGGTGTTTGTCCTTAGGATAATTTAGGTTAAGTAGTGTGTCAGCTTAGGCACTGATGAACTTAGCAGTTAAGTCCCATGAGATTTCACACACATTTGAACACATTTGATGGACCAATGCGTCACTGACTGGCTCAGTTTGTGGAACTCTTTCTGTTGAACAGATTATCCAGTTTTTCTGCAACTGTAATCCTTCGTTTATCTGTACATGCACACCAGATCTGCCGATTTTCGTCCCATTCGTAATATTCCTTTTTTTGTGCGCCGACCATGTTTTTTGTCTTTGTGGGTCATGACTGATACAGGGATTGGTGAACACAAGGTCATTGTAGCGAGGCTCAAAACCATATCAACCAAAACCACTAAAAATAATCGCAAAATATACCTATTTAAAACAGCACATAAAAATTCGCTTGATGTCTTCCTAAGAGAGAGTCTCCATTCCTTCCAAGCTAATTATGTACGTGTAGACCAGATATGGCTCAAATTCAAAGATACAGTATCGACAGCAATAGACAAATTCATACTGCATAAGTTAATAAGAGACGGGGATGATCCACCATGGTACACAAAACACGTCAGAACACTGTTGCAGAAGCACCGAAAAAAGCATGCCAATTTCAGACGAACGCAAAATCCCCAAGACTGGCTAAGTTTCACGGAAGCTCGACATTTAGTGCGGGCGTCAATGCGAGATGCTTTTAATACTTTCCACAATGAAACATTGTCTCAAAATACGGTACAAAACCCAAAGAGATTCTGGTCGTATGTAAACTACACCAGTAGCAAAAAAAAAAAAAAAAAGTTAATACCGTCACAGCGCGATAGCGATGGAAATGTTACCGATGATGGTGCCACTAAAGTGGAGTTACTAAATACAGTTTTCCGTAATTCCTTCACGAAAGAAGACGAAGTAAATATTCCAGAATTCGAAACCAGAACAGGTGTTAGCATGAGTGACATAAAAGTAGATATCTTAGGTGTTGCGAAACAAATCACTTCAGAAAGGCAAGTCTTGCGGTCGAGATGGTATACCAATCAGTTTTCTTTCAGAGTATGCGGACACAGTAGCGCCTTTATTAGCAATCATATACAACCGCTCACTTGACGAAAGGTCTGCTCCTAAAGACCGGAAAGTATCACAGGTCACACCAATATTCAAGAAAGGAAATAGGAGTAACCCATTGAATTACAGACCCATATCACTGACCTCAATTTGCAGCAGGATAATGGAGCATATACTGTACTCGAACATTATGAAACACGTTCAAGAAAATGACTTATTGATACATAACCAACACGGATTCTGAAAATATAGTTCTTGTGCAACAAAGCTAGGTCTTTATTCCCTTGAAGTAATGAGTGCTGTCGACAAGGGATCTCAGATCGATTCCATATTCCTAGATTTCCAGAAGGTTTTTGATACCGTTCCTCACAAGCGACTATTATTCAGATTACGTGCACAAGGAGTATCGCCTTAGTTGTGTGACTGGATTCGTGATTTCCTCTCGCAGAGGTCACAGTTCTTAGTGACAGAGGGAAAATCATCGAGTAGAACAGAACAGATATCTGGCGTTCCGCAAGGTAGTGTTCAAAATGGTTCAAATGGCTCTGAGCACTATGGGACTTAACATCTGTGGTCATCAGTCCCCTAGAACTTAGAACTACTTAAACCTAACTAACCTAAGGACATCACACACATCCATGCCCGAGGCAGGATTCGAACCTGCGACCGTAGCAGTCCTGCCGTTCCGGACTGAGCGCCTAGAACCGCTAGACCACCGCGGCCGGCCAAGGTAGTGTCATAGGCCCTCTACTGTTCCTGATTTACATAAATGATCTAGGTGATAATCTGAGCAGCCCCCTTAGATTGTTTGCAGATGACGCTGTAATTGACCGTCTGGTAAAATCATCAGACGATCAATTCTAATTACAAAATGATCTAGAGAGAATTTGTGTAGCGTGCGAAAAGCGGCAATTGGCACTAAACAAAGAAAAGTGCGAGGCCATCCACATGGGTACTAACAGAAATCCGATAAATTTTGGGTATACGATAAATCGCACAAATCTAAGGGCTGTCAATTCGACTAAATACCTAGGAGTTACAATTACGAGCAACTTAAATTGGGAAGAGCACATAGATAATATTGTGGGGAAGGCTAAACAAAGACAGCGCTTTGTTGGCAAAACACTTAGAAGATGCGACAAACCCACTAAAGAGACAGCATACATTACACTTGTCCGTCCTCTGCTGGAATATTGCTGCACGGTGTGGGATCCTTACCAGGTAGGATTGACGGAGGACGTGGAAAAAGTGCAAAGAAGGGCAGCTCGTTTCGTGTTATCGCGCGATAGGAGTGAGAGTGTCACTCATATGATACGCGAGTTGGGGTGGCAGTTACAGAAACAAAGGCGGTTTTCTTTGCGGCGAGATCTATTTACGAAATTTCAATCACCAACTTTCTCTTCCTAATGCGAAAATATTTTGTTGACACCCACCTACGTAGGGAGAAATGATCATCATAATAACATAAGAGAAATCAGAGCTCGAACGGAAAGATTTAGGTGTTCCTTTTTCCCACGAGCCATTCGAGAGTGGAATGGTAGAGAAGTACCTTACTGGCCATTATAATTGCTACGCCACGAAGATGACGTGCTACAGACGCGAAATGTAGCCCACAGGAAGAAAATGTTGTGGTATGCAAATGATTAGCTTTTCAAAGCATTCACACAAGGTTGGCACCGGGGGCGACACCTACAACGTGCTCACACGAGAAAAGTTTGCAACCGATTTCTCATACACAAACAGCAGTTGACCGGCGTTGCCTGGTGAAACGTTGTTGTGATGCCTCGTGTAAGGAGGAGAAATGCGTACCATCACGTTTCCGACTTTGATAGAGGCCGGATTGTAGCCCATCGCGATTCCAGTTTATCGTATCGCGACATTGCTGCTCGCGATGGTCGAGATCCGATGAGTGTTATCAGAATATGGAATCGGTCGGTTCAGGAGGGTAATACGGAACGCCTTGCTGGATCCCAATGGCCTCGTGTCACTAGCAGTCGAGATGACAGGCATCTTATCCGCACGGCTGTAACGGATCGTGCAGCCACGTCTCGATCCCTGAGTCAACAGACGGGGACGTTTGCAAGACAACAACCATCTGCACGAATAGTTCGACGACGTTTG
This sequence comes from Schistocerca serialis cubense, assembly GCF_023864345.2. Taxonomy (NCBI): domain Eukaryota; kingdom Metazoa; phylum Arthropoda; class Insecta; order Orthoptera; family Acrididae; genus Schistocerca; species Schistocerca serialis. The sequence continues at coordinate 203,788,231 of NC_064648.1, read as the reverse complement.
CAGCAGCACGGACTATCAGCTCGGAGACCGTGGCTGCGGTTACCCTTGCGCTGCATTACAGACAGGAGTGCCTCCGATGGTGTACTCGACGACGAACCTGGATGCACGAATGGCAAAATGTCAATTTTTCGGATTAATCCAGGTTCTGTTTACAGCATCATGATGGTCGCATCCGTGTTTGGCGACATCGCGGTAAACGCACACTGAAAGCGTGTATTCGTCATCGCCATACTGGCGTATCACACGGCGTGATGGTATGGGGTGCCATTGGTTACAGGTCTCGGTCACCTCTTGTTCGCATCGACGGCACTTTGAACAGTGGACGTTACATTTCAGATGCGTTACGACCCGTGGCTCTACCCTTCATTCGATCCCTGCGAAACCTTACATTTCAGCAGGATAATGAACGACCGCACGTTGCAGGTCCTGTACGGGCCTTAGAAAATGTTCGACTGCTGCCCTGGCCACCACATTCTCCAGATCTCTCACCAATTGAAAACGTCTAGTCAATGGTGGCTTGGATGGCGTGTACAGGTACAGCTGCCCATGCAGCTTCAACACGATACCACATTTCATCTAGAGTAGTGACTGGCGTATTGTGACGAATCAGTTGCTCGGCCACCATTGACCAGACGTTTTTCAGTTGGTGAGAGATCTGGAGAATGTGGTGGCCAGGGCAGCAGTCGAACATTTTCTGTACCTAGAAAGACACGTACAGGACCTGCAACATGCGGTCGTGCGTTATCCTGCTGGCATGTAGGGTTTCGCAGCGATCGAATGACCTGTAGAGCCACGGGTCGTAACAAATCTGAAATGTAGCGTCCACTGTTCAAAGTGCCGTCAATGCGAACAAGAGGTTACCGAGACGTGTAACCAACAGCACGCCATACCATCACGCCGGGTGATACGCCAGTATGGCGATGACGAATACACACTTCCAACGTGCGTTCACCGCGATGTCACCAAACACGGATGCGACCATTCGTGATGCTGTAAACAGAACCTGGATTCATGCGAGAAAATGGCGTTTTGCCATTCGTGCACCTAGGTTCGCGGTCGAGTACACCATCACAAGCGCTCCTGTCTGTGATGCAGCGTCAAGGGTAACCGCAGCCACGGTCTCCGAGCTGATAGTCTGTGGTGATGCTAACGTCGTCGAACTGTTCGTGCAGATGGTTGTTGTCTTACAAACGTCCCCATCTGTTGATTCAGGGATCGAGACGTGGCTGAACGATCCGTTACAGCCGTGCAGATAAGATGGCTGTCATCTCGACTGCTAGTGATACGAGGCCGTTGGGATCCAGCACGGCGTTCCGTATTACCCTCCTGAACCCACCAATTCCATATTCTGCCAACAGTCATTGGATCTCGACCAACGCGAGCAGCAATGTCGCGATACGATAAACCGCAATCGCGATAGGCTACAATCCGACCTTCATCAAAGTCGAAAACGTGATGGTACGCATTTCTCCTCCCTACACGTGGCATCACAACAACGTTTCACCAGGCAACGCCGGTCAACTGCTGTTTGTGTATGAGAAATCGGTTGGAAACTTTCGTTATGTCAGCACGTTGTAGGTGTCGCCACCGGCGTCAACCTTGTGTGAATGCTCTGAAAAGCTAATCATTTGCATATCACAGCATCTTCTTGCTGTCGGTTAAATTTCGCATCTGTAGCACGTCATCTTCGTGGTGTAGCAATTTTAATGGCCAGTAGTGTAAATAGGTGATCACTTGACGTCTCAGAATGCGTCCTATCAACCGATCGCTTCTTCTTTTGGTCAAGCTGTCCCATACATTTCTTTTTCCCCAATTCTCTTTACTACCTCCGCATTAGTTACCTGATCTTCTCATCCAATCTTCAACATTCTTCTGTATCATCACATTTCGATAGGTTCTATTCTCTGTGTAATCTATTTATCATCCATGTTTCACTTCACTACATGGTTACACTCTATACAAATACTTTCAGAAAAGACTTCCTGTCGCGGGCCGTGGTGGTCTAGCGGCTCTAGGCGCGCAGTCCGGAATCGCGCGACTGCTACGGTCGCAGGTTCGAATCCTGCCTCAGGCATGGATGTGTATGATGTCCTTTGGTTAATTAGGTTTAAGTAGTTCTAAGTCTAGAGGACTGGTGACCTCAGATGTTAAGTCCCATAGTGCTTATAGCCATGTAAACCATTTTTTTTCTACAGCTACAAATGCTACACCATTAAGTTTGCCTTTCCTTAATCTCTCTTCTCACAGAAGTCATAGAGCCAGTATTGCCTCGCGTCTTCCTACATTTCTCCGGAAACCAAATCATTTTGCCCTGAGGTCGGCTTCTACCGGTTTGTCCATTCTTCTGTACAGAATTCCTGTCAGTATTTAGCAACCATGACTTATTAAACTGACAGTTCGGTAATTTTGACAAGCACCTGCTTTGTTTGGAACTGGAATTATTATTTCCTTCCGGAAGTCTGAGGTTATTTCACCTGTCTCATCTAGTTCACTTGATGGAAGAGTTGTGTTATGGCTGGCCCTCTCAAGGCCATCAGTAGTTCTAATGGAATGTTATCTACTCCCGGGGCCTTGTTTCGACTTAGGTCTTTCAGTGCTCTGTCAAATTCTCGCATCTCATCTTCATCTACGTCCCCTCCATTTGTTTAATACTGCCCTCAGGTACATTTCCCTAGTATAGACCCTCTACATACTCCTTCGGCCTTTAAGCTTTCCCTTCTCTGCAAGCAACAATATGATAAAGACAAACATAAAAATTGTCCATGAAAAGAAAGAGGTACAGGGATATAGGTCACTTATTTCTGAAATCAGTACCAAGCGCAGGGAATCTAAGCCGAAATTGATGCATGTAAAATGTAAAGAAAATATTCTTATTTTTAGCCTGTCGTTTACTATTCTGACGTCTAAAAGTTGGCGGATTCAAGCAGTATACCGCGTCCGTCCTAAAAGTGGGTTAGAAAAAAAAAAAAGTGGTTTTAATGCTTCAGATTTTCTACATAGTACTCCCCACTTGAGGACAATACACAGAACGTTGATGAAACCACGTGAGACTGTGAGAAAAGTCCTTCTTTAGCATATTGTTCAATTCGCGCCTCGCACTGACTTTAAGTCGGTTGGGTCGTCAAAGCTTTTACCTTTCGCGAGAGTTTCTGCCCCGTCCGTTTGTGGTCGCTTCGTAATGGTGTCACGAAGTCCCTCTGTTCGTAACGGTTCTTTCCAGAAAAGACTCGTCCGCGTTTTGCATTTCAATTAAGTGGCGGCAGGCAAGCACGCTTCCTGTTTACTTTTGTTCTGGAGGCGAGGTATGGCGAAAAAACTTTGCGCAAACTTTTCTCTTCTTCAAAACATTCTGGAGAATATCCTGCTTCATTTTAACCTGCGACGCAACAGTGCTGACACCCTAAGTTCCACGTCCAAGACTTATCACTGCCCACTCACAATTGGCATCTGTTGTTCACAATCGAGGAGTGTAACCCAAAAACTTCTTTACAACTTATACCGAAAAGATCTACTTCAGGACATTATTCTGGAAATGGAAGAGGATGTAGATGAAGATGAAATGGGACATATGATACGAGGGCTATCCACAAAGTACATTACGTTTTGGAATTAAAAATAAATAAAGTATTGGAAATTTTTTTTATTATATACAGATGAAAGCCACACTTCAATACTACTTTTCTACATAGTTGCCATTTAAATTAAGGCACTTATCTTAGCGATGGACGAGCTCGGAAATTCCTTCGTCGTAAAATTCGGCCGCCTGCGCCTTCAACCACGTAGTTACCTCTTTTTTGAAGATGTGCGTCGTCATCAAAACGCTGCACAGCCAACCACTTCTTCATTGCTGGGAATAAGTGGAAGTCGCTCGGTGCCAGGTCGGGACTGTACGGCGGATGAGGAAACAACTCCCACTTAAGAGATTCGAGAACTTCACGAGTGGCATTTGCCGTGTGGGCCCGGGCGTTGTCGTGAATCGGCAAGATCTTTGAGCCCAACTTTCCCCTGCGCTTGTTTCGTATTGCTCTTCTGAGGTTGTGCAGGGTTTGGCAATACCTTTGAGAGTTTATTGTAGTGCGTCTTTCCAGGAAATTCGCAAAAATCACACCTTTTCTGTCCCAAAAGACAGTCATTACGTGGCTGAAGGCGCAGGCGGCCGAATTTTACGACGAAGGAATTTCCAAGCTCGTCCATCGCTACGATAAGTGCCTTAATTCAAATGGCAACTATGTAGAAAAGTAGTATTTAAGTGTGGCTTTCATCTGTATATAATAAAAAAAATTTCCAATACTTTATTTATTTTTAATTCCAAAACGTAATGTACTTTGTGGATAGCCCTCGTACTTCGTGAAGAGTTTGACAGCGCACTGAAAGACCTAGGTCGAAACAAGGCCCCGGGAGTAGACAACATTCCATTAGAACTACTGACAGCCTTGGGAGAGCCAGTACTAACAAAACTCTACCATCTGGTGAGCAAGATGTATGAGACAGGCGAAATACCCTCAGACTTCAAGAAGAATGTAATAATTCCAATCCCAAAGAAAGTAGGGGTTGACAGATGTGAAAATTACCGAACTATCAGTTTAATAAGTCACAGCTGCAAAATACTAACGCGAAGTCTTTACAGACGAATGGAAAAACTGGTAGAAGCCGACCTCAGGGAAGATCAGTTTGGATTCCGTAGAAATATCCGAACACGTGAGGCAATACTGACCCTACGACTTATCTTAGAAGATAGATTAAGGAAAGGCAAACCTACGTTTCTAGCATTTGTAGATTTAGAGAAAGCTTTTGACAATGTTGATTGGAATACTCACTTTCAAATTCTGAAGGTGGCAGGGGTAAAATACAGAGAGCGAAAGGCTATTTACAATTTGTACAGAAATCAGATGGCAGTTATAAGAGTCGAGGGGCATGAAAGGGAAGCAGTGGTTGGGAAGGGAGTGAGACAGGGTTGTAGCCTCTCCCCGATGTTGTTCAATCTGTATATTGAGCAAGCAGTAATGGAAACAAAAGAAAAGTTCCGAGTAGGTATTAAAATCCATGGAGAAGAAATAAAAACTTTGACGTTCTGCGATGACATTGTAATTCTGTCAGAGACGGCAAAGGACTTGGAAAAGCAGTTGAACGGAATGGACAGTGTCTTGGAAGGAGGATATAAGATGAACATCAACAAAAGCAAAACGAGGATAATGGAATGAAGTCGACTTAAGTCGGGTGATGCTGAGGGAATTAGATTAGGAAATGAGAGACTTAAAGTAGTAAAGGAGTTTTGCTATTTGGGGAGCAAAATAACTAATGATGGTCGGAGTAGAGAGGATATAAAATGAAGACTAGCAATGGCAAGGAAAGCGTTTCTGAAGAAGAGAAATTTCTTAACATCGAATGTAGATTTAAGCGTCAGGAATTTGTTTCTGGAAGTATTTGCATGGAGTGTAGCCATGTATGGAAGTGAAACATGGACGATAAATAGTTTGGACAAAAAGAGAACAGAAGCTTTCGAAATGTGGTGCTACAGAAGAATGCTGAAGATTAGATGGGTAGATCACATAACTAATGACCAGGTAATGAATAGAATTGGGGAGAAGAGGAGTTTGTGGCACAACTTGACTAGAAGAAGGGACAGATTGGTAGGACATGTTCTGAGGCATCAAGGGATCACAAATTTAGTACTGGAGGGCAGCGTGGAGGGTAAAAATCGTAGAGGGAGACCAAGAGATGAATACACTGAGCAGATTCAGAAGGATGTAGGTTGCAGTAGGTACTGGGAGATGAAGAAGCTTGCACAGGATAGAGTAGCATGGAGAGCTGCATCAAACCAGTCTCTGGACTGAAGGCCACAACAACAAACATCCGAAAACGGTATATCACAAGAGCTTTCAGTTTCAATTTCAATATTAAACATAGTGTACAGTAAACGGAAAGACAATTGGAAGCAGACTGGTATATTTAATTAATGATGCTGCGTGCCATATAAGTAGTACGGGTGGTTAAACGCAGAAATACCAGACACAGCTGTGTGTCTATGCTCTTTCATCCAAAAATCAGCTAAATGCCAAAAGCAGTTTCAGTCTTAGTAGCAGTATACTACTTGAAACAAATTCAGATATCAAATATCATAAAATTATCTGAATTTTTTTTATCCAGGTATGGTATCATTGACAACAAGTTTTCTTTTGTTTTTCTTTGCGCTTCAGTTCTGTTGATTGGAAAAATGGAAATGAAGTCCCATGCTTCTTTACAGAGCGTAGGGGAACGATGCGGGAGACCCGCACCGCCTTACTAGGCGAGGTCCTAGTGGATGTGGTTTGCCATTGCCTTCCTCCGACCGTAATGGGGGTGAATGATGAAGACGACACAACAACACCCAGTCATCTCGAGGCAGGAAAAATCCCTGCCCCCGCCGGGAATCAAACGGAGGTGCTCGGGAAGCGAGAACGCTACCGCTAGACCACGGGCAGCGGACGTTCCGTTGAATACTGGTATTATATTTCTGACGTCAGAAACCTACTGTCACTTTTTTCAGAGTATTAACATTTTTTTGAAGTTTCCAGTGCTCTGAATGTATATTTAGCTTCTATGCCTCTGGGACCCCTTACTGCGAAGCGTACCATCCGTACTTTAGACGCCTAAAACTTTTTTGTTGTTGTAAAGGAGTCAGCAGCAGAGCGAATAGTGATGAATTTTTTTTGACTTAAGTCAGTGATTCTAAATTTATATCAATGCATGCTGTCTTGGCTCCCGGCCAAGAGAAGTCTACTAGTATCAAATACAGGCATTAATTTGAGGAAGAAATTTCTGAGAATGTGCGTCTGGAGCACAATATTGTATGGTAGTGAAATATGGACTGTGCCAAAAACCGAAACAGAATAAAAACGAACGATTTGAGATGAGGCACTACAGACGAATGTTGAAAATTAGGTGGAGTGGTAGGATAAGGAATGAGGTGGTTTTGGGCAGGATCGGAGAGGAAAGGAATATGTGGACAACACTGACTGACTGGCGCGACAGGATGATGGAAGATCCGTTAAGACATCAGGGAATGACTTCTTTGGTACTAGAGGAAGCTGTAGAGGGTAAAAACTCTAGATGAAAAGAGAGATTGGAATACATCCAGCACTTAATTGAGGACGTAGGTTGCAAGTGCTACTCGGAGATGAAGAGGTTGGCATAGGAGAGGAATTCGTGGCGGGCCGCATCAAACCACCTAGACTGACGACAAAAAGAAAAAAAAAGGGAAAGTTTTCTACTTTGGAGAGCAAAGTGCGTGATCGCTATATACCCTTGAAAGCCGTACAGGACCTGTATTTTGCCATTCCAAGTCAGCTGCAAAAGCTGTTTCGAATGCCAACGGCCCTCCTACACTGTATTGCTGCATGGCAATATGTTATATTTTTTGTGTTTCCACATTTTTCAATAGGCCACGTATGTCCATTTCACGTTTGGCTAGGATATTACTCACAAGGGGACGCCACGACATTAGAATCACGCATTTACTTCAGACCTTTTACGCCTTTAGTAGGCCATTGAAACAACATGATGTGCAGCAGAAAGGTGTGCTACTCTGGTAATTCCGAGAAAATCGCAAGAGAAGTTTTACGCGGCTGTTATACACTGCTGGCCATTAAAATTGCTACACCAAGAAGAAATGCAAATGATAAACGGGTATCCATTGGACAAATATATTAATCTAGAACTGCCATGTGATTACATTTTCACTCCATTTGGGTGCATAGATCCTGAGAAATCAGTACCCAGAACAACCACCTCTGGCCGTAATAACGGCCTCGATACGCCTGGGCGTTGAGTCAAACAGAGCTCGGATGGCGAGTACAGGTACAGCTGCCCAAGCAGCTTCAACACGATACCACAGCTCGTCAAGAGTAGTGACTGGCGTATTGTGACGAGCCAGTTGCTCGGCCACCATTGACGAGACGTTTTCAATTGGTGAGACATCTGGAGAATGTGCTGGCCAGGGCAGCAGTCGAACATTTTCTAAGGCCCGTACAGGACCTGCAACATGCGGTCGTGCATTATCCTGCTGAAATGTAAGGTTTCGCAGGGATCGAATGAAGGGTAGAGCCACGGGTTGTAACACAGCTGAAATGTAACGTCCACTGTTGAAAGCGCCGTCAATGCGAACAAGAGGTGACCGAGACGTGTAACCAATGGCTCCCCATAACATCACGCCTGGCGATACGCCAGTATGGCGTGTATTCGCTCTGCTGCTGACTCCTTTACAACAACAAAAAAGTTTTAGCAGTCAAAAGTACGGATGGTACGCTTCGCAGTAAGGGGTCCCAGAGACATAGAAGCTAAATATACATTCAGAGCACTGGAAGCTTCAAAAAAATGTTAATATTCTAAAAAAAGTGACAGTAGGTATCTGACGTCAGAAATATAATACCAGCTATTTTAATGGCCAGCATTGTATAACAGCCACGTAAAAGTTCTCTTGCGATTTTCTCGGAATTACCAGAGTAGCACACCTTTCTACTTCCACATCATGTTGAAGCTGCATGGGCAGCTGTACCTGTACACACCACCCAAGCTCTGTTTGACTCAATGCCCAGGCGTATCGAGGCCGTTATTACGGCCAGAGGTGGTTGTTCTGCGTACTGAATTCTCAGGATCATCCGCGTCATTTGCTTAAAACTACACGAGCTTTCGGCCAAGCACTCTTTGCCCATCGTCAAGTGATATGACTGCCAGTGGGCTGTTGTTGCGTTCTTATACACGCCAGCTGCCGGCTGAGACGTCACTGGTGCCCGTCACATGTGCGGATGCGACCATCATGCTGCTGTATACACAACCTGGATTCATCCGAAAAAATGACTTTTTGCCATTCGTGCATCCAGGTTCGTCGTCGAGTACACCATCGCAGGCGTTCCTGTCTGTGATGCGGCGTCTAGGGTAACCGCAACCACGGTCTCCGAGCTGATAGTCCGTGGTGCTGCAAACGTCGTCGAACTGTTAGTGCAGATGGTTGTTGTCTTGCGAACGTCCCCACCTGTTGACTCAGGGATCGAGACGTGGTTGCATGATCCGTTAGAGCCATGCGGATAAGATGTAAGTAGGCTGTTTATGTTTTCTCTATGTAAGTAGGCTGTTTATGTTTTCTCTATGTAAGTAGGCTGTTTATGTTTTCTTATTGGCAACGTTACGTAGCGCTCAATATGAAAATCACTGGCTGTGCTGTGTGCAGTCTGTGGCTGCTTTGCATTGTTGTAATACTCGCCATTGTAGTGTTAGGCAGCTGGCTGTGAACAGCGCGTAGCGTTGAGCAGTTGGAGGTGAGCCGCCAGCAGTGGTGGATGTGGGGAGAGAGATGGCGGAGATTTGTAATTTGTCATGAACTGCTATATTTATATATGATGATATCAAGGTAAATACATTGTTTGTTCTCTATTAATATCTTTCATTTGCTAACTATCCCTATCAGTAGTTAGTGCCTTCCATAGTTTGAATCTTTTATTTAGCTGGCAGTAGTGGCGCTCGCTGTATTGCAGTAGCTTGAGCAGCGAAGATTTTTGTGAGGTAAGTGATTTGTGAAAGGTATAGTTTAATGTTAGTCAGGGCCATTCTTTTGTAGGGAATTTTGAAAGTCAGATTGCGTTGCGCTAACGAAATATTGTGTGTCAGGTTAAGCACAGTCATGTTGAATTGTTCAAAGGGGACGTTACATATGTCGACCCTTAGCCGAGGATACCTCACTGGAATCTTCTGATTTTTCTTGTAGTTTGTGTAATTAGTGTAGATTTTGTTTATTGCTAACGCGTAATTATAGAGAGAATTTCCTTTGTAGTTGCAGTCTTTCATTGTTGTATAGTAAAACAGTTGTGGCATGCATGTAAATTTGCACCAAGTATTTCGCAGCTGCGCTTGAATTAACTAGGTATTATTTTCAGTGCTATGTTAATGTGTTCTCTTATTTTTGATCTTCAAATTGTGTTTTTCTGTGTTGTCGTGTGAAATACTGTGACAATAATGGCGTGTGAAAAACGTAATACTAGGCTCCAAAGTAAACTGAGAAATGACAGTGAAAATGAAAGCAGCATGTTAGCGCCACCGAGTAATGAATTAACTGATGTTCAAAGTAGTAATTTGGTAATCGTGCATAGGGAAATGGAGCGGGCGGCAAACAATGGCACGGACAGTGAAACAATTAGTGAAGAGGGAAGCATTATCGATCGATCGGTCGGCAACATCTCGCCTCAGGAATCCGAAATGACAGGACACAATTTTGCAAATACTGTAGATTCAGGTTTTACGTCCTCACCGTTTTCTCAAATGAGTCAAGACACATTTTCCGCTTGTCAAAATGTAAATGTTTCCGGTGCAAATTCACTGCCGAAAAGCACTGAGGAACATGTTTCAGACACCAGTGCATTGTTATTACAGTTAATGCAACAAATGGGACAAAAGCTACAAAAGTTAGACACAACGCTTGAACAAAATCAGAAACAAATGGGACAAAATCTTCTAAAGTTAGACACAATGGAACAAAATCTTAAAAAGTTAGACTCATTGGAACAAACTCTTGAACAAACACGTGAAGATTTAACTACTGAGTTACATAACATTGAATCGAAATGTCAAAAAGTCTGTAATGACGTAAAAACTCAAATTTGTGAGCATTTTCAACCTATTTTTTCGCGGCATGAAAATGCATTACGGAATCACGAAGCAGCCATAAAAGAACTGCAAACTATTGTTCATGAAAATCATGAGACCTTGCAAGCTAAATTTGACTCAGTTGCATCTACCGATTCGGTTACGCAACTTGCAAAAACTCAGGAAAACTTAAAGGACACAGTAGATACTCTGAAACTTGGTTCAGAAAAACACACTGAGGAAATAAGTACACTATCGGATAAAGTAGCCGAACTTTCAGATCAGTTCACTAACTTATCTACAAAGGTAGATGATGATCTGAATGACACGACACCTGTAGCCTTCACTGACACAGAAGAGTATGAATTAATTAGGAAATTCAAACAAAATCAGAATCAAATTAATACGCAACACCAAAGAGAAATCCGGGAAGTACAAGATCAGCTGACACAGGTAATACAAGAATTACGTATTTCAGAGGACACTCGCGCCCCAATACGGGAAGAGGGACACAGAAACACGGAAAAGCCGCAAAATAATAACACAGGGCATTTCGGAAGTTATGAAAGAAATTGGCAATGTGCACCGAATTTTGAGATGGAACGGCCGACACGACCTAACAATGACCGATATGCGACTCGCCGACATGACGATTTTGACTATAAGCTGTTCATTACTACACGTAAATTCAAAACATTTAAGAATTCTGGCAACGACATTCATCCACAAGCATGGCTCCATCAATTCTCTCATTGTTTTCCTCCCAACTGGTCGTTGGAACACAGATTAGAATTTATGTGTGGCTACTTAGAGAATGAACCAGCTGTAAGAATGCGATCGGTCATTCACGATTGTCACAGTGAAGGAGAGTTTTACCATGCCTTCCTCTCAGCATATTGGTCTCGAGCCACACAAGACCGCGTAAAACATAGCATCATAATGATGAAACATTTCGAACAATGTGAATTTTCCAGTCTTGTCAAATATTTTGAAGACATGTTGCACAAGAATCAGTACCTGTCAAACCCATACAGCCCCTCAGAACTCATCCGCATTTGCTTAATCAAATTACCTGAACATTTACGGCATATCATTTTGGCAGGACGTTGCAAAGACGACATTGAAGCTTTTCAGGGACTGTTACAAGAACTAGAAATTGACACTGATAATCGAGGAACGCGAAACCAGGAACACAACAATTACAGGTCACATCCGTCGCAATTCCGCGATGAAAGAAGTAATAACTTGACACGACAAGGCTATTCTCACAACACAAATCGTGACCAAAACAGACACCACCCATATGACAACCGTTGGCAGAGTAGTAATAACTACAGGGAGAGATCAACTCTCCGTGGTAATGACTATCACAGAGACAATAAGAGAAACAGACAATATGGGAACCAAAATAAATACTATCAAGGGAGACAGAATAACTTTAGACGCAACGGACCAGCGCGCAGTTACGATTCAGGGAGAAATTCTCCACCATGTGACCGACAAGAAAGAAACTATGGCATCTACCGACATGACGACAGACGATATGATCGTAACGACAGACCTGAATTGCATCAGAACTGGCGGGATTCAAACAGAGCAGGGCCCTCTCGTCACGGTGAATTCGTAGAAGTTAGGTCTCCTAATCCCAATAACGACGCGCGCCAACAAAGGGACAGGCAATGACTCGCACCGCAGGCAGCCACCTGCGCCGGCTGGCTCAGAGAAAAATAACATAGACGCTAACATTAAGAAAAATTCCAGTATTCTTTAACGACGTATACCGCATGATAATTGCGTTGAAGTTGAAACGCTGCGCACTAGAAAGGGTAAAAGATTGCAATACATTTCACATGTAAAACCGTTTATTGAAAGATAATCTGCTTTTTAACTTTGTCTTTGCCATAAAACTTTTCACTTCACATTACTAGTATGCTTGTCAGACTTAAGAAACTGTTAACATGCAACAATGTTTGAAGTTAAATATCCAGTCTAGAACCTACGGAACATTTTTAAACAGAAATTACGAATGCATTGTTATAGTGAACAGACGACACAGTGTTGTATTTGTACATTCTTGCTTGTTAATTGCACGATTACGTAACGACTATCAGGCTTACATACTTAGGACACATACTGGTACTGCTAATGAGATTTTAATGCAACATTTTGGTTTACTTGAAAATACATTCTGGGTTTAATGTACTTTCTGTGAGATACCAGACGACAGAGTGATTAGTTTATGTGACAGATACACGATTTTATCACGACGCTACTAATGAGTGACAATTTACAATGTTGCTTTTGCGCTATATCTGTTTTATATCTGCACAGTTTTTCTGAATTATTCTGGAAAGTAAAACAGGTTTTAGTAGTAACTTTTGTGGTATAGCTACAATGAGACTGCCTTTTCCGTAGCACAACAATACGTTACAGCACAGTGCTTTCCTCATCACGGCAATAAGCGTAATAACTAAGACATTTATACGCAAAGCATTTCACTTTTGTGTATTATGAGGTAAGTACATTGACTTCTGCAGAACTTAGCTTTCGGAGGACGATAACTACGACACTTCCACAGAGATTATGTTGCAACAAGACGCACATTTAGCGCTACAGGACACGTATTTGAGTGATTGATTATGTACTTAAAATATTTATTTTTAAAGATATTTGGAGTACAATGATACAAAGGTTTTCTGTGATACATTTCATTCCATTGCTGTAATCTGTAACACCTGAGGGTATAATTACATTAATCCTCAGGGGGGTACACGCTTACTTTGTGTACCATGTGTGTGGCAACCACAAGGAACCCTAGCTAATATGGTATTTGCTTATACAACTTTACACATCGGTACCATATTTCTCTAACACACAAATTACACAGCTATCTGATCATTTAACTGAGAGATAAACATTTTTTTTTACTACATCAGTGACACATGTTTACGCGGTACACGGTTGGGTAACTTCACACTTATGGAACTGTATTTTGTCTGTACTTTGTAAACTGTTCATATTTTTTCGGAATCATTGTGATACTATGAGAGCTTTGAATGATGTATTTGGTATGAGAACATGATTTTTAAAGTACGTTTGAGGCAGCTGACACTTTTGACATGAGCAGAGAATTTTTTTAGGCTTAGAAATTATTGGAGGAAGTTACGACGATTTTGAGATTTGACTGAAGTGTTATGATGTTATTATTACGATGACGATGTGTATCATGTTGTTGAGGAATGTTTATTATGCTACGTATTTCTCATGATGAAATATTGAAGAAGTGTCGACGAATATGTATATGTATAATGAGGCAAGGAATAATGAGTAGTGTTTAGGGACTCTGATTTATGAAAAGGATGTTGGAAACCAAGAAACGTACTTTAAGAGTTATGAAATGTGTGTGTAAATGTGTGAATGTATTACAATGCAGACGAAAATTTTTTTGGACACTATTATATCAATAGCATTTTGTTTCTACAGGTTTGTAACGCAAATTCTTGACCTGTGAAATATTTTTATGTGAGACTGTCACTGTAGCGGAAACTGCTGTCATAAATATTTCCGTAAGAAAGTTAAGTGACCCCCTGCACGTAATGCGTCGCGGGCACCCACCTGGGCGACAGCCGCCCGAAAAAAAAAAAAAAAAACCAAAAAAAAGAACAAGTCATTAGTGAGTGCCTCATCAGAAGCACAGGTAGAAAAAAAAAGAAAGGGAAGGCCATTGTCCGCGCTACTGACATTTGCTTGTTGAAAGCATACTGTGGAGCTCGTAATTTATGATATTTACTGAAATGCCTACTAAAATGACAAGAAATATTTTTACATCTGCACACCTGATTATGACTACTGTCTCTCTAGTTGAGAGATTTTTCTACTAACTTATGAAATGACACATGGCTATTGAACGATGTTCTTATGCTTTGTTGTGTACATAGTTGCTTAATTCATTTGATATCTAGTTTCTAGCTGCACTGCTGCATTGGTTCAAATAAAATTTTATAGATGTGCTAATATACATATTTTCTGTCTACAGATCCTGTAAATAATAGTTTTGTGATATATTTCAAAAAAATGAGGGAGCACAATTAGATATTTCCCTTCACAGGAACTGCATACATAATTTTCTTTACAATATTTGGTAATTTATTTCATAGAGTAAGTTATCGTGATACATCACCTTAGTGTTAAGATGTGACATAGGTATTAGACATGGCCATTTTTACTGTAATATTTTTTTTGCTTGAGCTATGTCATGTTTTGATATAAGTTATTACATTTGCTGCTGCTAGCTTTGCCAATCTGTATTTTTTGTCATTGCTGCTTGTGTTAATTGTTTTGTGCTGCTGCATTGCCTTGTCCCTTAGTTTAGCATCTGAGCTCAGTAGATTTAAGTTAGGTTAAGAGGGGGTAGCCTCTAAGAGAATGAGTTGCGATGAATTGGAAGAAATGCATTGAGAAGTTATACGAAAAAAAGTACAGAAAACAGGTTTAGGTAGAATTTTCTTGGAAATAAATGTTGAGGTAAGAAATGTGTGAACATATAAATACAGAAAGCATGCTTAAATAGAATTTTTTTGGTGGAAACAAAGGATGAAATAAGAGGAAAGATATATGAAATTTTGGGTTGGACTGCAGTACCACATGTTACACTGAAAACGAACCCTGTCATTTCCTATTGGTGTTATCCCACTATGTGTTTGTGTACCCTTGTGTATTTGTTTTCTTCCTGTCTCTGTGTAGTTTCATAGAATTTTTTCTTCTTTTAATATTAAGCTACATTCACTATGATGAGGAATACTGTTATCCTCAAATATAATTTGCATTAATAATATGTTATTTACCTTGTAAATATGCTTAGACATTATTTATTCTGGTTTGTTGCTCACATGTGAAGGTGATGTTTCAAAAGTTCTTGTGATCTTTATGTATTTACTTATGTCATAATTCCTGTAACACTGACGTATATGTCTATTTCTATTCTTTTGTAACGCCTGTTTTACTACAAATGTTATCTGTATTGTTATGTTCTTTAATGATGTATTTTGTACCTTTGTAATTGTATTCTCATGTTATAATATTGTAATTGACACCAGTTCATCAAATTAAGTAACTTGTAAGCATTCCTTTCACTGCACACGTTTCTGTTGGTCATAGTATATGGACAATATGTGAGACGTAGGGACTGTTAGTGTTTGCACGTGTGTTACTAATTCAGCAAGGGACTGGATAACAGCATTGCTGGTTCTAAGGACATTTCAAACAAATTTTTTTGTGAGTGGACATGTGATGGTTTATGGACTTGCCATATTCTCCACAAGACTCTTCGAGGGTTATTGTGCACCTGCACAGTCGCAACAGATGGCTGCTTGCCGTCTCTACCAGGACTACAGTGGGTCTGCACCTTCGATGGCCCACCAATACCGTAATCTCTACAAGGACTACAGTGGGTCTGCACCTCTGGTGGCCCACCAATACCATACTCTCTACCAGGACTACAGTGGGTCTGCTCTGTGATGACCTACCTACCAATATTCTTCCAAACTACGACTGACTCTGCTGTGGGTTTGCTCTGTTGTGGCCCATTATCTGTCAGCATGTCGCTATTCTACTGTTATGTACGATTAGGACTGTCTTTATGGACTGTGAGAAAATTTGAGCTTTTGACCAACGTTGTATCAATAAGTGTGTGCATTTTATATCTTTGTTACTGTAATTGTGAAAAATTTTTGTCAAATCTGTATTGGCCAGTGCCGAACACCATTTGTAAAAATTTTTGTGGGGAGCATGGGGGCTATGTAAGTAGGCTGTTTATGTTTTCTCTATGTAAGTAGGCTGTTTATGTTTTCTCTATGTAAGTAGGCTGTTTATGTTTTCTCTATGTAAGTAGGCTGTTTAGGATTTCTTATTGGTAACGCCACCTCTGTATGAAAATCACTGGCTGTGCTGTGTGCAGTCTGTGGCTGCTTTGCATTGTTGTAATACTCGCCATTGTAGTGTTAGGCAGCTGGATGTGAACAGCGCGCAGCGTTGCGCAGTTGGAGGTGAGCCGCCAGCAGTGGTGGATGTGGGGAGAGAGATGGCGGAGATTTGTAATTTGTCATGAACTGCTATATTTATATATGATGATATCAAGGTAAATACATTGTTTGTTCTCTATTAATATCTTTCATTTGCTAACTATCCCTATCATTAGTTAGTGCCTTCCATAGTTTGAATCTTTTATTTAGCTGGCAGTAGTGGCGCTCGCTGTATTGCAGTAGCTTGAGCAGCGAAGATTTTTGTGAGGTAAGTGATTTGTGAAAGGTATAGTTTAATGTTAGTCAGGGCCATTCTTTTGTAGGGAATTTTGAAAGTCAGATTGCGTTGCGCTAACGAAATATTGTGTGTCAGGTTAAGCACAGTCATGTATAATTCTTCAAAGGGGACGTTTCAAAGATGCCTGTCATCTCGACTGCTGGTGATACGAGGCCGTTGGGATCCAGCTCGGGGTTCGCGATAGACTGCAATCCCACCTTTATCAAAGTCAGAAACGTGATGGTACGCATTTCTCCTCCTTACACGAGGCATCACAACAACGTCTCACCAGGCAACGCTGGTCAACTGCTGTTTGTGTATGAGAAATTGGTTGGAAACTTTCCTCATGTCAGCACGTTGTAGGTGTCGCCACCGGCGCCAACCTTGTGTGAATGCTCTGAAAAGCTAATCATTTGCATATCGCAGCATCTTCTTGCTGTCGGTTAAATTTCGCGTCTATATCACGTCATCTTCGTGGTGTAGCAATTTTAATGGCCAGTAGTGTATAATTGATGTATCTGTCCGTAGGTACTGAATATTGAAGTTCATGGTGGTTTAATGGTTAGCGTTCGAGCTACGTAAGACGAACGTATATGAGGAGACGGTTCGATTCGAACTCAGATCTTCATTTTTGTAGTAAAAGTGTAAATTCCATTCTGTTAAAAACATCTTTACCTACACTATTCGCTCTTGGTACATTAGCAATGTCTCACTACTACGCAGGTTAAATGGGTCAAATGGCTCTGAGCACTATGGGACTTAACATCTGAAGTCATCAGTCCCGTAGACTTAGAAGTACTTAAACCTAACTAACCTAACGAAATCACACACATCCATGCAAGAGGCAGAATTCGAACGCGCGACCATGGCGGTCGCGCGGCTGCGGACTGATGCGCCTAGAATCGCTCGGCCATAGAGGCCGGCGCTACGCAGGTTAACTGCCAAATGGAGCCTGCCTCTGTGTCTGCAGCTCGAAGCGTCGACATGCAAAGCAGTTCCGTGTACCTTACCAGACTGCGTGTCTAAGAGATTCTGCAGATCATGGCAGGCATACATTTTCAGGAAAACTCTATGCATTTCTTCAGTTACTCATCGACAGTTATAAACATGTACGAATGCAGAGTCTCGGGGCGATAACTTTGAATAAAACGTTCTCGGGTTTCCAACCGCCTCAGTTGCTTAAAACTACACGAGCTTTCGGCCAAGCACTCCTTGGCCATTGTCAAGCGTTATGACTGCCAGTGGGCTGTTGGTGCGTCCTTATATAAGCTAGATGCCGGCTGTGACGTCACTGGTGCTCGTGACATTGCCATATATGGACATGTTTTGAGTCGGCGTTCGATGTGCCCTCTTCAACCGCGCGATCGCTGGATGCCGTGCAGCTTTCGATACGTTGGCGACAAGTTCGGCAAGGACGCGAGAAACTAGACGAGTTTTTGGAACACCTCAATTGCATCAACAGTGATATCCAGTTCACCATGGAGGTGGGAAAATGTAACGCATTGCACTTCCTCGACGTCCTTGTCCACCGTAAAGGAAATGGGTGCCTTGGCCACAGCGTCTACAGAAAACCCACCCACAGAGAGCTGTACCTGCACGCCACCAGCACAGAAGCGTACAGTATTATAAACATTGGTGCATCGTGCAGGAGTAATATCAGACGACAATAACCTGCCACACGAATTGAGCCACCTACGCAAGGTTTTCAGGAATAACGGCTACAGCACCCATCAATTGAAAGAAGTGATTTCTGGCAAATATCAGAATAAGACCACCGATGAAGACCAGGAAAATAAACTTGCTTTGTTGCTATTCTGTGGTTCTGCGTCGGGCAAGATAAGCCGCCTGTTGAAAAGACACAAGATCAAATCGATCTTCAGGCCTCCAACGAAAATCCGTCAATTACTGAGACCAGTTAAAGACGCCGTAGGTCTCAGAACACCTGGAGTCTGCGAAATACCTCGTGAGTGTGGCCAGAAGTACATCGGACAAACAGTGCGCACTGTGGAAAGAACATGAGAGGAATTAGCGCCTACGCTATCCAGAGAAATCTGCGTTAGCTGAGCATGCGTTAGAAAACGGTCACCACATAAAATTTGACGATACCTCTGTCGTGGCTAGCACTAACGGCTTCTGGGACAGTTTAATAGAGGAAGCTATTGAAATAAAAATTATCGCCAACACCCTGAATGGAGACGGTGGCTTACAGCTCAGCGCTGCGTGGGATCCAGCGATCGCGCGGTCCAACAGGGCACATCGAACGCCGACTCAAAGCATGCTCATACAGGGTGTCCAGAAAAGGACTCCCTGATTTCAAAATTAAATTTATCGAAAACAAAGATCGATAGAGGAATGCAGTAAACGGTATGTTTATTGTGAAAGCTGTAAGAAGTTTATACAGCAGTTTGAAATAATAGATACAAAAGCTGCTAACAGATGGCGCTGTAATCGCCATACGTAGTGCCTAGTATAAATAGTGATCCGAAGCCCAGAGCGATCAGTTCCACCATTGAAACGTGAAAGGAGGTTAGCGTACCGAAGGAAGACATTAAAACCGTGTTATCCATTGAACAACGCGTTTTTCTGGTGCTAGAGTACCACAGGTTAGACGAGAGTCCTACGGCAACAAGGCGAAGTTTTCGAGCACGATTTAATGTTCCAAAAGGACCCGATGCGAAAACCATTCGTACGCTCTTCGCAAAACTTCAACGAACAGGCGGCGTAACTGATGATCTAGTGGGGCATGTTGGCCGCAAGCAAACCGCAGTTACGCCTGAAAATATCGCCACAGTTTCTGGAATTATTCAGCGAAATCCAATGTCATCCGTCCGTAGAATTGCATCTGAGACTGGTTTGAAGCGTTCCGGCACGCAGAAAATACTGAGAAAGAGCCTACACATGTTTCCATTCAAAATTCAAACGCACCAGGCCATATCCGTACGAGCTGTGCAACAAAGGGTTGCCTTTGCTAATTAGATGCTCACAATGATCGATAGTGAAGGATTTGATGTTGGCTGCATCTGCTTTACAGATGAAGCACACTTCCACCTGAATGGATACGTGAATAAGCAGAACAGGCGATTTTGGGGCTCCGAAAAGCCATATTGGTGTGAAGGGAAACCCCTGTATTCTCCTAAAGTTACTGTGTGGGCTGCAGTATGCAGCAGAGGCATTATTGGCTCTTTTTTCATTCGAGAAACGGTCACTGGTGCACGTTACGTTGCAATTTTGGAACAATTTGTCGCCACACAGCAAGCGTTAGAGGATCGACCAGGTACTGAATGGTTTATGCACGATGGAGCCCGACCACATCGGACCGAACAAGTGTTTCGCTTTCTTGAGGAATACTTCGGGGATCGAGTCATTGCTTTGGAATATCCCAAATTTACTGGTGCGGGCATTGATTGGCCTCCATATTCGCCGGATTTGACTCCCTGTGACTTTTTTTTGTGGGGCACAGTGAAAGACACGGTCTACCCGAAGCATCCCGCCACGCTGGACGAGCTTGAATCGGCGATCTCTGTGGCATGTGAATCCATTTCGGTTGAGACACTACGAAATGTGATGGCGAATTTCATTCTCCGTTTGCGCCTCCTCTGTGGTGCCAATGGTGAACATTTTGAAAACATTGTGATGTGATTGTTTGCAAAGATTGTTTTCATACGATTATTTCACTTATGTATACTGATATGAGCTGTACAGCTTACAGCGCCATCTGTTAGCAGCTTTTGTATCTATTATTTCAAACTGCTGTATAAACTTCTTACAGCTTTCACAATAAACATACCGTTTACTGCATACCTCTATCGATCTTTGTTTTAGAGATATTTAATTTTGAAATCAGGGAGCCCTTTTCTGGACACCCTGTATATGGCGATGTCACGGGCACCAGTGACGTCACAGCCGGCAGCTAGCTTATATAAGGACCCACCAACGGCCCTGCCGCTGGCAGTCATAACGCTTCACAACGGCCAAGGAGTGCTCGGCCGAAAGCTCGTGTAGTTTTAAGCAACTGACGCGGTTGGAAACCCGAGAACATTTCATTCAGTTATAACCATGTTTGTTTTAATGATTAAATTTAATCAAAAATAGTAAGTAGTCAAATAACACGAGATTCACTAAAACTTCATGCAAACAGGCGTGGTTTTTGTTCAAATGTTCAAATGTGTGTGAAATGTTATGGGACTTAACTGCTAAGGTCATCAGTCCCTAAGCTTACACACTACTTAACCTAAATTATCCTAAGGACAAACACACACACACCCATGCCCGAGGGAGGACTCGAACCTCCGCCGGGACCAGCCGCGTGGTTTTTAACCCTTTAATGTATAGTGTAGCAGATCAGCCACAGACTTCATTACTTCGATGTATGCTATACTGAGCAACATCTTGTAAGAAATTCGTTATGTAGCTAAGTGTATACCTTCTACGGTAGCTGCTAAGCTCCTAGTAGTTCAACATATCGATCGTAAATGGCAGGATGAACTGAACCAGTTCGACAATCAGCTGTGTGGATGTTCTGCCGCGCGTGTGTTTTGGCGGAAAGTAGAGACGTTTTTTTGGTGTTTGTGGACTCATTTGTGGATTTGAAAATTACTTTTTTATTTTGAAAACGCAAGTTGATATGCTGTACACAGTTAATTCGAGTGTCTTTACGATAGATTTGAAATTAGGTCTGTTTTTGTGTTTGTAGCGATTGTCAACAATAATTCTTTGTTTTTTACGTAATGTAGGCACTATAAACTAAACGTTGTAATTTTTACAGCTTGAAGTAAAAAATCATGCATTTAAGGGTTAGTTGTACTACCTCTCAAGTGTCGTATAAATTAAATAGTATGACCTGTGATGAAAAAAATATATGTTAAAAAGTTAAGTTTGAGCAGGAATCTAACCGTCGCCTTATACACTTTCGTCTAACGAGGCTCGAACGCTAACAACTTTTTTTTCTTTTTAATCTCATTTTGTTCGTTATTGGTCGTTGTATTTGTTCGGGGCGGACGTCCCATGACGCTTGTTCAAGTTCATCGTTCATCCATTCACTCATTTTTTTTTTTTTTTTGTTAGAGAGGGCCTAAAAAAAAAGCTCAAATGTGCGTGAATTCCTAAGGGACCACACTGCTGAGGTCATCGGTCACTAGACTTACACACTACTTAAACTAACTTATGCTAACAAGGGAACTTCCCATCGCACCCCCCTCAGATTTAGTTATAAGTTGCCACAGTGGATAGGCCTTGATAAACTGAACACAGATCAATCGAGAAAACGGGAAGAAGTTGTGTGGAACTATGAAAAAAATAAGCAAAATATACAAACTGAGTAGTCCATGTGCAACATACGCAATATCTAGGATATTATGAACTCAGGAGAGCCGTGGTCCCGTGGTTAGCGTGAGCAGTTGAGGAACGAGAGGTCCATGGTTCAAGTCTTCCGTCGAGTGAAAAGTTTAATTTTTTATTTTCAGACAATTATTATCTGTCCGTCCGTCCGTCCGTCCGATGCGAGGTAACTGCGCCGTAGTATGGGGACGTTGTATGAAAACGAGAAAAAACATATGTTTTGACAGAGCACTGGGAGAACTGTGCGGCTGTGAAACTGTTGCATTCATTTATTGCTGTTTATGTGACAAACTCTTACGTTTTCATCACTTTTTTGGGAGTGATTATCACATCCACAAGAAAACCTAAATCGGGCAAGGTAGAAGAATCTTTTTACCCATTCGCCAAGTGTACAAGTTAGGTGGGTCGACAACATATTCCTGTCATGTGACGCACATGCCGTCACCAGCGTCGTATAGAATATATCAGACGTGTTTTCCTGTGGAGGAATCGGTTGACCTATGACTTTGCGATCAAATGTTTTCGGTTCCCATTTAAGAGGCACGTCCTTTCGTCTACTAATCGCACGGTTTTACGGTGCGGTTGCAAAACACAGACACTAAACTTATTACAGTGAACAGAGACGTCAATGAACGAACGGACACATCATAACGTTGCGAAAATAAAGAAAGTAAACTTTTCATCCGAGGGAAGACTTGAACCTAGGAGAGCTCGTTGGACAGCTGCTCACGCTAACCACGGGACCACGGCGCTCCTGAGCTCAGATTGTACTTGATGTTGCCTATCTTGCACATGGACTACTCAATTTGTATATTTTGCTTATTTTTTTCATAATTCCACACAACTTGTTCCTGTTTTCTCGATTGATCTGTGTTGAGTTTTTCAAGGCCTATCCACTGTGCCAACTTATAACTAAATCTGAGTGGGGTGCGATGGGGAGGTTCCCTTGTAAGAACAACACACACACACACCCATGCCCGAAGGAGGGGCCGCGCAATCCGTAACATGGCGACTCAAACCGCGCGGCAGTGGGTCTCCCCTTGTCAGATGGAAACCAAATGGATTCACTGATTTTCAGGAAGAACGCTATAAGATTATCTTGAAAACCATTCATAACATGTTATTTGTCGATTCCGAGAGGACTGGAAGCGGTTTTGAATGACGAGTTTTCTACACCGTATTATGCACGCTGTGTGTGGTGCTTGCATATTTTTGTCACCCGCTGTAGATCGACAGTGAGAGTCCTCCATTCAGTAATAATTTTGTAAAAGCAACTGTTATTCTCCAGAATTCTGGAAACATCCCCTAGGCTGTGGCTAAGCCATGTCTCCGCTATATGCTTTCTTTGAGGAGTGCTAGTTCTGCAAGGTTCGCAGGAGAGCTTCTGTAAAGTTTGGAATGTAGGAGACGAGATACTGGCAGAAGTATAGCTGTGAGGACGGGGCGTGAGTCGTGCTTGGGTAGCTCAGTGGGTAGAGCACTTGCCCGCGAAAGGCAAATGTCCCGACTTCGAGTCTCGGTCCGGCACACAGTTTGAATTTGCCAGGAAGTTTCAACTGTTATTCTACTGTGTGGAGATGAGCCAACGGTTCTTCTACGAACTACCAACATTTAAGCTGCAATGCAGTTAGCAATCTCACATACGTGAGCTGAGCCAAACACGCCACTTTCGAGTGCTGTGAGAAATTGTTCTCGGCCGATTGTTGTCCAATATGCGACGGTATCGCTGCAGAAAACAAACATTTCGGGGTGATTAAAAAGCAGCTTCATTCGAACTGCGTTAATAATCTCTCCGAATGGCGGGTAATATACTAGTATTTACCGCTGCGCGGAATGCGTATTTGCACTGCATACGTCATCGCTGCGGAGTTATTTGCACAGTCCCGAGGGAAAAGGCAAACACTTCGATTATTTCCTCGCCTGTACGACAATAACTAATTCTCGAGAATGGTTATTCAGAGTTATGCCGTTACACAACAAGCACGCAAATATTGTGGATGTCAGTAAGCTTTCAGCATCAACACCAGCGATTTCACATCCATTGCTGTAGTGGTGGTCTGCAGATGTACGCGCATCTGCTTGTGTTCCAACCCCACCTTCCAACGCCATCTCGGTATAAATGACCTGCAGATATCGTTTGAAAATAACAGAAGTACGAGGGCGTTTGAAAAGTCCGTGCAAAGTCCGAGAGATGGCACCACCAGCGCGTATCGAGGTCATGTTTAGTTAGTAGCATCTTTGGAAAGAACGCACACCAAGTTTCAGCCATATTGGTCTATTTCTTTGTGTTTGGCATTCGTGTGAATCAAGGAAATCGAGTGATTGTCAAAAACTGGACCAAAAAGAATTTCGTGTGGCGATTAAACATTATTTTATGAAAGGCAAAACGCCTCAGGAGACTAAAGAGAAGCTTGATAGACGTTACAGTGACTCGATTAGAACAGTTTATAAGTGGTTTCAAAATTTTCTGAGTGGCCATATGGGCACAAGTGATGCTGAACGTTCTGGACGCCCTGTGGAGGTTACGACTCCAGAAATCATTGATGAAATCCATGATATGGTGATGGGTGACAGAATACATAAGGTGCATGAGATTGCTAGTCCTGTCTCGAATGAACAGGTACATTATATTTTGCATTACCATTTGGTCATGAGAAAGCTATTTGCAAGATGGGTTCCACGACTGCTCATGCTTGACCATAAACCGAATTGTGTGAAGTATTTCAAGTATAGGAAGAAGACACATACGGATTTATACCTTCATGCACAGAGTTGCCACCACCCAGCACAACGCAACTCAGTACTTAACACACTTGTGCACAGGGCCAAGTCTATCTGCTCTAGGGCAAATTGAAGGCAAACTCGTAATAGGGGGAGACTTCAATGCCAAACACCCTGACTGGAATTCTAGAGTAACCTCCAGAGCAGGCGCCAAACTGCAACAACTAGCGCGCACCCACCAATTCGAAACATGGGGTCCAGTCGAGCCCACACATTTTCCGAAAAACGGAAGCAGGCCCGATGTGTTAGACATAGCTCTCACTAGGAGGATCGCAGGATTTGTGACCGCAAGGACAATCAACAGAATGTCCTCCGACCACAACCCAGTGATTTTAGAAGTCGATGTGGGAGAATGGGTAGCACTCCCACGGTACCAGACTTCTTACAAACGTACAGACTGGGAGCGATACCAAGAAACTGTCGCCTCTGATATCGCTCGCGCTCCGCCACCTACTGCCGAAACAGTAGAACAATCGCTACAAGACCTAACAGGCACCATCTTGCAGGCAGCGGAAGAAGCCACCCCTCCACAAAGGGATGGCCCACCGCCGCAAATACAGCTCCCGGAACACTTGCTAGCTCAAATTCGACATAAGAACAGAGTGGCAAAAGAGTGGAAGATCACCAGAAATCAGGCCACCAGGAGGCTGCTCAATCGTCTACAGAGAGAACTGAAGGTAGCGCTCAATGAGCACAGAAACCAGCAATGGCAAAACCGCCTCGCAGCTCTCAAAGTAGACGATCATACACTTTGGCAAGCAACCAAACAATTCACAAAAAGACGCGCTAGGATGCCGCCACTGCACGGCGAGCGGGCACTGGTCTACAGCAACGCTGAGAAGGCCAACGCCCTCGCCGACTCCTTCGAGAAGCAGTTTCAAACGGCAGAACCCGAGGATGAAGAGCATGAAGAGGTAGTCAGTCGTCAACTGGCCGTCTTCCTCAATGCTGAGGAGGACCCAGAGGACGAACCCATACTTTTTGCCCCCGAGGACGTGGCAAGAGTAATCAGGTCCCTCCCTACAAAAAAGGCGCCAGGGCACGACAGTGTCACAAACCAGTTAGTCAAAAAACTCCCACCCACAGCGATCACACACCTCGCGAACGTCCTCAACGAGATTACTCGATCGCGTGTTTTCCCAGCTTGCTGGAAACATGCGGAAGGGGTCGCGATACACAAACCAGGGAAAGACCCTCTATTCCCGCAGCACTACAGGCCGATTAGCCTCTTGCCAACACTCAGCAAGATCTATGAGCGCCTCCTGCTA
Source organism: Schistocerca serialis cubense (assembly GCF_023864345.2). Classification (NCBI taxonomy): domain Eukaryota; kingdom Metazoa; phylum Arthropoda; class Insecta; order Orthoptera; family Acrididae; genus Schistocerca; species Schistocerca serialis. The sequence continues at coordinate 203,761,934 of NC_064648.1, read as the reverse complement.
AAACCCATACAAGAACACATTACCAGAGAGCAAATTCTGCCGGATTTCCAATTTGGATTCCGGCAGAACCACTCTGCCCCACAACAGGTCATGAGAATGGTTGAAGCAGCCACAGAGGGCTTCAACCACAGAGGCTACTGCGGGATAGTGCTACTAGACGTAGCCAAAGCCTTTGATTCAGTATGGCATAGAGGGCTACTCTACAAGATGTACTCACAAGGGTTTCCAGGGAGCATAGTTCAGCTAATCAAGAGCTACCTCGCGAATAGGACTTTCTCTGTCAAAGTAGAAACTGCCACCTCCACCAGAAGGCGTATTCGTGCTGGGGTGCCACAGGGATCGGTCCTGGGGCCCATATTGTACAGTTTGTACACTGCGGACACTCCAACGGCCCCCCTGGTGCACACCGCGCAGTACACAGACGACACAGCCTTCTACACGAGAAATGCGAACAAGGACCTGGTCATTCGTAGCCTACAAAGGGTTTTAGACGACACAGAAACCTGGGCCCGTCGCTGGCGCATCACCATCAACTCTGAGGAGACACAGGCAATGCTGATTACCCGCAGGCTCGGAAGGTGCGAACCTCCACAACGTCCCCCCCTCCACCTCCACCTAAATGGAATCCAACTCCCCTGGCGCAGAACCGCCAAGTACCTTGGCGTAACCTTGGACTCTCGTCTTACGTGGAAACCCCACATAGACGAGGTCCACAGGAAGGTCTGCGCCAGAATGTCCATCCTATACCCTATCCTGAACACAAACAGCTCCCTTCCCTGCCCAGTAGCAGTAAATGTTTACCAGGCCCTGATCCGGCCAGTAATGGAGTATGCGTGCCCTGTCTGGGGATACGCGGCAAAACAGCACCTGGACAAACTCCAGAGGCTGCAGAACCGCGCCCTCAGGAGGGCACTGCACCTACCTCTTGGATTCCCCACAGACGACTTGCACGCCGCAGCCGAAATCCCACTCCTGAGAGAGCGTTTCCAGGATCTGGCAAGGGCCTTCTATGAAGGTTCTTCCAGATCCGGAAATGCACTGATCCACTCCCTAGGTCGGTATGACATGTCCCGCGATAAACAAAAGCGCCCTATGACGATCTTCGACGATTAAGTCGAAGAGAAAATCCCAATACCCAATCCCTAATCCAGTTCCTTCCCATATATCACCAATCATCTCGCCTACCTCAGGCAAGTACCAGACACACTCACAACAATTCATCATGTATCACAGACACCAAAAATATATAGAAAAATCACACACACATGTACACAGGGGAGTAAAAGCCAAAAGGCTGCAAACTCCCCCTCACACTTCCCCAAAGAGGGGAAAGTATAAGATGAAAGCAGGCAGCATCTCGACACTTCGCTTGAAGATGATGGGTACGAAACCCTTCGAAACGTTGCGAGAAGACGACGCCTTTACTCGGCTGATCACCCGAGAAGATTTCACGAATGGAATACGCCGAGAAAGTCTCAAATCACATTTAACATACCTCTATGGGGAGGATATCCATCGCAGCTACCAGATGCTACAGAAACTACGACTCAAGACGGGCAAGCTGCTTAGCAGACTGGCCTTCTTACAACGGTGTCGAGATAAAGAGGTGTTGCCGAAATTTGCCAACCTGCGACACCCTGTGAGCACGACAAGATCCAGACGCATACTACAACGAGCCGGTGCGGCCCTGGTGCGCGAACACATACGGGTCACCAGGCAGGAGTTAGATAAGAACGCAAGGATGCTGCTTACTCAACACCTTCGACTGGCATCCTATCTCCCACCACACACATGGGAGTGGATCGACGGAAACACATATACAAGCAGTGAGATCCACAAGAGAAAAGCCACGGAAAAACAATGTGGCAAGTTCACCAAACTGTCTGGAGCCCGGCAACATGCCGACCACACAACCAATGCCAAGACTGTCATCAATCTGGCAGGCAAAGAACTGGACGAGACCACAATATCAGTGCTGTCGAGAGGACTTAATTTTGCTCCAGTACCCAGGACACTACCTAAGCGAGACATTATCAGCAGCATTGAGCAAGCCGTGCGCGGCCTCCCTACGGAGGCAGCTGAGGAAGTTAGGAGAGAGACGTGCAGGGTCCTGGAGAAGGCAAAAATGCCCAAGAACAACATAACGTCTGCTGAATGGAAGGCTCTTAAGGCCCTACGTGAGGATGAGGACACTGTCGTTCTAGCTGCTGGCAAAGGCAATGCCACGGTGATACTGAGGAAAGAAGATTATTGGCAGAAGATAAACTCACTGCTACAAGATACTGCCTACAAGCAACTGGACAAGGACACGACAGCTTCCGTGACTCGCAAGACCATCGCCTTGCTCAATGACTCTGGACTGGAAAAGGACGTCATCAGGAAGCTGTACCCCAGAGCACCGGCACCACCACGGCTATATGGGCTCCCTAAGATCCACAAAGACGGAGTTCCATTGCGACCCATAGTGAGCACCATCAACTCACCGACATATGGTTTAGCCAAGTACCTAGCACAACTGCTCAAACCGATCGTGGGTCACTGTGAGCACCATGCCAAGAACTCGGCGGAGTTTGTGAAGGTACTACAAGGCTTTCGCCTGGATAAAGAAGATCATCTTGTCAGCTTTGACGTCACCTCACTCTTCACACGAGTACCGCTGGAAGACTCCCTAGCGCTGCTCGAAACACGCTTTAGTGAGGACACAATAAAGCTGTTCCGGCATGTGTTAACAAACACCTACTTCAAGTGTGGAGGCAAATTTTATGAACAAGTGGATGGTGTAGCCATGGGGTCCCCCTTAGCTCCAGGCATCGCTAATCTTTACATGGAGCACTTTGAAGACATAGCCCTGGACACCGCCCCATTGAAACCTAAAGCCTTCTACAGATATGTGGATGACACTTTTGTCGTGTGGCCACATGGCAGAGAGAACCTGCAAGACTTCCTGCGACATCTCAACAGCACACACAGCAACATACAATTCACCATGGAGGTGGAAGAAAACGGAAGCTTGCCCTTCCTTGACATTCTAATCAAGAGGCACCCTGATGACACCTTGGGTCACGCTGTGTACAGGAAGAAGACACATACGGATTTATACCTTCATGCACAGAGTTGCCACCACCCAGCACAACGCAACTCAGTACTTAACACACTTGTGCACAGGGCCAAGTCTATCTGTGATGATGACAGCCTACCTGCAGAGTTACAACACCTAAGGAAGACCTTCCGCAGCAACGGTTATAATGAGACGCAAATCTCGCGCGCCCTACGCAAGAGCAGGAAGGTAGACACACCAGAAGAAGAAGATGAGACCAGATGCCTGGCATTTCTACCATACGCGGGACCGCCAACAGCCAAGATTGCACGCATTCTGGAGAAACACAACATCAAGACAATTTTTCATGCCCCAAGTAAAATTAAGGACATACTTGGCTCAGTCAAAGACCACCTAGAACTGGAGACTCTGGGCGTATATAGTATTGAATGTGAATGTGGTACGAAATACACTCCTGGAAATGGAAAAAAGAACACATTGACACCGGTGTGTCAGACCCACCATACTTGCTCCGGACACTGCGAGAGGGCTGTACAAGCAATGATCACACGCACGGCACAGCGGACACACCAGGAACCGCGGTGTTGGCCGTCGAATGGCGCTAGCTGCGCAGCATTTGTGCACCGCCGCCGTCAGTGTCAGCCAGTTTGCCGTGGCATACGGAGCTCCATCGCAGTCTTTAACACTGGTAGCATGCCGCGACAGCGTGGACGTGAACCGTATGTGCAGTTGACGGACTTTGAGCGAGGGCGTATAGTGGGCATGCGGGAGGCCGGGTGGACGTACCGCCGAATTGCTCAACACGTGGGGCGTGAGGTCTCCACAGTACATCGATGTTGTCGCCAGTGGTCGGCGGAAGGTGCACGTGCCCGTCGACCTGGGACCGGACCGCAGCGACGCACGGATGCACGCCAAGACCGTAGGATCCTACGCAGTGCCGTAGGGGACCGCACCGCCACTTCCCAGCAAATTAGGGACACTGTTGCTCCTGGGGTATCGGCGAGGACCATTCGCAACCGTCTCCATGAAGCTGGGCTACGGTCCCGCACACCGTTAGGTCGTCTTCCGCTCACGCCCCAACATCGTGCAGCCCGCCTCCAGTGGTGTCGCGACAGGCGTGAATGGAGGGACGAATGGAGACGTGTCGTCTTCAGCGATGAGAGTCGCTTCTGCCTTGGTGCCAATGATGGTCGTATGCGTGTTTGGCGCCGTGCAGGTGAGCGCCACAATCAGGACTGCATACGACCGAGGCACACAGGGCCAACACCCGGCATCATGGTGTGGGGAGCGATCTCCTACACTGGCCGTACACCACTGGTGATCGTCGAGGGGACACTGAATAGTGCACGGTACATCCAAACCGTCATCGAACCCATCGTTCTACCATTCCTAGACCGGCAAGGGAACTTGCTGTTCCAACAGGACAATGCACGTCCGCATGTATCCCGTGCCACCCAACGTGCTCTAGAAGGTGTAAGTCAACTACCCTGGCCAGCAAGATCTCCGGATCTGTCCCCCATTGAGCATGTTTGGGACTGGATGAAGCGTCGTCTCACGCGGTCTGCACGTCCAGCACGAACGCTGGTCCATCTGAGGCGCCAGGTGGAAATGGCATGGCAAGCCGTTCCACAGGACTACATCCAGCATCTCTACGATCGTCTCCATGGGAGAATAGCAGCCTGCATTGCTGCGAAAGGTGGATATACACTGTACTAGTGCCGACATTGTGCATGCTCTGTTGCCTGTGTCTATGTGCCTGTGGTTCTGTCAGTGTGATCATGTGATGTATCTGACCCCAGGAATGTGTCAATAAAGTTTCCCCTTCCTGGGACAATGAATTCACGGTGTTCTTATTTCAATTTCCAGGAGTGTACATCGGACAAACGCAGCGCTGCATCACGCAGAGGCGCTCGGAACACATTAGAAATGTACGCCTTGGTCAGACAGAAAAATCGGCGGTAGCGGAACATAGCCTTAACGAAGGACACACCTTCCTCTTTGAGGGTACGAAGAAGCTGTGTGACGCTAAAGGATTTTGGGATTCAGTTTTCAAAGAGGCTGTAGAAATTCGGTTGAACAGCAACCTGATCAATCGAGACACTGGTTTCCAACTTAGTACAGCTTGGAATCCCGCAATAACTAAAATTAGAAGAGAACGCTCCGGCACGAAGACGGTAGCGGCCACAGACGTATTAGGAACCGGCAGGGACTCGACGCCCGGTCCGCGCCGCGAACCCTCCACCACTGGCGCGGCGGCCGATTCCGCAGGTACCTGATTGGTCGGCGCCCGGAATCAGTCACTGGTCCAGGAGCCTTTATAGGACCGCGCAACACAGCATCTCGACACTTCGCTTGAAGATGATGGGTACGAAACCCTTCGAAACGTTGCGAGAAGACGACGCCTTTACTCGGCTGATCACCCGAGAAGATTTCACGAATGGAATACGCCGAGAAAGTCTCAAATCACATTTATTTCAAGGATGGTTTGCAGCTGTTCAGGTCCGCAGGAATTTAAGCGTCGTTTCGTCACTGTGGATGAAACATGGATACATTACTATACTCCTGAGACCAAACAACAATCTAAACAATGGCTTCTCGAGGCAGAATCTGCACCAAAAAAGGCGATGACCAATTCCTTCAGCCGGAAAAGTTATGGCGACTGTCTTTTGAGACCTGCAAGGGATAATCCTCATCGACTATCTGGAAAAGGGTAAAACTGTTACAGGTGCATATTATTTATCGTTATTGAACCGTCTGAAAACCGAGCTTCAAGAAAAACGCTCGCGATTGGACCGCAAAAAAGTCCTTTTCCATCATGACAATGCACCAGCACACACCTCAGCAGTTGTGGTCGCAAAATAAATGGAAATAGGATTCCAACTCGTTTCACATCCCCCCTATTCTCCAGACTTGGCTCCCTCGGACTACTATTTGTTCCCCAATTTGAAGAAATAGCTGGCAGGACAAAGATTTTATTCAAACGAGGAGGTGAGTGGAGCAACTAATAGCTATTATGCACACTTGGACCATTCCTATTATTCGGAAGGGATCAACAAATTAGAACAGCGTTGGAGGAAGTGTGTAAGTCTAAAAGGAGACTATGGCGAAAAATAAAAAAGGTTTACTCCAAACACGTAAGTAGATTTCACTTTTGCACCGACTTTTGAAACGCCCCTCGTAGTGACTAACATCGTAGACAAAACTCTAGACTCTGAACTGTGGACGCACTGACGGTCCTGTGCAAACTTAATTATCTATAGACAGTTCACTCGTTCCGAGAACCTCAGCAATTTTTGCCTGTTAAAGACGTTGTTCCTTGCTAGATACCGGACCTGGGAATCACAAGACTTTCGAGAATATTTTAATTTTTAACTCGGGTGAAAACAACGAAAGAAATGCTTTTTCGTGAATTACAATGATAAATTAACATATTTCTGATTTTTTCTTCCGTTACTTGTACTACGAAACCCCGCTTCAAGCCAAATTTCATGATTTTAGGTCAATTGGAAGTATCCTATGGGTTGTAATGAGTAAGTCTGCTAGTATCAAATTATGTGACGTGGATGGAAGTAACTTCTGATTACATTGACTTAGCATTTTCACGTTTTTACACCACGAAGGAACCATACATCCAAGTAGGTGATATGAATTTCAACTTAATACGTGCTTCCATTGCTGAGAAATACATGGATCTTAATAGACGTAAAGACAGGCAGTCGGACAGGAAGCAGAAAGAGGAGTATTTGTATAACGGCAAATTCACGTTTTTCGGATTTTTTTCTTTTCTTGTAAAGTGAAACCTTGCTTCTTACCAAATTTCATGATTCTGGTTCAACAAGTATGCTATAAGTATTGAATGAGTTTACGAGTACAAAAATATGTGACATAAATGGCCATACCTTTTTATAGCAGTAACTCAGAAGCTTCCATTTATTACATCACCAAGGGATCGTAGTTGATACGTCTTCCCATTCCTGAGAGAAACAGGTCTAAACAGGCGGACAGACACACAAACAGTCGGATAGCAAATGACGAAAAAAAAATATTTTTCTCTCCATGTAATTACAAATTCACAATTTTCGAATTTATTTCTTTTGGTTTTATTGTGAAACATTCCCTTTCGTCACTTTTTACGATTCTAGTTCAGTGGGAAGTACTCTACAGGCTTTGACAAGAGGCCGGCCGCGGTGGCCGATTGGTTCTAGGCGCTTCAGTCCGGAACAGCGCGACTGCTACGGTCGCAGGTTCGAATGCTGCCTCGGGCATGGTTTAAGTAGTTGAAGTAGTTCTAAGTTCTGGGGGACTAATGACCTCAGATGTTAAGTCCCATAGTGCTCAGAGCCTTTTGAACCATTTGCTTTGACGAGTGTTAATATCAGAATATATATATGATCGTAGATACGTTAAGAGAAGGTAAAGCTACGTATCTAGCATTTGTAGACTTAGAGAAAGCTATTGACAATGTTGACTGGAATACTCTCTTTCAAATTCTGAAGGTGGCAGGGGTAAAATACAGGGAGTGAAAGGCTATTTACAATTTGTACAGAAACCAGATGGCAGTTATAAGAGTCGAGGGGCATGAAAGGGAAGCAATGGTTGGGAAGGGAGTGAGACAGGGTTGTAGCCTATCCCCGATATTATTCAGTCTGTATATTGAGCAAACAGTAAAGGAAGCAAAGGAAAAATTCGGAGTAGGAATTAAAATCCATGGAGAAGAAATAAAAACTTCGAGGTTTGCCGAACGACACTGTAATTTTGTCAGAGACAGCAAAGAACCTGGAACAGCATTTGAACGGATTGGACAGTGTCTTGAAAGGAGGATACAAGATGAACAACAGCAAAAGCAAAACTATAGGATAATGGAATGTAGTCGAATGGAATCAGGTGATGCTGAGGGAATTAGATTAGGAAATGAGACGCTTAAAGTAGTAAATGAGTTTTGCTATTTGGGGAGAAAAATAACTGATGCTGGTCGAAGTAGAGAGGATATAAAATGTAGACTGGCAATGGAAAGGAAAGCGTTTCTGAACAAGAGAACATCGAGTATGGATTTAAGTGTCAGGAAGCCATTTCTGAAAGTATTTGTATGGAGTGCAGCTATGTATGGAAGTGAAACGTGGACGATAAATAGCTTAGACAAGAACAGAATAGAAGCTTTCGAAATGTGGTGCTACAGAATAATGCTGAAGATTAGATGGGTAGATCACATAACTAATGAGGAGGTATTGAACAGAATTGGAGAGAAGAGAAATTTGTGGCACAACTTGACTAGAAGAAGGGATCGGTTGGTAAGACATGTTCTGGGGCATCATGGGATCACCAGTTTAGTATTGGAGGGAAGTGTGGAGTTTAAAATTCGTAGAGGGAGACCAAGAGTTGAATACACTAAGCAGATTCAGAAGGATATAGGTTGCAGTAGGTACTGGGAGATGAAGAAGCTTGCACAGGATAGAGTAGCATGGAGAGCTGTATCAAACCAGTCTCTGGACTGAAAACCGCAACAATAACACATGGTCATACATTTTCATTACATTGAATTAGAAGGTAATGTTTATTCCAACTCCAAGGGACCATGGACTGTGGTGTCTCACATAAATGGTGTTGTTGTATGTCTACCCGTTCCTCAGAAAAATCGGTGTTAACAAACGGACAGACACACAGTCAGGAAGAGGAACAGTAAAGGTGATCCTTTAAGAGTTCTGTTTTAACGACTGAGGTATGGAACCCTAAGACGAACAGGACAAGCGAGAACTTAAGGAACGAATGAATTATCCTGAAGTCAATTTATTACAGTTCGCCCACGATCTATATCAAAAAGTGCGCTTCACAGTATACTAAACGCTATATCACTGTGCAACGGTTCTGAAGGCCAGTAGTGAGGTAGGCAGCTGAAACCCTATTCCTAAATGTAAACAAATGCCTCGCTGAAGAACTGGACAACAAAATAAATAAATAAAATGAAAAATAAAAAAAAGAGAATAGCGCAGAAACACTAGGACAATCATGGGATACAATTACAAGAATGTTATCCGCCAAAATAGAAAAAGAGATGCAACAAGGAAGCCTACATGAGAACAGAAAAAAAATTACAGGCGCAGTCACCAAAAAATGTATGCGAATTCACAGTTCACCTCTAACGAATGGATGGGAACAGGAAGAACTTCCTTTTTATAGGGTTCCATAACTCATCCGGAAAAAACACAACCCTTACGGGATCACTTGATTGTCTGGCTGAATGTGTGTCTGTCCATCTGTTAAAAACCCTTTTTCTCGGCGTAGGTAGACATATCATGCTGAAATTTACATGACATACGAATACCTACCGTCCCTTGAGTGTGTAAAAATTTGCAGCTTCAAAGTGAATGCGATGAGAAAGTAGGGCCGTATATACAGGGTGTTCCATTTATCCGATGGCCGGCTGCCCGGGGTATTGCAGGCCCGCCATGGAAGCCGCACCTGCCGGTCGAATGGGTCCCACGGGAGGGCACTAGCCCCCCCCCCCCCCACTCTGCCTTTTGTGGGTTTTAGCCTGAAGGCCATACAGACATACTTGTCGGCCACCAGTGTCATTGGAGCAGTGTAACAGGCATCACGAGTATAACGCTGAAGTTTGCGAATTCAACAATGGCAACAGTGAATTATTCAGTTCCACAACAAGTGTTCATTTACGATTCGTGTGTGCATACAGAGTCTGCTCGTGCTGTTCAGAGATTGCCTGAACAGAAGTTGTTAGGTCTTCGAGTTCCGAGTCGTGATGCAGTTCGCAAAGTAGTTAGTAAATTTCGTGAAACGGGAAGTGTTCAAAAATGTTCAAATTTGTGTGAATTTCTAAGGGACCAAACTGCATAGGCTATCGATCCCTAGACATACACACTACTTAAACTAACTTATGCTAAGAACAACACACACACCCATGCCCGAGGGAGGACTCGAACCTCTGGTGGGAGCGGCCGTGCAGTCCGTGACATGACGCCTCAAACCACGCGGCCCCTCCGCCTCAAACGGGAAGTGTTCTGAAGACAAGAAGCGTAAACGACGATATACAGTGCTCATTGAAGATCGTCTCGATGACATTGCACACGACCTGGATAATTCCCTAAAAAGTGTCTTAGACATATTTTGAAGCAAACACAAATATCGTGCACCTCTGTACAGAGAGGTGCTAGGCTGCTTGGTCTAGGGCCCTATAAGGTATCAGTAGTACAGGAATTTCGGCCTCGTGATCCTGCGCACAGGGTTAAGTTTTGTCACTGGGTTTTAAAACAAGTGCATGACGATGAAATGGATCCTTACCTCATTGTGTTTTCAGATGAGGCTCAGTTCCGTTTACACAGGTATGTTAATTCATAAAATTGTCGACATTGGAGCTTGTGCTTCATGAGGAACCCCTTCGCGATAGGAGTGCGGCGCGCAGTTTATCACGGTACAGCCCCCCCCCCCCCCCCCAGAACTCATATGAAATGTCCGATACCACCATTTTTTGTATGCATCCGGATAGTTATCGGACAATTCAGTGCTTCCTAAGGCCTTGTATGCGTGTCTTTATATGTATCATTCTGTCCTATTCGATAAAAGACTTGATATTCATTGCAAAGGAATGTGGAATGTTCTAGAAAGACGTGCGTTGTCGTAATTATTGGTGGATTGTTGTCATTGATAAAATTATGTACATACACTAAATTAAGTAACTAATCAAGAAATTGAAGTAACAAGTCCTTAGCAATAAATAACTAGAGACTGCAGGGATGTTAGCAAGGAAAATCAATGCTTCTAATTAACAAAATGGTAATCTAAAAATCCAGTAACAGAAGACCTCACTATCTTGAGAAACAGCTTAAAAGTTATTACCAAGCGATGTATTTTCATTTGTTATTTATTTTTATGTCTTCCTCTGTAATTAATATTCTTTGTAATTAGATTTCTAATTCAGTCTCCAATTGTTTACATCTCACAGTTTTCCAATTTCCTGAATTTGAGGCCATATTTGTGCATTTTATGTATGTAATCGGATAAAGCATGAGCTCTGTACTACCAAATCGAAACTGTAATTAATTACGTACCGTAACTAAAATAATATGAGAGACATTACTCTAATTAAAGTTCAGAATAATTTTCGTATGTAAAACTAAAGATATTACTATAAAATATTGACACAGAATATTGTATTTTATACCTCATTCGGCTGTATCATCAGTTCCTTTACGTTTTGCAAATTTTAATTGTAACATCAAAATTGTACAAAATTAATAATGCATTATTTTGGAAGCTATTGTTAAAATTCTATATAAAGCGATGCTGCAATGCTGCAAGTCGGTCAGTTCTCAAGTTACTTTTCGAAGTCAAAGAGGTCAGTGAAGTCTGTCGGTGTTTTGTTTATATGACAAGTGTGCAGTTCTGATGTCATTAATGTGTACAAATTTTGTGAAGCATGAAAATTTTGCATTAATTCATCAATGCACCAGGCAGAAGAAACTTAAGTAGCATTTAACATGAATCGTTACAAGTTACTGGTGACAGAGTAACAGGCGCATTTTTTTTTAATGACACAGTTACAGGTGAAAGATATTTGCAAAATATTTTGTGACAGGTTTTTAATGAACTGAGTGAAAGAGAACGAGGTTCAGCGTAATGAGATTTTGACTCTGCAGCGGATTGTGCGTTGATATGAAACTTCCTGGCAGATTAAAACTGTGTGCCAGGCCGAGACACGAACTCGGGACCTTTGCCTTTTGCGGGCGAGTGCTCTACCAACTGAGCTACCCAAGCACGACTCACGCCCCGTCCTCACAGCTTTGCGTCTGCCAGTACCTCGTCTCCTGCCTCCCAAACATTACAGAAGCTCTCCTGCGAATCTTGCAGAACTAGCACTGCTGAAAGAAAGGATATTGCTGAGAAATGGCTTAGTCACAGCCTGGGGGATGTTTGCAGAATGAGATTATCCCTCTACAGCGGAGTGTGCGCTGATATAAACTTCCTGGCAGATTAAAACTGTCAGCTGGACCGAGGCTCGAACTCAGGACCTTTGCCTTTCGCGGTCAAGTGCTCTACCAACTGAGCTACCCAAGCACGACTCACGCCCGGTACTCATAGCTTTACTTCTGCCAGTACCTCGTCTCCTACCTTCCAAACTTTACAAAAGCTCTCCTGCGAACCATGTAGAACTAGCACTCCTGAAAGGAAGGATATTGCTGAGAAATGGCTTAGCCACAGCCTGGGGGATGTTTCCAGAATGAGATTTTCACTCTGCAGCGGAGTGTGCGCTGATATGAAGCTCCCTGGCAGATTAAAACTGTGTGCCGGACCGAGACTCGAACTCGGGACCTTTGCCTTTCGCGGTCAAGTGCTCTACCAACTGAGCTACCCAAGCACGATTCACGCCCCATCGTCACAGCTTTACTTCTGCCAGTATCTCGTTTCCTACCTTCCAAACTTTACAGAAGCTCTCCTGCGAACCATGTAGAACTAGCATCCCTGAAAGGAAGGATATTGCTGAGAAATGGCTTAGCCACAGCCTGGGGGATGTTTCCAGAATGAGATTTTCCCTCTGCAACGGACTGTGCGCTGATATGAAGCTCCCTGGCAGATTAAAACTGTCAGCCGGACCGAGGCTCGAACTCGAGACCTTTGCCTTTCGCGGGCAAGTGCTCTACCAACTGAGCTACCCAAGCACGACTCACACCCGGTACTCACAGCTTTACTTCTGCCAGTACCTCGTCTCCTACCTTCCAAACTTTACAGAAGCTCTCCTGCGAACCATGTAGAACTAGCATCCCTGAAAGGAAGGATATTGCTGAGAAATGGCTTAGCCACAGCCTGGGGGATGTTTCCAGAATGAGATTTTCCCTCTGCAGCGGAGTGTGCGCTAATATGAAACTTCCTGGCAGATTTAAACTGTCAGCCGGACCGAGGCTCGAATTCGGGAACTTTGCCTTTAGCGGTCAAGTGCTCTACCAACTGAGCTACCCAAGCACGACTCACGCCCGGTACTCACAGCTTTACTTCTGCCAGTACCTCGTCTCCTACCTTCCAAACTTTACAGAAGCTCTCCTGCGAACCATGTAGAACTAGCATCCCTGAAAGGAAGGATATTGCTGAGAAATGGCTTAGCCACAGCCTGGGGGATGTTTCCAGAATGAGATTTTCCCTCTGCAACGGACTGTGCGCTGATATGAAGCTCCCTGGCAGATTAAAACTGTCAGCCGGACCGAGGCTCGAACTCGAGACTTTTGCCTTTCGCGGTCAAGTGCTCTACCAACTGAGCTACCCAAGCACGACTCACGCCCGCTACTCACAGCTTTACTTCTGCCAGTACCTCGTCTCCTACCTTCCAAACTTTACAGAAGCTCTCCTGCGAACCATGTAGAACTAGCACCCCTGAAAGGAAGGATATTGCTGATAAATGGCTTAGCCACAGCCTGGGGGATGTTTCCAGAATGAGATTTTCCCTCTGCAGCGGAGTGTGCGCTAATATGAAACTTCCTGGCAGATTTAAACTGTCAGCCGGACTGAGGCTCGAATTCGGGAACTTTGCCTTTAGCGGTCAAGTGCTCTACCAACTGAGCTACCCAAGCACGACTCACGCCCGGTACTCACAGCTTTACTTCTGCCAGTACCTCGTCTCCTACCTTCCAAACTGTGAGCTGTGAGGATGGATCGTGAGTTGTGCTCGGGTAGCTCAGTTGGCAGAGCACTTGCCCGCGAAAGCCAAAGGTCCCGAGTTCGAGCCTCGGTCCAGCACATAGTTTTAATCTGCTAGGAACTTTCGAGGTTCAGCATTTTTGTCAATAGGATTCAGCAACAGCTCAAACAGCGTACGGTCCATCAGTAAACACTTCCGGGCTAAGTTGCCGTGGTCGATCTGTAGAACTTCTCCCTGACGTTTAGTTCTCAGCTACGGAGAACATCTTCCGAGGTGAGTCGACGACCAAACTTCCTCGGAAGATGTTCTCCGTAATTGAGAACGAAACGTCAGGGAGAAGAAGTTTTACAGATCGACCACGGCAACTTAGCCCGGAAGTGTTTACTGATGAAGACGCCGGCCGTGAAAGCCTACATAAGTGTGTGTTCCTTTGCACGCAGTTGACGATGTGATCGATGAAAGAGTGATTACTAACGATATCAGGCCCGCTAGAAGTCCTGATTTAACTCTGTGCGATTTTTATTTGTGGGGTACACTGAAGGACAAAGTCTACACAATAAACCCCCACACGATAGAGGAACTCAAGAACAACATCCGAAAATCGATTAATTCAGTATCTCACAGAGAATTACATCGTGCGATTAATAATTTCTTGAACAAATGTCAGAAATGCGTGGAAAATAGTAGTAGGTAGTTCCAGCGTCTGCTTGCGTGACATGGCTGAGTACACAGTTTATTTGCTTATATTTTAAATGTAGTCATGTCGTACTGCAGCAGAAGATGGGCGACATGACGTCTCGTCGCCCAGCAACGGAGCCCTCGCTGCCAGGCACCTACTGCGCCGTACAGGCGCCCATCACGTAAATGGAACATCCTGTACATTGCATATTTTGATACTCACAATCATAAAAAGCTATAGACCTATAATTACACTACTGGCCATTAAAATTGCTACACCACGAAGATGACGTGCTACAGACGCGAAATTTAACCGACAGGAAGAAGATGCTATGACATGCAAAGAATTAGCTTTTCAGAGCATTCACACAAGGTTGGCGCCAGTGGCGACACCTACAACGTACTGACACGTGGAAACTTTCCAACCGATTTCTCATGCACAAACAGCAGTTGACCGGCGTTGCCTGGTGAAACGCTGTTGTGATGTCACGTGTAAGGAGGAGAAATGCGTACCATCACGTTTTCGACTTTGATAAAGATCGGATTGTAGCCTATCACGATTACGGTTTATCGTATCGCGACGTTGCTGCTCGCCTTCGTCGAGATCCAATGACTGTTAGCAGAATATGGAATCGGTGGGTTCAGGAGGGTAATACGGAACGCAGTGCTGGATCCCAAGAGCCTCGTATCACTAGCAGTCGAGATGACAGGCATCGTATTCGCACGGCTGTAACGGATCGTGCAGCCACGTCTCGATCCCTGAGTCAACAGATGGGGACGTTTGCAAGACAACAACCATCTGCACGAACAGTTCGACGACGTTTGCAGCAGCACGGACTATCAGCTCGGAGACCGTGGCTGCGGTTACCCTTGACGCTGCATTACAGACAGGAGTGCCTGCGATGGTGTACTCGACGACGAACCTGGGTGTACGAATGGCAAACCGTAATTTCTTCGGATGAATCCAGGTTCTGCTTACAGCATCATGATGGTCGCATCCGTGTTTGGCGACATCGCGGTGAACGCACGTTGGAAGCGTGTATTCGTCATCGCCATACTGGCGTATCACACGGCGTGATGGTATGGCGTGCCTTTGGTTACATGTCTCTGTCACCTCTTATTCGCACTGACAGCACTTTGAACAGTGGACGTTACATTTCAGATGCGTTACGACCCGTGGCTCTACCCTTCGTTCGATCCCTGCAAAACCCTACGTTTCAGTAGGATAATACACTACCGCATGTTGTAGGACCTCTACGGGCCTTTCTGGATACAGAAAATGTTCAACTGCTGCCTTGTTCAGCACATTCTCCAGATCTCTCACCAATTGAAAACGTCTGGTCAATTGTGGCCGAGCAACTGGCTCGTCACAATACGCCAGTCACTACTCTTGATGAACTGTGGTATCTTGTTGAAGCTGCATGGGCTGCTGTACCTGTACACGCCATCCGAGATCTGTTTGACTCAATGCTCAGACGTATCAAGGCCGTTGTTACGGCCAGAGGTGGTTGTACTGGGTACTGATTTCTCAGGATCTATGCACCCAAATTGCGTGAAAATGTAATCATATGTCAGTTGTAGTATAATATATTTGTCCAATGAACACCCATTTATTATCTGCATTACTTCTTGGTGTTGGAATTTTAATGGGTGCTAGTGTATTTCAGAGTGTGTGTGTGTGTGTGTGTGTGTGTGTGTGCGTGTCTGTGTGGGGACACAGCTGTGAGTACCCCAGCTGGTGGATGAGGTTGTGAGTGCTGCCAGCAGAGAATTTGACTCTGGTCTGCCAATCAACTCGAATGAGAGTGTCCGCACGTTCCACCATTGAATAGTCACAGCTGTGTGTTGCTGGCCGGCCGGCACGCAAGTGATGGGACAGGTTTGCGCGACCTTGTCGTGTTGATGACAGACACCTCGCCCTATGACTCACCGTGCTTTTGTTCACAGCATGGTTTCCATAGGCATTCTTCAATGCCTATAAATATTTGCGATGGTGTATTTTCTGTCAAAAGAAAATCAGTGACAGCTCTGTGCTTGGAACGCACTTCTGTTACAGATACCATTTTGAAGGCTACATATAGTGTGGCTACTTATTTCATCTTCATGTAACTATAGGGGCTGAAGGGTAAGTAATCCACAATGTCCTACAACAAAATTTTGCTTTTTTTTTAACCGAAATTTGTCGAGAAAAAAGGTATGTGTTGCATCACATATTGAAAGCCCCTCGCATGTATCATGTTCCACGCCACTCACAATAACACTTGCATCGTGTGAAAAACAGAAAGCTTTTTGAGTGATTTTCAATGTTTGGTAGCAGGTCAGTGTTAAAGCAGAGAGGACAAGAAATAAATCACCCATAGGAGATGTCACACTAACACCGCCTAACAAAGACTCTAGAATTGATAATGGACTGTATTCAGCGAGGATTGAAGTCCACAAGTTTGTCCAGGGATGTTGTACAGACCTGAAGAGATTCAGTGATGATTATGTCACATACAGGTACTGATGCTGATTGCCCGCTGTTCCAAATGGTCCCAGACATTGGCTAGAGGATTCAGATCGGGTGGTTTGGGAGGCCAGTTGGCGTGCGATAGGTTCGACAAACAGACGGCGTATCCGTGCAGCGCTGTCATCACGGCTGTTGTCTTGGAAAAGTAGAGCGCCTGCGGCACACTCAGCATGGAGGTGTAGAAGGAAGGGCAATGTTTCGTCACCCAGAATGTTGAAATAAACATCGAGGTTAACGTTCACAGTAACCACAGCGAATGGGCCCGGGTCATTGGACTAAAAGTATCCCCAAAACGGCCCAGAGCCCCTTGTGATCTGAACTACAGCTTCCACACGAAGCCGGTTAGACTACTAACTGGGCCGGCCGCGGTGGTCTAGCGGTTCTAGGCGCTCAGTCCGGAGCCACGCGACTGCTACGGTCGCAGGTTCGAATCCTGCCTCGGGCATGGATGTGTGTGATGTCCTTAGGTTAGTTAGGTTTAAGTAGTTCTAAGTTCTAGGGGACTCATGACCATAGATGTTAAGTCCCATAGTGCTCATAGCCCTTTGAACTACTAACTGGGTAGTCACTTCGACTCGACACCTTGCGTCATTTGAGGAGAGGCGAGATGGTGACTCGCTGGACCAGACTACACCTCTCCAGTGAGTCACTGTTCAGGTTCTGTGTTGTTTAGACCTTTGTACAAAAAAAATGGTTCAAATGGCTCTGAGCACTATGGGACTCAACATCTATGGTCATCAGTCCCCTAGAACTTAGAACTACTTAAACCTAACTAACCTAAGGACATCACACAACACCCAGCCATCACGAGGCAGAGAAAATCCCTGACCCCGCCGGGAATCGAACCCGGGAACCCGAGCGTGGGAAGCGAGAACGCTACCGCACGACCACGAGATGCGGGCGACCTTTGTACATTTGCAGCTTGTTGTGTTTCAGAATATTCCTTGGAACACAGACGCCTTATCCCCCATAATGTGAAATGAGAGATTTGAAAACGATACTGTAACGCCGGAAATGCACATCCTCCTATTTCCATCTATCCAAAAAAATGACTCCGAGCGCTATGGGACTTAACTTCTGAGGTCGTCAGTCCCCTAGAACTCATAACTACTTAAACCTAACCAACCTCAGGACATCACACACATCCATGCCTGAGGCAGGATTCGAACCTGCGACCGCAGCGGTCGTGCGGTTCCAGACTGTAGCGCCTAGAACCGCTCGGCCACTTCGGCCGGCTTTCCATCTATTGTTCTATAAATTTATTCCTTATTTTGTTACCTGAAGATATGACATTTCTGCGTCTTTATATACTGTAATTGTTTTATAATTTGTATATATATATATATATATATATGCATTTATGTCGATGTGTAATTCGTTTGTTTTGTAAATATTATTTGTATTTTTACGCTGGGTCTTGCCTAGGGAAAACTATGTTATCAAACGATTACATCGATAAGTCGTGTGGAGAACCAAAGTGTTTAGGATATTTGGTAGTGGAGGAGGAGGGAGGAGGAGATTAGTGTTTAACGTCCCGTCGACAACGAGGTCATTAGAGACGGAGCGTGTAACGCCGGAAATGCATATCGTCCTATTTCCATCTATTGTACTATTATTTTTTTCCTTGTTTTGTTACCTCAAGATATGACATTTCTGTCTCTTTATATATTGTAATTGTTTTACTGTTTGTATATATATATTCATGCATTTATGTCGATGTATACTTGGTTTGTTTCGTAAATATTATTTGTATTTTTACGCTGGGTCTTGCCTAGGGAAAACTGCTATCGAACGATTACATCGATAGGTCGTGTGAAGAATCAAAGTGTGTAGGATCTTTGATAGTGTTAACTCTGCCGCTTGGAGCGCGGGCAGAGCAGAGGGAGTCTGCCTGGAGTAGCGAGTGGAGCAGGTGTGTGGTGTGAAGCTCCCGCGAGTTGCCGCGCTTTCGGGGTTTGGCAGCATGTAATTGCGCTCGACTTGCGGTGATAGTTTCTGACATGGTGTCGCGGATGGGAAGCATTAGCTGGCGCACATCAAGAGCCCGTTACGTCTGGTGACCGTGTCGAGAAGAAGGCGCGCCAACATCCAGCTTCTGCAACAGCGACGGCCGACTGTCGCCACATCCTCGATCGACGGCTTCAAACCTTCAATCAACCAACAAGGAAGACTGGAAGCACGTAACGTTTTAGAACTGTATGGCAGACCTCAGCTTTTCAAACTTTTAAAATTGTTGCATTACAAAATTACAGCTACTTAGCATGAACCTTTGTTGCTCATTGTCCCAAGTGCATTACCAAGCAGGGTCCCTTCCTTTTCCGAAATGAACCCGAGTGTCGTTGAAATTCAAACGCCAGCATAATTCCATTTCACTGCTTTAATTTCAAAGTTCAGTTTAAGTATTCATAGCTGGCTACAATATTTAGATTACTCAAGCACAAATTAAGAGTGCGAGTTTTGTTACCGTATTTTAGCTTACCTGTGACTGCAGCTCAGCTTGGTACGTACTAAATTTTACTATTGTTAATTGTTCGGAATCATTTAATTCAAGTTCAAAGCTAAATCTCTTATTTCTAAATTGCTTAGATTCAAGTAGCTTTTGAAATGATTGTTGAGGTAGTCCAAGACTAACCGTATTTTACTGAATTTCGATGTGCTTAAGAAAGAAAGCTTCTTATTAATTTCAGTCACTAAATTAACTTTCAGTTTTCCGGTTTTATTAATTCTTTTGCTAAATTAAGTCAGAGTGCAGCGAACGTTATTACTTCTGACAAACTTTCAGTTTTCACACTACACGTGTCAACCTTCAGTTGCCACACTTCTAGTGCTAATTATATGTGTAATTACCTTTCTTTTTCAGTTACTATAGTAATTGTCCTTAGGACTGGCGACTGTAATTTCCCCCAAATCTCAAATATCTAATTACCGCTAGTTGATTGTTAACGTAACGGCCGCACATTTACTTTCTTCATTAACTTTACCCCTTTTCAAAATTAATTTCCACCAGTTTCATTTGCATTTTTCCTTTCATTTAGATGTAACCCTTTCCTCCCTCTTTGCCGACAGATTAACTTCGGTGACGATTGCTTTCCCCAAATTTCCATTAGGTACACGCGGTTTAATTTTTCACTGTCATTAAGGTCGATAAGTGAGGGGGAGGTTACACGTGGCGACCTGGTGACAGGACAATCTTCAGTTTTGAGGTTGTTCTGGACACGAATTTTGTATGGTGCAAATCTCGTATCAAAGTATTGGTTACGAACAGGTCGTTACGTCAGCGACATTAAGTAGTGGGAGTAAATCTAATTATATTTGAGATTTGGCATTTATATTGAAAATTATTAAAATGAGTGAAGGCAACAATTGCCAAAATTTGGTAGACTTTGATAAGGAACAATCGGTCGAACAGTGGGAAACGCGCACCGCGGTACCCATTGTTCAGGGGCAGGCGGCTAGCATGAAAGACGCGACCGCCGAAACGCAACAAAGAGCAGAAATGGAATTCCAAACTTTAGAAAATGTTTCGGAATCGGAAGTGAAAATCAAATCTGAATCCCTTGATGACGAATACGGGGGGACAATTAAAGAGGAAGCCGCTACGGAAGTAAAACCGGTAGTTTCCGGGAATTTATTGAATGTTTTGATTAACGAAATCAAGAGTCAATCGGCCAAGCAAGAAGCTCAGGCTGCCAAGCAAGAAGCTCAGGCTGCCAAACAAGAAGCTCAGGCTGCCAAGCAAGAAGCTCGGGCTGCCAAGCAAGAAGCTCAGTCTGAAAAATTTTAATGGATGCTGGACAATCAGAACAAAGCTATTAACGTTGTTATCAACAATGTTGGAGTTGTTAACACATAAGTTGATAAAATCAAAGAAGATATTGTTGTAATTAATACCGAAATCGGTAATCTTAAACAGGAAATGATAGGCGTTCAGGCGGAAATTGAGAGCATAAATACTCATTTTAATTCCGAAATTAGCAGAATCGAGAAAAGTGTAGGAGAATCAGTTGCTCCGATCATCGAGAATAAGGTGACGGAACAAATTCAATTAGTGAAAAAAGAGGATCAAAGGAAGGTGGAAACTTTAAAGGCTTTAGTATCCGAAATAGATACCAAAGTGACGAAGCAGGCTAATACCTGCAAAGAGAAAAAGAGGGAAGTGGAAACGCTTGCGACAACCACTTGCCAAGAAATTACGAGAGTGTCGGAATTAGAAAAGAAACTTGACGAAAAACAGAGCTATGTGCCAATCTATGCACATAGTTCGGAATTGTTGACGAAAGAGGAACGGTTCGACCCCTTGGAAAAAGGCGGTATACACGCGACGGATTTCATTAAGAATTGTGAAAGAGTTTTACCCAGATCATGGACTTTATGAGAGAAAAATTAATGCGATTATTGATGTGTTGGCTGGTGATGCCAAGCGTTGGGGCTTAAACCTCAACATTACGAACCTGACTTTTGACGAATTTAAAAATTTGTTTCTGGCTGAATACTGGTCAGAGCAAAAACAGCAAAGTGTCTGGCGCGAATTTGTCGTATCGAGGCCTTTCGATGCGAATTCGCGCTGTTCGATGAAGGAGTTTTGTGAGGGCTGGATCCGCAAGTTGGAATACTTGCGTGATCGCCGCACGGAATCCGAAATACTCTGGGAACTCTACAAAAAGCTTCCAGATGATACAAAACGCTACGTAGGAAGCAATTACAGGACAATAAATGATTTCGTGGAAAGAGTGGAGGACGAGGACAATTGGCGCAATAATCGCGACAGTGGTAGAGGCCGTGGTAACAACAACAGGTACCACAGCAACCACAACAACGATAACCATGGGAGTAATGCACACTGCAACCATGGCACCAATAACAATAATGGTTCGGACCGTAATAACAATCGGTACAATGCAAATAATAACAGGAATGACGGAAACCAGTATCATACCAACGTGATACGGGCTTCACAGAATAGTAATAACGCCAGAGGGTGTGATCAGCCGCCTCAGCAGCATCCGGGGAGCGTATCTGCTGGGACGAGACAGGGAAACCATTAGCCGCGCCGGTGAGGGGCCGACCGGGCGTGGAGAAATTTTGGCGGCCCAATAACAGGAGAAAACTCAGGTGTCGTCGTTATGAAAATTTCCTATGGAATAATCAACGGCGGGAGAGTGTGCCAGTGTTAAGAGAAAGGAGTGCGCCCACAAGTAGTAGATCAGCTGTAGACACGGCAGTAGAAAATACATTCACTGTCAGTGAGAACAATTTAAGTAGTGTTCCGGAAATCGATTATAAAGTGGCAGCTGTAATACCCACAGCGGAACTGGAGATTGAGTTTAAGAATGATTCGCAAGTGCTGAGAGAAGATCAGATGTCGGATAAAACGTCCGCCATCGAGCGAGGGGATGCAGAGAGGGATGAGGTCTGGTTAAGGCAGTTCGGTCGCTTATACGACGAACTGAGAGATTATAGGGGCCTGTATGGGAGAAGTGTTTATGGGGAGCACGTGCAGGATTTTCAGCGTCTCGTCCCGCAGGAAGATAGTGTTTGTGATATGATAGAAAGTTCTGGCCCAAACCAGCAGACTTTACTAGAAATAGTTGATGTTAATGGGGAGCACGAGCAAGATTCGTCGTGTCTCGTCCCACAAGAGTTGGATGTTGAAGTAGTAACGGAAAGTTCTGGCCCTAACCGGCAGACTTTACCGAAAGTCGTAGTGGTAGAAGTAGCCGACCCATCCGACGCAAACCTCCAGTTTAAACATTGCGAGAGTATTAAGGAGAAAGATTACGAAAATTTTAGTGATAGCCGGACACGATTGGTAGAAAAGCACATAGATTACGGCGTGTATGAGGTTAGAGCTGACGTTATGCGGTCAGACGGTAGCAGTGTGGGTTGCGCAGATCCAGAGGAAGTAATTTCAGATGCGACTGGGCACATTCCTCTAGGTAGATTGGCAGATGAGATCAATCTGGCCAAAGAGGAATCAACAAAGGTGACAATTAGTGAATTGATAGCAAAGCAACACTCACTAGTTGACGAGTTACAGGAAAAGGTTTCGGTATTGGAGGCGAAGCTACAGACTAAGCCTCAGGACAAACGTGTTGAAACTAAAACTGTATGTGAACAGAGGCTGAAAAAGCCGCCAGACAAGCCGAATTTAGGACCAAACCCGGATGGTTTTTTCTGGAATGACCTGGATATAGACGAGGATTTACTGTGGGAAAATAATGAAACAGTCGAGGACAAGTGTAGACAGATAGTAGTGTCTGTTAATATGCACGACCTACAACTAAACGTGTTGATTGACACCAGTGCAGAATTGAGTGCTGTATCTGGGAAAATATTTGAGTTACTGAAAGACAGACGTGGTATCGTAGTTATGCCAGTAACAGGAGTGAAAATTATCGGTGCTACTGGGAGGGCCAGTAAACCGGTCACAAAACAGATTTTTGTCAACTTCGAGATATGTGGGGCACGATTTGAGCAAGAGTTTGTCGTCGTGCCAGACTTAACTACGGAAGTAATAATCGGGTTAGATTGGCTATTAAAGTACCGTGCAGTGATTAATTGCGAAAGCAAAACTTTGACATGTACGTCCCAAGATAAAACAATAGTAGTTAGTTTTGACGAGGCAGGAGACGGTGTGCATAGGCAATACCAGCCTATACACATTGTTAACTGGCCGAATGGTATTGACGTAGGTATGAATTTGAACTACTGTAATGTGAGGAATCTCGGCATTGACAATAGTGTAGAAAGTGAATTGGAAAGTATTGTGGACGGTGTGTCAAACGTAACACACGAACAAAGACGAGGCCTGTATGAAGTAATAATGAGGAATAAGAGTGTGTTTTCAGACAAACCGGGACTTGTGGAAGGATATAAATGCAAGTTGCATGTAATTCCGCACGAACCATTCTTCGTGAGACCGTATGCTATACCGCTGTCCAAAAAGGAAGCAGTGCAACGGGAGATAGATAAGATGATCGAATGGGGAGTGATTGAAAGAAGTACGAGTCCATACAATAACGGTTTGGTCATTGTAGCAAAACGGGATGGTAGTGTGAGTATTGTGATTGACGCACGCACGTTGAATAGGGTCGTTCAACGCGAAACAGACAGACCAGAGAGTATGGAGGAGATTTTGCTACGTTTTCATGACGTTAAGTTCATGACTAGCCTCGATCTGACGGCTAGTTACTGGCAAATAGAACTCGAAGAAGAATCTAGGCCATACACCGCCTTCTTGTTCGCGGGCAGGTGTTATCAGTATAGAGTACTGCCGTTTGGACTTAATATATCTGTGTCCGTATTCATCAGGGCCCTAGATAAAGTGCTAGGACCGGCTTTGAGTTCAAGATTAACTGTATATGTTGACGACCTATTGTTGGCCGATGCCACTTGGCATGACCATTGTGACCTGTTAGATGAAGTTTTTAGAGCATTGCGCCGTGGCGGAATGACTCTAAAGCTAAAGAAATGCGAATTTGTGAAGCAGGAACTGAAATTTTTAGGGCATGTAATTACCACTGCTGGTATTACGAAAGACCCAGAGAAACTAGAGGCAATAAGGAATTGTCCTCCACCCAAGTCTAGGAAACAGTTAAAAAGTTTTCTAGGGCTCACAGGATTTTACCGTAAATTTGTAAAAGGACAAGTGTTTAATGATGAAAATTTGAATAACCTCTTACGCAAAAACGTTCCGTTTGTGTGGACTGACGGGTGTCAGACCGCTTTCGAGAGATTAAAAGACGAGTTGTTAAGATCTAACATACTATTTCATCCTGATTTATCGCTATCCTTCCATCTGGGAACGGATTCGTCGAATTACGGGGTGGGGGTAGAACTGTTCCAAGAAGTTGGTAAAGGAGAGGATAAGGAACACCGGACGATAGCGTTCGCGAGTCGAACTTTATCAAAAAGTGAGCGAAACTGCACGATTTCTGAGAAAGAGTGTCTCGCTATCGTGTGGGGATTCAAGAAGTTCAAGGGTTACCTATGGGACCGTAAGGTGATTGTTCATACGGACCATAAGGCGCTCACTTATCTGAAGGATTGTAAACTACTTCATGAAAGACTGACTAGGTGGTCGTTGTATTTACAGCAATTTAACTATGACATCTGTTACGTAAAATGGACCGACAATTGCGTAGCGGATGCGCTGTCGCGGTTGCCCGAGTCTAATCAAGGTCTATTGAAAGATGAGGCAGATGGAGTGGTCAAATTGTACTATTTTAAAGAAGTTGAGGGACGTAAATTAATAATGAACATCTGTAAGAATCTACGTCGTCATCAGAACGAGGATGGTTGTTTGAATATGGTGAAAACCCGATATGATGAAAAGAGTCCAGAAGGAGAGAAATTAAGGAAGTATTACAAGATATACGATCATATCTTGTACATACGTAAGGGTGAAGATAGTAATATTTGGCGGGTATGCTGGCCCAGCAAATACGTCACGGAAATAATAGACTACTACCATTTGGCGTATGGTCACTGTGGACCAAAGAAATGTGCGGAAAAGCTGAGTGAAGTAGTGCATTTTAACAACATGTTAAAACGCGTTACTGACAGAGTGAAAACTTGCGATTTATGTCAGAAGGTGAAGGTTACCAACTGTACGGGTCGTGGTCCTATGCAAAGTATAAGGCCTAACGACACCTTTGAGTTACTGTGTGTGGACTTGTACGGACCTTTGCCCAAGTCATCAGGAAACTTTGCCTACATTTTAGTAGTGCTAGAAGCTTTTTCCAAGTTCATCAAGCTATACCCGATTAGGAAAGCTACAGCCAAAGCGGCCTATAGCAAGCTTGTGAACGATTATTTTGTTCATATTGGTAAGCCCAAGGCGATTCTATCAGACAATGGGGCACAATTTACTTCTAAGTTGTGGAATGAAGGCATGGAAAGTAATGGGGTCGAGGTGATCCATATTTCAGCTTATTGTCCGGCTGGGAATCCCGCTGAGAGGTATATGCGCGAGCTAGGCCGACTGTGCCGTACCTATTGCCATCACAACCATAGGGCATGGGGCAAATATGTAGCAGTATTTGAGAGAATTATGAACACCTTGAGACATGAATCTACGGGATTTTCTCCAGAGGAAATCCTGTTGGATGACAGAAGTAAAAGTTTAGTGGAAGAGATAATCAAATTCCCTCCACGGATTGACATTAGTATTGGTGTGAAAAAGGATCGTTTGCGAGAAGTAATGAAGCTAAAAGCCGATGCTCGCATACGTCGTCATGACGCTAAAGCGCGTTTTGCTAAGTTTGCAATCGGAGACTTAGTACTTGTAAAAGCTCATGAGAAATCGAGGGAGTTAGACCATGAAATCTCTAAATTTAAGTTTGTTTATAATGGACCTTATAAAGTCATTGGTATACCTCACACAAATGCTTATTGCTTAGAGTATCCAAGCTCTGGAAAACTATTAGGTATACGGAGCATTGTAGACTTGAAATTGTACCAACCTAGGATCGATTAATACCACACAATGGGTAATTTATACAGTATGTAAAATAGAGTGTAAGATTTAACGATTTGCTAGATTGCCATGCTTTTGACTGACCAAGGTCATTAAAGAAGTTGTAATTAATAAGTAATTAATTTTGATTAATCAATTTAATTTTAATCAATTTAATCATGATCTAATCAACTGAAAAATCCAAGCTGCTAGTTTAAGTTTTCAGCTGAGTCACAGTAGATTAAGGAATGTAAATATGATTTTGTAAATAGCTGTAAGATTTCATAAATATGTGATTTACTAGTCATTGGCGATGTACTTAGACGCTGTTTTAAGTTTCAGGCTAGTACATGCGTGTGATGATGGACAGTGTTGAGTTATCCACTGTGATAGTGTTTATGGACTCATTGAGATTACTCGGCAGTGAGTTTTTCCGAAAGAATTCAGTGAAACGGACGTTCTGGAAACGCCGTCACAAGGGCGAGTGAGATCAAGCGTGCCGCACACGCGGGCGCAACAATACTGGCGAGGCGGAGCCGCTGTCGGCTCTTGTGCCGCTGTCGGCATTCTTTGTACTTGCGGGTACGGAAGCAGGAGTTGTTTTTCTTCCCGGACAGCCTATGTGAAAGAATTCTGTTGTCAATATTTATGTTTTTGTCGATCTGCTGTATATTATTTTCTTGTTTAGCGTTAAGTGGACTCTCATGACGAGAATATAAATTATGAAAAGGTTATATAAAATGTGCATTCTATGTAATTAATTATTATTTTGCGTATTTTGATATACATGTTTTCTATGACCATGTACTATGATTAATTTTGTAAATAGTAGTACTTTTCTTGATACTGTTAAGAATTTTGATTTTTTGAATAGCTAAACCATTTTCATTATTTTCTATGAATTTTAATATGTTGTCAACCTGTTTTCTTTTGTGTAAGATGACAGAGTGGAATAAGATTAGGAGTGTCTCCACTCAATTATTATGGTCTAAAAAATTGATTTATGGTCAATTAGACGAATGCTAAATTTTGTTGATGTTTTGAGCATATGCATTTCCGCTGTTTCTTTTTTAGGACATTTTCTGAGTCTGTTTACGTTACACGAACATCCTCAGACAATGTGGGTCACGTGTAACGCCGGAAATGCATATCCTCCTATTTCCATCTATTGTACTATTATTTTTTTTCCTTGTTTTGTTACCTCAAGATATGACATTTCTGTCTCTTTATATATTGTAATTGTTTTACTGTTTGTATATAAATATATTCATGCATTTATGTCGATGTATAATTGGTTTGTTTCGTAAATATTATTTGTATTTTTACGCTGGGTCTTGCCTAGCGAAAACTGCTATCGAACGATTACATCGATAGGTCGTGTGAAGAATCAAAGTGTGTAGGATCTTTGATAGTGTTAACTCTGCCGCTTGGAGCGCGGGCAGAGCAGAGGGAGTCTGCCTGGAGTAGCGAGTGGAGCAGGTGTGTGGTGTGAAGCTCCCGCGAGTTGCCGCGCTTTCGGGGTTTGGCAGCATGTAATTGCGCTCGACTTGCGGTGATAGTTTCTGACATGGTGTCGCGGATGGGAAGCATTAGCTGGCGCACATCAAGAGCCCGTTACGTCTGGTGACCGTGTCGAGAAGAAGGCGCGCCAACATCCAGCTTCTGCAACAGCGACGGCCGACAATGAGTGACTGTCGCCACATCCTCGATCGACGGCTTCAAACCTTCAATCAACCAACAAGGAAGACTGGAAGCACGTAACGTTTTAGAACTGTATGGCAGACCTCAGCTTTTCAAACTTTTAAAATTGTTGCATTACAAAATTACAGCTACTTAGCATGAACCTTTGTTGCTCATTGTCCCAAGTGCATTACCAAGCAGGGTCCCTTCCTTTTCCGAAATGAACCCGAGTGTCGTTGAAATTCAAACGCCAGCATAATTCCATTTCACTGCTTTAATTTCAAAGTTCAGTTTAAGTATTCATAGCTGGCTACAATATTTAGATTACTCAAGCACAAATTAAGAGTGCGAGTTTTGTTACCGTATTTTAGCTTACCTGTGACTGCAGCTCAGCTTGGTACGTACTAAATTTTACTATTGTTAATTGTTCGGAATCATTTAATTCAAGTTCAAAGCTAAATCTCTTATTTCTAAATTGCTTAGATTCAAGTAGCTTTTGAAATGATTGTTGAGGTAGTCCAAGACTAACCGTATTTTACTGAATTTCGATGTGCTTAAGAAAGAAAGCTTCTTATTAATTTCAGTCACTAAATTAACTTTCAGTTTTCCGGTTTTATTAATTCTTTTGCTAAATTAAGTCAGAGTGCAGCGAAAGTTATTACTTCTGACAAACTTTCAGTTTTCACACTACACGTGTCAACCTTCAGTTGCCACACTTCTAGTGCTAATTATATGTGTAATTACCTTTCTTTTTCAGTTACTATAGTAATTGTCCTTAGGACTGGCGACCGTAATTTCCCCCAAATCTCAAAAATCTAATTACCGCTAGTTGATTGTTAACGTAACGGCCGCACATTTACTTTCTTCATTAACTTTACCCCTTTTCAAAATTAATTTCCACCAGTTTCATTTGCATTTTTCCTTTCATTTAGATGTAACCCTATCCTCCCTCTTTACCGACAGATTAACTTCGGTGACGATTGCTTTTCCCAAATTTCCATTAGGTACACGCAGTTTAATTTTTCACTGTCATTAAGGTCGATAAGTGAGGGGGAGGTTACAAGCGCAAGCTCGGATAAGGGAAGGATGGGGAAGGAAGTTGTGGTGTCACCGCCAGACACCACACTTGCTAGGTGGTAGCTTAAATCGGCCGCGGTCCATTTAGTACATGTCGGACCCGCGTGTCGCCACTGTGTAATCGCAGACCTAGCGCCACCACCAAGGCAGGTCTCGTGATACGAGAGAGCACTCGCCCCAGTTGTACGAGAACCTAGCTACCGACCAGATGTACGAAGCCTTTCTCTCTCATTAGCCGAGAGACAGAATAACCTTCAGCTAAGTTAATAGCGACCACCTAGCAAGGCGCCATTTGTATCAGTGCCTATAGCTTACGAGTATTCAAGAGAGATGTATTCCAAGGACTAATTAAAAGATAAGTAATAAGCACCTACATACATTTCTTCTTATTCATTTATAAGTTCTCATGTTCCAGACTTCACGCCCGTCTGCGTTAGTCTAGTGTGCATTTTCAGCCATCTCAACTTCACGGTGTAGGCCCAGCTACCGACACAACAGAAGTCGGCCGTGCTCTTTCAAAGGAACCTTCATGGCATTTGCCTGAAGCGATTTAGGGAAATCACGGAAAACCTAAATCAGGATGGCCGGAGACGAGATTGAACCGTCGATCTTTGGTAGTATTAACTCTGCCGCTTGGAGCACGGGCAGAGCAGAGTCTGGCTGGAGTAGGGCGGTGGAGCAGGTGTGTTGAGTGACGCTCCCACGAGTTGCCGAAGCGCGGTTTGGCAGCATGTAACTATGCGCGACTTACTATGATAGTTTCTGACATGGTGTCGCGGACGGGAAGCATTAGCTGGCCCACATCAAGAGCCCATTTCGCCTGGTGACCGTGTCGAGAGGAAGGCGCCCCAACATCCAGCTTCTGCAACAGCGACGGCCGACAATAACTGATTGTCGCCACGTCCTCGATCGACGACTACAAACCTTCGCCACGCGGGATTAGCTGAGCGGTCTTAGGCGCCACAGTCATGGACTGTGTGGCTGGTCCCGGCGGAGGTTCGAGTCCTCCCTCGGGCATGGGTGTGTGTGTTTGTCCTTAGGATAATTTAGTCTAAGTACTGTGTAAGCTATTTTAGCTTACCTGTAACTGCAGCTCAGCTTGGTATGTACTAAATTTCACCATTGTTAATTGTTCAAAACCATTTAATTCAAGCTCAAAGTTAAATCTCTTATTTCCAAATTGCGTAGATTCAAGTTGCTTTTCAGATGATTGTTGAGGTAGCCCAAGACTAACCTTATTTTATTTTATTTCATAGTGCTTCAGAAACAAAGTTCACTATTAATTTGAGTCACTAAATTAACTTTCAACTTTCTGGTTTTATTAATTCTTTTGCTAAATTAAGTCAGAGCATAGCGAAATTTATTCCTTCTGACAAACATTGAGTTTTCACACAATACGTGTCAACCTTCAGTTGCCACGCCTTTAGTGCTAATTATATGTGCATTAACCTTTCTTTTTCTGTTATTATGGTAGTTGTCCATAGGACTGGCGACCGTAATTTTCCCCAAATCTCAAATATCTAATTAACGCCAGTTAATTGTTAATGTAACGACCACACATTTACTTTCTTTATTAACTTTACACTTTTTTCAAAATTAATTTCCACCAATTTCATTTGCATTTTTCCATTCATTTAGATGTAACCATTCCTTCCTCTTTACTGACAAATTAACTTCGGTGACGATTGCTTTTCCCAAATTTCCTTTATGTGGTGTGCGTACAGTAAGACCTTCGGTACACACACCATCAGATTATTTGACTTGTCGCTCTAACAAAGTAGGCGAGTGTCAGCAATGCGTCTCGTGGTCTTATCGTGGCGTGTTTATCTTCTGCCGTTAGGTCAGATGATAGAAATGCCACTTGCACGCTTAGAGTAGCAGATTGACGGTGACCAACTTTAAACAGAACTTGATTAATTTTCACACACATTTATTAAAATACTAACAATCATAAAATTACTTAACTTGATTCTGGATGCTATTTACAATTGACAATCCGAAGTTCCTTTGGTCTTGATACGTTAATCTTATTCTCACATATCTCTGATACTTGACAAAGTGTCTATACATTTCTCTTCATGGCTATGTACAGGAATATGGTAATCTTATTAGGCGCAGACTGAAACTTGACTACAGACTAATGCAGTCTGACTAATCGGAGGTCTGTACACTCGTTATAATACCTCAAGTGTTCAGGTATTACTGTGCAAATGTGATCCGTGAGGAGAAAAGGTTCTACGTTAGCAGCAATCTCATTGGCTGCGTGACATATTAGTACACGGATTGGCGGAAGCAGAATTTGGTCCGTCTCTAAGGTAGCGCCATCTCGTAGTGCAGAGATGGACAAGCACTGCGCCTGCGCTGTTGTGCTTAGCGGGGCGCGCTCTAGTGGGAAAGTTGTGTACGCACTGACTACGCGGAACTCTGTACACAACACTTTAGGTACACGTGGTTTAATTTTTCACTGTCATGAAGGTCGATAGGTCAGGGGGAGGCTACAATCCAATCTCGAAACTCATTTCTCATCCAAACCGAATATTTCCAGACTAACAAGGAAACCTCCCGATCGCACCCCCCTCAGATTCAGTTATAAGTTGGCACAGTGGATAGGCCTTGAAAAACTGAACACAGATCAATCGAAAAACAGGAAGAAGTTGTGTGGAACTATGGAAAAAATAAGCAAAATATACAAACTGAGTAATCCATGTACAAGATAAGCAACATCAAGAACAATATGAGCCTAGGTGCGCCGTGGTCCCGTGTTTAGCGTGAGTAGTTGCGGAGCAAAATGTCCTTGGTTCAAGTCTTCCCTTGAGTGAAAAGTTTGATTTTTTATTTTCAGTTTATGTGACAAACTCTTACGTTTTCATCACTTTTTTGGGAGTGATTATCACATCCACAAGAAAACCTAAATCGGGCAAGGAAGAAGAATCTTTTTACCCATTCGCCAAGTGTACAAGTTAGGTGGGTCGACAACATATTCCTGTCATGTGACGCACATGCCGTCGCCAGTGTGGTGTAGAATATATCAGACGTGTTTTCCTGTGGAGGAATCGGTTGACCTATGACCTTGCGATCAAATGTTTTCGGTTCCCATTGGAGAGGCACGTCCTTTCGTCTACTAATCGGACGGTTTTGCGGTGCGGTCGGAAAATACAGACATTGAACTTATTACAGTGAACAGAGACGTCAATGAACGAACGGACAGATCATAACGTTGCGAAAATAAAGAAAGTAAAATTTTCATCTGAGGGAAGACTTGAACCTAGGAGCTCTCGTTGTACAGCTGCTCACGCTAACCACGGCACTCCTGAGCTCAGATTATACTTGATGTTGCCTATCTTGCACATGGACTACTCACATTGTATATTTTTCTTATTGTTTTCATAGTTCCACACAACTTGTTCCTGTTTTCTCGATTGATCTGTGTTGAGTTTTTCAAGGCCTCTCCACTGTGCCAACTTATAACTAAATCTGGGGGTGCGATGGGGAGGTTCCCTTGTAAGTCCACTCACAACCCGTAGAAACCAGTAATAGAAATTGTGAAACAGATTTAATAAAAAAAAAAAAGAAGCAACAGACCTAGAACAATACCCTGTGGCACTTCCCACTTCCATGTACCAGTACAAATTCAGATTTACTCCCTCTTTGTTAACACTGAAGAGGACACACCTGCTTTCCACCCTCCAGATATGAAGCTCCAGAGCGGTAAGCACGGGAGCACGGGAGCACGGGACGTGGGCACTGACTATGGTACTCACCAGAGAAGATGGAGGCGATGGCGGCTATGATGAAGGAGAAGATGACCCCGGGCCCGGCCACGGACTTTGCGACCATGCCGGCCACCAGGTACATGCCGGTGCCCACGCAGGACCCCACTCCCAGCGAGGTCAGGTCCAGCGTCGTCAGGCACTTCTGCAACCAGCAACAGGCGGCGCCATTAGTCTCTCCACGTGTTTGTTCACAGGCGTGGTGCAATTTCTGCTCGCTAAAACTATGTAAAACTAAAACACCGTAGGCTCTAAAATTTTTTATTCGTCAACTGGAACAGAGGAAGACTACATCGTAGTTCCTTATCTAGAGTGTCACACAGATGACGAAATCGTAATCGAAATAGATGACAGAAGGATAGAAAACAATTAAAACCGCTCAAATGAGGAAAGGCCGCTGTACCTGATGGGATACCAGTTCGATTTTACACAGAGTACACGAAGGAACTTGCCCCCCTTCTGGCAGCGGTGTACCGTCGGTCTCTAGAGGAGTGTAGCGTTCCAAAGGATTGGAAAAGGGCACAGGTCATCCCCGTTTTCAAGAAGGGACGTCGAACAGATGTGCAGAACTATAGACCTATATCTCCAACGTCGATCAGTTGTACAATTTTGGAACACGTATTATGTTCGAGTATAATGACTTTTCTGGAGACTAGAAATCGACTCTGTAGGAATCAGCATGGGTTTCGAAAAAGACGATCGTGTGAAACCCAGCTCCCGCTATTCGTCCACGAGACTCAAGAGGGCCATAGACACGGGTTCCCAGGTAGATGCCGTGTTTCTTGACTTCCGCAAGGCGTTCGATACAGTTCCCCACAGTCGTTTAATGAACAAAGGAAGAGCATAAGGACTATCAGCCCAATTGTGTGATTGGATTGAAGAGTTTTTACATAACAGAACGCAGCATGTCATTCTCAATGGAGAGAAGTCTTCCGAAGTAAGAGTGATTTCAGGTGTGCTGCAGGGGAGTGTCGTAGGACTGTTGCTATTCACAATATACATAAATGACCTTGTGGATGACATCGGAAGTTCACTGAGGCTTTTTGCGGATGACGCTGTGGTGTATTGAAAGGTTGTAACAATGGAAAACTGTACTGAAATTCAGGAGGATGTGCAACGAATTGACGCATGGTGCAGGGAATGGCAATTGACTCTCAATGTAGGCAAGTGTAATGTGCTGCGAATACATAGAATGAAAGATCCCTTATCATTTAGCTACAATATAGCAGGTCAGCAACTGGAAGCGGTTGACGCCATAAATTATCTGGGAGTACGCATTAGGAGTGATTTAAAATGGAATGATCATATAAAGTTGATCGTCGGTAAAGCAGATGCCAGACTGAGATTCATTGGAAGACTCCTAAGGAAATGCAATCCGAAAACAAAGGAAGTAGGTTACAGTACGCTTGTTCGCCCACTGCTCGAATACTGCTCAGCAGTGTGGGATCCGTACCAGGTAGGGTTGACAGAAGAGATAGAGAAGATCCAACGGAAAGCAGCGCGCTTAGTTACAGGATCATTTAGTAATCGCGAAAGCGTTACGGATATGATAGATAAACTCCAGTGAAAGACTCTGCAGGAGAGACGCTCAGTAGCTCGGTACGGGATTTTGTTAAAGTTTCGAGAACATACCTTCACCGAGGAGTCAAGC
Organism: Schistocerca serialis cubense; assembly: GCF_023864345.2. Taxonomy (NCBI): domain Eukaryota; kingdom Metazoa; phylum Arthropoda; class Insecta; order Orthoptera; family Acrididae; genus Schistocerca; species Schistocerca serialis. The sequence continues at coordinate 203,727,415 of NC_064648.1, read as the reverse complement.
AGTATACAGCTCCCTCCTACGTACATCTCGCGAAGGGACCGTGAGGATAAAATCAGAGAGATTAGAGCCCACGCATAAGCATACCGACAATCCTTATTTCCACGAACATTACGAGACTGGAGTAGAAGGGAGAACCGGTAGAGGTACTCAAGCTACCCTCCGCCACACACCGTCAGGTGGCTTGCGGAGTATGGATGTAGATGTAGACATGTAGATTAAAATTTCGTGAGAAGATTCCACCGCAACAAAAAACGCCTTTTTGTAATGATGTCCAGCCCAAGTCCTTTATCATTTCAGTGACACTCTCTCCCCTATTTCGTGATAATACAAAACGTGCTGCCCTTATTTGAACTTTTTCGATGTACTCCGTCAGTCGTATCTGGTAAGGATCCCACACCGCGCAGCAGTATTCTAAAATAGGACGGACAAGCGTAGTGTAGGCAGTCTCCTTAGTAGGTCTGTCACATTTTCCAAGTGTCCTGGCAATAAAGCACAGGATTTGGTTAGCCGTCCTCACATCATTTTCTGTGTCTTCTTTCTAATTTAAATTGGTCGTAATTGTAATTGCTACGTGTTTAGTTCAATTTACGGTCTTTAGATTTGAGTGATTTATCGAGTAACCGATGTTTAACGTGTTCCTTTTAGCACTCATGTGGATGACTTCACACATTTCGTTATTTAGGGTCGACTGCCACTTTTCGCACCATTCAGATATTTTTTCTAAATCGGTTTGCAGTTTGTTTTGATCTTGTGATGACTTTATTAGTCGATAAACGACAGCTTCATCTGCAAACAACCGTAGACGGTGCTCAGATTGTCTCCCAAATCGTCTATGTAGATGAGGAAAAGCAAAGGTTCCTTGGGGAACGCCAGAAATCACTTCTACACTCCTGGAAATTGAAATAAGAACACCGTGAATTCATTGTCCCAGGAAGGGGAAACTTTATTGACACATTCCTGGGGTCAGATACATCACATGATCACACTGACAGAACCACAGGCACATAGACACAGGCAACAGAGCATGCACAATGTCGGCACTAGTACAGTGTATATCCACCTTTCGCAGCAATGCAGGATGCTATTCTCCCATGGAGACGATCGTAGAGATGCTGGATGTAGTCCTGTGGAACGGCTTGCCATGCCATTTCCACCTGGCGCCTCAGTTGGACCAGCGTTCGTGCTGGACGTGCAGACCGCGTGAGACGACGCTTCATCCAGTCCCAAACATGCTCAATGGGGGACAGATCTGGAGATCTTGCTGGCCAGGGTAGTTGACTTACACCTTCTAGAGCACGTTGGGTGGCACGGGATACATGCGGACGTGCATTGTCCTGTTGGAACAGCAAGTTCCCTTGCCGGTCTAGGAATGGTAGAACGATGGGTTCGATGACGGTTTGGATGTACCGTGCACTATTCAGTGTCCCCTCGACGATCACCAGTGGTGTACGGCCAGTGTAGGAGATCGCTCCCCACACCATGATGCCGGGTGTTGGCCCTGTGTGCCTCGGTCGTATGCAGTCCTGATTGTGGCGCTCACCTGCACGGCGCCAAACACGCATACGACCATCATTGGCACCAAGGCAGAAGCGACTCTCATCGCTGAAGACGACACGTCTCCATTCGTCGCTCCATTCACGCCTGTCGCGACACCACTGGAGGCGGGCTGCACGATGTTGGGGCGTGAGCGGAAGACGGCCTAACGGTGTGCGGGACCGTAGCCCAGCTTCATGGAGACGGTTGCGAATGGTCCTCGCCGATACCCCAGGAGCAATAGTGTCCCTAATTTGCTGGGAAGTGGCGGTGCGGTCCCCTACGGCACTGCGTAGGATCCTACGGTCTTGGCGTGCATCCGTGCGTCGCTGCGGTCCGGTCCCAGGTCGACGGGCACGTGCACCTTCCGCCGACCACTGGCGACAACATCGATGTACTGTGGAGACCTCACGCCCCACGTGTTGAGCAATTCGGCGGTACGTCCACCCGGCCTCCCGCATGCCCACTATACGCCCTCGCTCAAAGTCCGTCAACTGCACATACGGTTCACGTCCACGCTGTCGCGGCATGCTACCAGTGCTAAAGACTGCGATGGAGCTCCGTATGCCACGGCAAACTGGCTGACACTGACGGCGGCGGTGCACAAATGCTGCGCAGCTAGCGCCATTCGACGGCCAACACCGCGGTTCCTGGTGTGTCCGTTGTGCCGTGCGTGTGATCATTGCTTGTACAGCCCTCACGCAGTGTCCGGAGCAAGTATGGTGGGTCTGACACACCGGTGTCAATGTGTTCTTTTTTCCATTTCCAGGAGTGTATTTTACTCGATGACTTTCCGTCAGTCACTATGAACTGTGACCTCTCTGACAGGAAATCACGAATTGTAAGGGGTCCGTAGGCTCTTACTATGACTTTGCACTCGGCACCGGTCGATAGGGCGAACAATCGATTGTGACGTGTTGCGAGACCGAGTGTCGAGATGCGCCAGAGTGGTTGGAGGGAATGGTGTGTGTGGAGGCCATTATTGGAATACAGGGTTTTTAACCGAAAAGGGTGTCACCATCGCCGTGGGTAGACCCCTAAATAATAAATGAATACCGGGAAAGTGATGAAGTATCTTTATAAAAGTGATCAGAGACGTTACTAGTGCCGATATAGAGTTTCGCGTCTGCCGCGCCGGCCTAACCTTGGATTGCAGTGTTGGATGCAGTGATGGATTAGCGGGTGACGATAATGGAAAATGAAGAAAGCCTGTGCTGAGATTAGCCGTAATTAGATATGTATGACGAAGGCAGTGGCTGTCTCCTTTTTGTGTTTTGAGAAGAATATAAGTTCGTAATTAGTAAAACTGTGTTGGTGTTCCTTATTACCTGACATTCAGTATTATAGTATTGAACAGGATGAATTGGAAAGTAACAACTTCCGTAGCAGTCAATTCCAGTTACCATCCCCGTTAGGTTCACGGTCATGTTAATAATGCTATTCGATCAGATCAGGTCGGGATAAAAACGGAGGTGTTACAGAATCCAGTCACATAACCGAGGCCGAGCGGTTCTAGGCGCTTCAGTCTGGGACTGCGCTACCGCTACGGTCGCAGGTTCAAATCCTGCCTCGGGCATGGATGTGTGTGGTGTCCTTAGGTTAGTTGGGTTTAAGTAGTTCTAAGTTCTAGGGGACTGATGACCTCAGATGTTAAGTCCCATAGTGCTCAGAGCCATTTGAACCATTTGAACCACATAACTGAGACGATATTCCATAAGCACAGAATTTCACTACGAGCCGCTTGTGTGGTACAGTGTCAAAAGCCCTCTGGAAATCCAAAAATACGGAATCGATCTGAAACCCCTTGTCGAGAGCACTCAACACTTCGTGCATATCGCTTTCCCATGATTTGCCACAGTGCGTGGCGTGGGTATCATAGGACATCACTCCTTATCATGGCTGAAAAGTGACTGCTGAACACTACGTTTCACTCCATCCTCACGTTTTATCTCTCATGCGACGGGGTACGGGTTCGATTCCGGCCGAGTTGGGGATTTTCACTGCCCGGGGACTGGGTGTTTGTGTTGTTCTCATCATTTCATCATCATCATCATCGTCATCGTCATTCGTTGCTTTGGCTAGATTGGACTGTACAGGCGCTGATGACCGCGCAGTTGAGCGCCCCACAAACCAAACATCATCATCATCATCATCGTACTGTCATTTTTCAACAGGATAATGCTGATACAAACATCACGTGTCTGTATGACTTCTCCCCATGATGTAGAGGTACCCTATTGACAACCAAGATCCACAGATCAATCCTCCATAAAGCACGCGTAGAGCTAGCTGGGATGTCGTGTCTGTCCCAATGCCAGGATGCAGGACATCAACGACCAGCTGAAACAGCCTGCCTCGGGATAGCAAACAGGGACTTTAAGACACCCTTCCCAACATCATCAGTGCAGGCTGGATGGGGTGCAACGTCATACTGCTAAATGAGTTCATACAGCCCAAGTTCCTCGTAAATCTCATTCGAATTTATAATAAATGAAATAACATCACATGCCCATCCATCCATTAAGTTTCATTTCTTTCCCTGCTTCCCGTCTTGGTGCTTCTTTTGTCAAGCAGTGCAAAGCTCTGTAAATATGCTAAATTGTGGATAGTGACAGAAGTTTTATACTGGGCAAATAAGGAGATATTACAACGCAAGTTTTAAGAAACATGTCAGAAAAATCCAGCCACATTCGGCACTCTCCTGAAAGAGAAGAGCCTCTCCGTAATAGGTGTGAAGAGCTAATGAAAAGTGATCATCAGCTAAGGAAAACTACGCGAGTATGCGACCCAGGAAGAATTAATAGACGCAAAGTTAGCAATGTAATGTTTATCGAATTTTGTTCTAATACCTATAAATACTTTCTTTTTTTGGTTCCACGGGTGGCCCCACTCTGTTGTTATTTCATGCTGCATGGTAGAACGGTAGCGAGGTTCCTTCCAGGACAGTTATAACATATAAGGACTACTATGGTTTTGTGAATATTAAAGGTTTCTTTTTCTCTTACCTTCCTTAAAAAAATAAAAAAAAGTGGTTAACGCAACTGCCTAATAAGCAGGAAAGATGGTAGACGACTTGCTTGCGAAAGGAAAGACCCGGGTTCGAGTCTCGGTGAGGCACACAGTTTTAATGTGCCAGGAAGTTTCATATGAGCGTACACTCCGCTGCAGAGTGAAAATTTCATTGTCTTGGTTTTTGTTTAAAATCTACATGGAACCTGCTGTCTCCATTCTCAAGGAACAGAGCCACTGAGTTAATGCTATACTACTGGCTATTAAAATTGCTACACCAAGAAGAAATGCAGATGATAAATGGGTATTCATTGGACAAATATATTATACTACAACTGACATGTGATTACATTTTCACGCAGTTTGGGTGCATAGATTCAGAGACATCAGTATCCAGAACAACCATCTCTGGCCGTAATAACGGCCTTGATATGCCTGGACATTGAGTCAAACAGAGCTCGGATGGCATGTACAGGTACAGCTACCCATGCAGCTTCAACACGATACCACAGTTCATCGAGAGTGGTGACTGGCGTATTGTGACGAGCCAGTTGCTCGGCCGCCATTGAGCAGACGTTCTCAGTTGGTGAGAGATCTGGAGAATGTGCTGGCTAGGGCAGCAGTCAAACATTTTCTGTATCCAGAAAGGCCCGTACAGGACCTGCAACATGCGGTCGTGCATTAACCTGCTGAAATGTAGGGTTTCGCAGGGATCGAATGAAGGGTACAGCCACGGGTCGTAACACATCTGAAATGTAATGTCCACTGTTCAAAGTGCCGTCATTGTGAACAAGAGGTGACCGAGACGTGTAACCAGTGGCACCCCATACCATCACGCCGGGTGATTCGCCAGTAAGGCGATGACGAATACACGCTTCCAATGTGCGTTCGCCGTGATGTCGCCAAACATGGATGCGACCATCATGATGCTGTACACAGAACCTCGATTCATCCGAAAAAATGACGTTTTGCCATTTGTGCAACTAGGTTCGTCGTCGAGTCTACCATCGCAGGCACTCCTGTCTGTGATGCAGCATCAAGGGTAACCGCAGCCATTGTCTCCGAGCTGATAGTCCATGGTGCTGCAAAGGTCGTCGAACTGTTCGTGAAGATGGTTGTTGTCTTACAAACGTCCCCATCTGTTGACTCATGGATCGAGACGTGGCTGCACGATTCGTTACAGCCGTGCGGATAAGATGCCTGTCATCTCGACTGCTAGTGATACGAGGCCGTTGGGATCCAGCACGGCGTTCCGTATTACCCTCCTGAACCCACCGATTCCATATTCTGCTAACAGTCATTGGATCTCGACCGACGCGAGCAGCAATGTCGCGATACGATAAACCGCAATCGCGATAGGCTACAATCCGACCTTTATCAAAGTCGGAAACGTGATGGTACGCATTTCTCCTCCTTACACGAGGCATCACAACAACGTTTCACCAGGCAATGCCGGTCAACTGCTGTTTGTGTATGAGAAATTGGTTGGAAATTTTCCACTTGTCAGCACGTTGTAGGTGTCGCCCCCGGTGCCAACCTTGTATGAATGCTCTGAAAAGCTAATCATTTGCACATCACAGCATCTACTTCTTGTCGCTTAAATTTCGCGTCTGTAGCATGTCATCTTCGTGGTGTAGCAATTTTGATGGCCAGTAGTGTACCTCATCTGTTGATTATTAATTTCACTATCGATAACTTCTAACGTCGGTCATCTTTGGTTCGTGATTATGCTAGTGTTTACAGTGTGTGTATGACTGTTGTCTTACCGGAGTATGTCTGAAAAAAAAAGATTCAAATGGGTCTGAGCACTATGGGACTGAACATCAGAGGTCATCAGTCCTCTAGAACTTAGAACTACTTACACCTAACTAACCTAAGGACATCAGACACATGCGCCGGCTGGTGTGGCCGAGCGGTTCTAGACGCTACAGTGTGGAACCGCATACTGCTACAGTCGCAGGTTCGAATGCTGCCTCGGGCATGGCTGTGTGTGATGTCCTTAGGTTAGTTAGGTTTAAGTATTGTTAGTTCTAGGGGATTGATGACCTCAGAGGTTAAGTCCCATAGTGCTCAGAGCCATTTGAACCATTTGAACATCACACACATCCATGGCCAAGGCAGGATTCGAACCTGCGACCGTAGCGGTCACTCGGTTCCAGACTGAACCGCCTAGAACCGCTCTGCAAAACTGGCCTGCTATCTCTGAAAACTGAGGCTCCGAATTCCCTTGCACAGCGCCTACTTGCAGCAGTTTTGCCTGGGATATGGCATGGTGTGCTCGTGTCACAGGCGGTTGTCGACGATGTCAACCGGCTGCATTCCCGTACGTTATCTGAATGTAGATGTAGGATAGTGAGAACGCGTTTGGTCGCGCTTCGCCTCCGGGAAGAGGTGTGAGTTTCAGCAGCGCACGCCAGCCTAATGGAAACCGACACTCTGGCGACGACGCCTGCCGATCGATTGGCGCCGGAAATGACTGGAAACGGAGTTTGCCGGCGGGAAGCGGCGCCGCTATTAGGGTCGCTCCGTTACGCCTGAGCGGCCCAGCTGACGGGCACTGCAGAGTCAGCGGTGGTGCAAGCGTGGGGCCTAACCGACCGCGTGCTAGTCGGCGGCCGGCGCGCCAGCAGCAGCGACGGGGGAAACCCCGCCTGCCGCATTTGACGCCCGTCCAATGGGGCTGAGCCAGCTGCGGCCGTCAAGACCGCACGTGTAGTATAACTGTGTGATCTTAGCTTTCCCGGCGAATTAACTGTTTGCACTGTCCTTGGGTCTCCAGACGGGTGCAGTCGTTTTCAAACCACTATATTTCGACAGCGTTCCTTGCTGTCATCTTCAGGTGATACCTGCAGACTGTCGCTGCTGAATCTCCTCCCCTTTATACTCTCATCGCTCCCCACCCCTTCCCCCGCATCCTGCCGCATGGGGGGGGGGGGAGGGGGGGGAGCGATCACAGTATAAAGGGGAGGAGATTCAGCAGAGACAGTCTGCAGGTATCACCTGAAGATGACGGCACGGAACGCTGTCGAAATATCGTGGTTTGGAAACGACTGCACCCAGCTGGAGACCCAAGGACAGTACAAACATTCATGTAACTGATTCGCATCGATGGGCAATGAATCCACCATCTTCAGCGCAGATGAACAGTCATGTTTGATCTTCTGTGGGAATTTCGAAGGACCGAGTATGGACATGGACTGCGGACAGATGGCGCTAGGTGCGAATGTGGGTCGACCATGGTCACTGTTTCCATCCTTTGTACCGATCGGTGCTGTAGGTTAGCCTCGGTAGTGACGTCATTTTCGGTTCTCTATCTGAAGCTGTTATTCTGTAAGCTTCTGAGACGTGTTACCGATCAGTCCCGCCGCCGATTTTCCGACAATTGTACGAAGAGATTGAGAGTTTCCATGCCCTCTTTTGCATGTCACCTCTCATTTTCATCAATTTTATTATTGTTCTACGTCATTCACGGTGGTAACAGACCGAATAAGGTTATCGTAATGACAGTATTTGTACTGAGAGCTCAAAAATACTTTTCACTTGATTCCTATGCGTGTTGGGTTACTTCCCTGTGTGGCCTGTGCGAGGCGAGCATCGGGGGATGCGGCACACTGCGTTTCCAATTAGGGGCTGCACTTCCCCGAATTCTGAGGGGTTCGCACAATGGGCTTAAGTGCCTGGCTGAACGACTGACGTCGGTCGAGTTTCGCCTATTCTATGCAGGGTGAAGCGACCTGCGAGACGTCTGAGTGTCGCCACAGTTCGTGTGATTACTGTTCCGGCGCGTCCAGAACGAAGATTCCTGGCACCGACTGACTGCATTTTCCTCCTGATTCTGAGAATACTTGTGGACCGTGCCCTGCTGGATGCGACTGTCTGGCCAGTGGTCTAGGCAGGTTGTTTTCGTAGCCACTCAAATGGCAAGTTCAGTGCCCTCAGCTAAATAGCAGAGGCATGATTGGTCAACTTTAAACTGAGGCTAGTTGACGTCATAAAGCCCTGCTCGAAACTGGAGGGGCTAGCCACAGTGGCCGAGCGGTTCTAGGCACTTCAGTCTGGAACCGCGCAACCACTACGGTCGAAGGTTCGAATCCTGCCTCGGGCATGGGTGTGTGTGATGTCCTTAGGTTAGTTAGGTTGAAGTAGTTCTAAGTTCTAGGCGACTGATGACCTCAGAAGTTAAGTCCCACAGTGCTCAGAGCCATTTGAACCATCAGGGAGAGGCTACAACCGTGTCTCACTCCCTTCCCAACCACTGCTTCCCTTTCGTGCCCCTCGACTCTTATAACTGTCATCTAGTTTCTGTACAAATTGTAAATAGCCTTTCGCTCCCTGTATTTTACCCCTGCTATCTTCAGAATTTGAAAGAGAATATTCCACTCAACATTGTCAAAAGATTTCTCTAAGTCTACAAATGCTAGAAATGTATGTTTGCCTTTCCTTAATCTTTCTTCTAAGATAAGTCGTAAGGTCAGTATTGCCTCACGTGTTCCAACATTTCTACGGAATATCAGATGATATATCGCCCACCGCATACGTTCTACACGCCAACGTCAATAGTCATACGTTCTAAAACATAGCAACAAAAATGTAATAAACGGGGGCGGAGATATGGTATAAACGTCACAGTATACTGACACAAGGAAGTTGTGTACGACGTGCCGATCAGCGACGTATTGAAATGATTATGTAGGTAGTTGTGCAAGTCACGGATTGTTCGGTATAAACTGCGGGATAATGATTCACTCTGCAATTTAGTTGATACACTTTCGTATTGCGGGCGGATATGCTGTCAAAAGCGCTGCGCCGTGATCTATTAGTAATGCGTAAATCTGAAAACTATTCTCTAAGAAAAACATTATGACGTCGGGTTACGTCACGCGTTAACGGAAAGCAGCGTGTCTTGGATTCGTCGTAGCACGCAGATAAGGAAATCGGAAATTTCTCTGCAGACATCGATCGTTCGTGTTGTATTCAGCAGATAGCCAAAATCAAGGAGATCAGCAAGATTGTTGGTATGCACGCTCAAGGATCACTGACCAACGACGCGGACGTCGACGACTCGCTAGCAGTATTAGGAAAGTCGAGACATTGGCAAAGAGGCGCTGTGTATTACGTTGTCCTAATCAGTGATGTAAAAAGTCATTATGCACAAGCAACAGTAATTTTTCATGGTTATTAATATTGCGTAATTGTAAATTGTCATGTTGCAATGTTATTTTTATTTCTTTTCAATAACAACATCCAAAATAACACTTATATCTTGGCTTCGTTCATTAAATTGCTTCTTTGCATAATCATAGTAGCTTTGCAAAGCCATTAATTTCCAACACTGTCATTATTGCAAATAATTGCTACCAGCACTAATGAGATAAAAGTTAAACTGTTTTGACTCTCTTCATTCGCTGTTCCATTCCAGTGCTTCTTTATTTATGTAGTTTGCACTGTTTCTCTGCGTTTTCACGTTTTATTGTTTTGCATTTAATATCGTGTAGATTGTTGTGATGTACCGATGGAGTTCGCGCGCCACCTAATTAGTAGCACGGCACTAGATGTTCAGTTTGTTTAGGGGAACATCCGATCAGTAGTAACCTGTTTAATTTGGGCTAATGTTGATTACTCGTTATCTTATAGCTTTTAGGTAATTACTGGCATCCGTGAGTGTAATGTTCAGTTAAACCAAGGAAACAGTATTGTTTGTGTCATTGAGATTAAAATTTCCAGGCACGAGGAATTAGTGGAGACGGATCGTCTTAGGTTCTTTGCTGATGGGGCTACCGTCTATCGTCTAGTAAAGTCATCAGAAGACCAAAACAAATTGCAAAATGATTTAGAAAAGGTAGCTGTATGGTGCCAAAAAATTGGCAATTGACCCCAAACAATGAAAAGTGTGAGGTCATCGACACGAGTGCTAAAAGGAATCCGTTAACTTCGGTCAAATCTAAAGGCCATAACTTCAACTAAATACCTGGGAATTATAATTACGAACAACTTAAACTGCAAAGAACACATAAAAAATGTTGTAGAGGAGGCCAACGAAAGACTGAGTTTTGTTGGCTGAACACTTAGAGAATGTAACAGATCCAATAAAGATACTGCCCACACTACGCTTGTCCATCCTCTTTTTCAATACTGCTCCGCCTCCTGGGATCCTTACCAGATACGATTAACGGAGTATGTCGAGAAAGTTCAAAGAAGAGCAGCACGTTTTGTACTATCGCGAGACAAAGGGAATGACCTATACAGCATTTGGGGTGGACATCATTAAAACAAAGGCGTTTTCGTTACGGCGGAATCTTCTCATGAAATTTCAAGCCAGCCTTATCCTCGACGTGCGAAAATATTTTCATAACGCCGATCTACATTAGGAGAAACGATCATCATAGTAAAATAAGAGAAATCAGAGCTCACACGGAAAGATATAATGTTCGTTTTTTCCGCGCACTGCTCGAGTGTGTAGTAATAGCGAATTATTGTGAAAATGATTCCATGAACACTCTGCCAGGCATTTAAGTGTGATTTGGAGAGTATCCATGTAGATGTAGCTGTGAATGTCTGAGTAGATCAACACAGTCGGTTCTAGCTCAGTGGACGTTCTGGAAGGTACTGTTTCGGATAATATTGCTACATTTTGCCATACCACTGATCCGGTATCTTCACATCTTTATCCATACAGCAAAGAAGCAGAGACGGGAAAAAATAAAGATTCAGGGATGGAATTGAAATTCAGGGTGAACGGATATGAACGATGGGATTCGGTGCTATTTTCAGTGAAACCGAGGAAGTGTTGCAATATTTATTAAACACAGTGAACAGTCAAATGAGCACATCCAATAGACTGTGTGAAAGCTGGAAACGGAAGTGGTGAATTTGTGATAAACTTGACATTGTAACTTCTGACCAAGAACTGAAAGAATTCCGCTACCTTGGAAGCCAAATAACACATAATGGACGAAGCGAGGAGGATATCTACATCTACATCTACATCCATACTCCGCAAGCCACCTGACGGTGTGTGGCGGAGGGTACCTTGAGTACCTCAATCGGTTCTCCCTTCTATTCCAGTCTCGTATTGTTCGTGGAAAGAAAGATTGTCGGTATGCTTCTGTGTGGGCTCTAATCTCTCTGATTTTATCCTCACGGTCTCTTCGCGAGATATACGTAGGAGGGAGCAATATACTGCTTGACTCATCGGTGAAGGTATGTTCTCGAAACTTTAACAAAAGCCCGTACCGAGCTACTGAGCGTCTCTCCTGCAGAGTCTTCCACTGGATTTTATCTATCATCTCCATAACGCTTTCGCAATTACTAAATGATCCTGTAACGAAGCGCGCTCCTCTCCGTTGGATCTTCTCTGTCTCTTCTATCAACCCTATCTGGTACGGATCCCACACTGCTGAGCAGTATTCAAGCAGTGGGCGAACAAGCGTACTGTAACCTACTTCCTTTGTTTTCGGATTGCATTTCCTTAGGATTCTTCCAATGAATCTCAGTCTGGCATCTGCTTTACCAATGATCAACTTTATATGATCATTCCACTTTAAATCACTCCTAATGCATACTCCCAGATGATTTATGGAATTAACTACTTCCAGTTGCTGACCTGCCATTTTGTAGCTGAATGATAAGGTATCTATCTTCCTATGTATTCGCAGCACATTACACTTGTCTACATTGAGATTCAGTTGCCATTCCCTGCACCATGCGTCAATTCGCTGCAGATCCTCCTGCATTTCAGTACAATTTTCCATTGTTACAACCTCTCGATACACCACAGCATCATCTGCAAAAAGCCTCAGTGAACTTCCGATGTTATCCACAAGGTCATTTCTGTATATTGTGAATAGCAACGGTCCTACGACACTCCCCTGCGGCACACCTGAAATCACTCTTACTTCGGAAAACTTCTCTCCATTGAGAAAGACATGCTGCGTTCTGTTATCTAGGAACTCTTCAATCCAATCACACAATTGGTCTGATAGTCCATATGCTCTTACTTTGTTCATTAAACGACTGTGGGGAACTGTATCGGACGCCTTGCGGAAGTCAAGAAACACAGCATCTACCTGGGAATCCGTGTCTATGGCCCTCTGAGTCTCGTGGACGAATAGCGCGAGCTGGGTTTCGCACGCCCGTCTTTTTCGAAACCCATGTTGATTCCTACAGAGTAGATTTCTAGTCTCCAGAAAAGTCATTATACTCGAACATATATAGATGAGACAGAAGCAAAGAGGGCATTTCTGGCCAAGACAAGTCATCCGGTATCAAACATCGGCTTTAATTTGAGGGAGAAATTTATTACAGCATGAATATGGTGTGCAGAACAGTACGGGAGCGAATCATGGGCTGTGAGAGGAGTTGAGAAGATGACTTGAAGCATTTGAGATGAGATGCTATAAAAAAATGCTGAAAACTAGGTGTACTGACGATAAGTGAGAAGGTTCTCCGCAGAATCGGTGAGGATAGAAATATGTGGAAAACGCACACAAGAGGATGGGACAAGATGATAACGACATGTGTTAAGCTGTCAAGGAACATGAAACTTCCTGGCAGATTAAAACTGTGTGCCCGACCGAGACTCGAACTGGGGATCTTTGCCTTTCGCGGGCAAGTGCTCTACCAACTGAGCTACCCAAGCACGACTCACGCCCGGTCATCACAGCTCTACTTCTGCCAGTACCTCGTCTCCTACCTTCCAAACTTTACAGAAGCTCTCCTGCGAACGTTGCACAACTAGCGCTCCTGAAAGAAAGGATACTGCGGAGACATGGCTTAGCCATAGCCTGGGGGATGTTTCCAGAATGAGATTTTCACTCTGCAGCGGAGTGTGCGCTGATATGAAACTTCCTGGCAGATTGAAACTGTGTGCCCGACCGAGACTCGAACTCGGGATCTTTGCCTTTTGCGGGCATGTGCTCTACCAACTGAGCTACCGAAGCACGACTCACGCCCGGTACTCACAGCTTTACTTCTGCCAGTACCTCGTCTCCTACCTTCCAAACTTTACAGAAGCTCTCCTGCGGACCTTGCAGAACTAGCACTCGTGAAAGAAAGGATACTGCGGAGACATGGCTTAGCCACAGTCTGGGGGATGTTTCCAGAATGAGATTTTCACTCTGCAGCGGAGTGTGCGCTGATATGAAACTTCCTGGCAGATTGAAACTGTGTGCCCGACCGAGACTCGAACTCGGGATCTTTGCCTTTTGCGGGCATGTGCTCTACCAACTGAGCTACCGAAGCACGACTCACGCCCGGTCATCACAGCAGTCAAGGAACGTTCTGCGTTGTGCTAGACGGATCCATAGAGGGTAAAAACTGTAGAGGAAGACAGAGACTGGGATACGTCCGGCAAATAACTCAGGACATAGGTTGCTGATCACCAGACTCTGCTTGTCACGGGACTTTTCAGGATTTATGGATTCCCTTAAACCTGAGCTCTCCACTGACTTGCGTTCTCTGTAATTCTGAGCACATTTATAAAACATATAAGAATCCATCTTTCATTATTTTATAATTTTCATCTGAGATGAAGCGGCTGGAAAAGGAGAGTAAGGCTTAGCAGACCGCATCAAACCAGTCAGGAGACTGATGACTAAAAAAAGAATTAACAAACAAAAAATTTAAAAAAATAGAAATACAACGCTGTGTTCGTACGGTTCAGGCCCGCGCCGCAGATTTTTCATGAAAATATCGGGATGAAATCAGTCCAAGTGTTTCGTATTAATATGTAATGGAATTATCACTCTCTTTAATGCAATGATTACAGAAAAGATAAATCACAATTTTGCACTGTTTCTGGGTGCTGTATGGGCGATGGGCCAGCCACGTAATCGCTTTGCACCGCTTTTTTATTTCCATTTCGCTGTTGGCGCAGCTCTGACGTTCGCTTGTCACGGGACATTTCTGAGGCCTTCTGGATTCCTTTCGAAGAGACCTTTCCATCGCCTTGCGTTTTCTATAATTCTGAGCACATTTGTAAAACATGTAACAAGCCATCTTTCATTATTTTGCAATTTTCAATGTAATACCGATTTTCACATTTGTTCTAGCGAATATTTTCCTAATGTTCTTTTGTCTAAAACTGACATGGTGAGACCGTGGCTGTGTACAATTAATATAGGTTGATTCTTACGAAGAAGAAGACAGCAACCAGCCACTATTAATACTGGTATTTATTTAAGTAAATAACGCCGTAACCGGTTTCGAACTGACACGTTCATCATCAGACGGCTGTTCACGAGATTTGCAAAATTTGTAAAACTGAAATCTTTGTGTCTGCTTCACATGCGGCAAATACTTTTTGGTGTGTGTGTATGTGTGTGTGTGTGTGTGTGTGTGTGTGTGTGTGTGTGTGGTGCTTTGCACAATATGGTGCTGCGCAAATCATATAAGTGCTGCATATATTTTGGAATATTTGAAAAATACAATCCTGCAAATTCGCAACAAAATCTCGTGGAATTTTCGATGGCATCAACACACCAAGAATATTTCGCCACAGTGGAAGAACAATAATCGAAAACTGACGATTATGTAAACTGTATCTTGCAAATCTCGTGAACAGCCGTCTGATTATGAACTTGTCAGTTCGAAACCGGTTTCGGCGCTATTTACTTAAATAAATACCAGTATTAATAGTGGCTGGTTGCTGTCTTCTTCTTTGTAAGAATCAACCTACATTAATTGAATATTTTCCTGCCTTTCATTGAGTCGCAGTAGTTATCTACAATGTCTTCACAATGACGTCTGAGTCAATACCCTAGCTAAACGCATTTCCATAGTACACGAATTTATGTCTAACTGAACATGAAGTTTCTTCCTACACAATCGTACGGATGCGCTTACGCTCATGGAATGACAGCATAGGCAAAACACATACTTCGGAACCTACACTTTGAGACATGACCTATCCAATGCGTACACAACCATTCTTTATGTGTTATTAGCCTCATAGATATTAGCGATTCTAATCTATCTTTTGTCACACAACAAAGTTCGACAAATCGGCGAATAAGCGTTTTCACTTCAAAAATAAATAATCTACACTGCTATACAAAGAAAAGCCATTGTTGGGGTTTTACCAAAAATCTCAGAAAATACTAGACCGATTTGCAACAAATGTTTATACGAAGCTCTAATGAACATTCACATGGAAACAGGCTACCATATGTAGCCTCTGCCCATATGAATGTCCTTTAGAACTTCGTATAAAAATTTCAAAGCTGACTGCGAGGAATAAAATGCTCTGCTCTTCTGTGAATACACTGATGGAAAAAACTTCCCAACACCAAGGAATAACTAATGTAGTGTAATGAAATTTCGGGAACACATTTTCCTGTTCTTGTTGTTGTCTTCAGTCCTGAGACTGGTTCGGGCGCTGATAACCTCGCTGTTGTGCGCCCTAAAACACTAATAATCATCATAATAATCATCATAATCTGAGACTGGTTTGATGCAGCTCTCCATGCTACTCTATCCTGTGCAAGCTTCTTCATCTTCCAGTACCTACTGCAACCTACATCCTTCTGAATCTGCTTAGTGTATTCATCTCTTGGTCTCCCTCTACGATTTTTACCCTCCACACTGCCCTCCAATACTAAATTTGTGATCCCTTGATGCCTCACAACATGCCCTACCAACCGATCCCTTCTTCTTGTCAAGTTGTGCCACAAACTCCTCTTCTCCCCAATTCTATTCAGTATCTCCTCATTACTTATGTGACCTACCCATCTAATCTTCAGCATTCTTCTGTAGCACCACATTTCGAAAGCTTCTATTCTCTTCTTGTCCAAACTATTTATCGTCCATGTTTCACTTCCACACATGGCTACACTACATATAAATACTTTCAGAAACGACTTCCTGACACTTAAATCTATACTCGATGTTAACAAATTTCTCTTCTTGAGAAACGCTTTCCTTGCCATTGCCAGCCTACATTTTATATCCTCTCTACTTCGACCATCATCAGTTATTTTGCCCCCCAAATAGCAAAACTCCTTTACTACTGTAAGTGTCTCATTTCCTAATCTAATTCCCTCAGCACACTCGACTCAATTCGACTACATTCCATTATCCTCGTTTGCCTGTGTTGATGTTCATCTTACATCCTCCTTTCAGGACACTGTCCATTCCGTTCAACTGCTATTCCAAGTCCTTTGCTGTCTCTGACAGAATTACGATCTCATCGGCTAACCTCAACGTTTTTATCTCTTCTCCATGGACTTTAAAACCTACTCGGAATTTTTCTTTTGTTTCCTTTACTGCTTGCTCAATATACAGATTGAGTAACATCGGGGACAGGCTACAACCCTGTCTCACTCCCTTCCCAACCACTGCTTCCCTTTCATGTCCCTCGACTCTTATAACTGCCATCTGGTTTCTGTACAAATTGTAAATAGTCTTTCGCTCCCTGTATTTTACCCCTGTCACCTTCAGAATTTGAAAGAGAGTATTCCAGTCAACATTGTCAAAACCTTTCTCTAAGTCTACAAATGCTAGAAATGTAGGTTTGTCTTTCCTTAATCTGTTTTCTAAGATAAGTCGTAGGGTCAGTATTGCTTCACGTGTTCCAACATTTCTGCGGAATCCCAACTGATCTTCACCGAGGTCGGCTTCTACCAGTTTTTCCATTCGTCTGTAAAGAATTCGTGTTAGTATTTTGCAGTTGTGAGTTATTAAACTGATAGTTCGGTAATTTTTACATGTGTCAACACCTGCTTTCTTTGGGATTGGAATTATTATATTCTTCTTGAAGTCTGAGGGTATTTCCCCTGTCTCATACATCTTGCTCACCAGATGGTAGAGTTTTGTCAGGACTGGCTCTCCCAAGGCCGTCAGTAGTTCTAATGGAATGTTGTCTACTCCCGGGGCCTTATTTCGACTCAGGTCTTTCAATGCTCTGTCAAAATCTTCACGCAGTATCGTATCTCTCATTTCATCTTCATCTACATCCTCTTCCATTTCCTTAATATTGTCCTCAAGTACATCGCCCTTGTATAGACCCTCTATATACTCCTTCCACCTTTCTGCCTTCCCTTCTTTGCTTAGAACTGGGTTTCCATCTGAGCTCTTAATATTCATACAAGTGGTTCTCTTATCTCCAAAGGTCTCTTTAATTTTCCTGTAGGCAGTATCTATCTTACCCCTAGTGAGATAAGCCTCTACATCCTTACATTTGTCTTCTAGCCATGCCTGCTTAGCCATTTTGCACTTCCTGTCGATCTCATTTTTGAGACGTTTGTATTCCTTTTTGCCTGCTTCGTTTACTGCGTTTTTATATTTTCTCCTTTCATCAATTAAATTCAATATTTCTTCTGTTACCCAAGGATTTCTACTAGCCCTCGTCTTTTTACCTACTTGATCGTCTGCTGCCTTCACTACTTCATCCCTCAAAGCTACCCATTCTTCTTCTACTGTATTTCTTTGCCCCATTCCTGTCAATTGTTCCCTTTTTAAGTGATTAACGTCGCAAATTCACAGCATAATGCAAGCATGAGAAAATCCAATGCAAATGTGAAAAGCTAGTACATTAGTGATCGACCTAACCCCAAAGGTTAATGCTGTTTGTGGATGACGCTAGAGCTGTCGTAGGCGCAGTTCTAGGCCGCCATGTTGTTAGCTACAGCTAGCCACGAAACCAGTTATGAGAATCTTTGGCTGTGTGACGGTACGTCACATAAACATTGACATTTTTATCGGTTGTAAACATAGAGTAAATATATATGGAGTGAGCATTGCGTTCTGCGCATGTTGTCAACATTAAACCAGGATTGTCACGTGATCTCGGGTCTTCGCTGTGCCTGTGTGCTTTCTGCAGCGTTTGAAGTTTATAATACCAAGAGTTTTTGTTGTGTTTCACCGCTTATTGATAGTGTAATACCGATGGTGAATTACGTTGTTGCTACGGATGGAAAGAAAAATATGTGAAAGGAGGGATAGAAACTTTTCATGGGTACATTCCATATAGCTCTAATTATAATTTTCATTTTAGTAAGAGACACTGTATACGTTTAAAAATTTCGAGACGCATTATAATTAAGAATTGATTCTGTAGACCTATTTTTCTAGGTTTTTATGACTATGTAATAGATATTACGGCTCGTACAAAAGCTTACAAACAATCGCTTCTTCTCGTAAATTTCCTAGTGGAACAGGAAAGGGAAAGGTTAGTTGTTTCAGTAAATACTATCCTCCATGCATTTATCAGTGACTTGTCAATTATGTATACAGATTACTCCGTCTACTATTTATTTAATGAACTGGGAGCAAGTACTTAAAATGCGTTAAATAAATACCTTAAAGTGCCACCAGTAAGAAAAATTGTGCTTTAGATCGCAAAAACGAGAAAATAAATACGCAGAAATACAAGAAAAAAGGACGAATTAGCAGGGATATAATCGCTAATGTGTGGTAAATTCGGTGTTTTTCGGACACTTACGAAAGTACTAACGTACTGTCAAGTCGTTTTGCAGGACTATCACTGCAAAAATGTACTTCAGGCTCTGTAATGCTATAAAGTGCGGTATCATACCAAAAACTTCCAAAAATCGAGTGCATCTGAATGGTGACACCTATCGCAAAGAAGCAGGATGTAATGTCACTTACCCATAAAAGTTACGTAGCTGGTTTATTCCCGGTATCAAATGGATACTGTTAAAATGTCTTCGCAACATATATAAATAATCCACGACACGTACGAAAAGAATCCGTCTGTACTAGGGATGTAGTTACATTCTAAATATACAGGGCGCTATACGAACAAAGACACGACGTCCCGAGATCACGTGACCAGGCCGGCACTGTATGTTGACAACACAAAATCTGTTCTGCGCATGTGAGTGCTCACTCCAGAGATATTTACTCTATGGTTGTAAACCGTAATTAAGTATTTTATGAATATAATTATTGTAAAAGATACAGTTAATGTTCTTGAAACAACTGATATGCAGCGATAATTAAAGAGTAGCATCTTTATTTAATGTCTATGAAAATAAAAAGGGATCAAAAGAAACGCGATTGTACGGCCGAGGAGGAAGGACGTATTTTGTGGTACACACACTGTTTTGTTTCGCTATACGGAAGGCAGCCATTGAGCGGCTACACATATTTTACGTAAGTTATTTGTATTTCTGCTTAAATAAACTTGTTATTATTATTAGAAAATGAATTTCTTTGTAATAGTTGTCACCTCAAATGCTCGCAGTGGCTAATTACTTTTAATAAGCATTTTTAAGTAATATCCGCTGCGAGAAGCTCATCTTCCGATGCAACCTCTGACGGCCATTACGCGCCGAAGTATTAATTTATTTTTCAGTGTTAACAGTAACTGTAAATGCGAGAGATTTCGTTATAAGAACCTTTTTAAAATTGCAGCATATAATTAATTTACGTTAAAATTCATGTTTTTAAATTATACAGATTCCATGAATTCAGTAAGTTTTATCTTGGCGCTCCACGGCAACAAACGAAATTCTCTCGAGCCTTGCTTTGCAATCAATAAATAGGAATTAACAAAATTACATTCAATTCAGTTAACGGCAACTATATTTTAGTTATCACGTTCAAAATCTAAAGTTGGTACATGAATAACTGAGGCCCTTCATATATATATATATATATATATATATATATATATATATATATATATATATATATATACAGGGTGATTCAAAAAGAATACCACAACTTTAAAAATGTGTATTTAATGAAAGAAACATAATATAACCTTCTGTTATACATCATTACAAAGAGTATTTAAAAAGGTTTTTTTTTTCACTCAAAAACAAGTTCAGAGATGTTCAATATGGCCCCCTCCAGACACTTGAGCAGTATCAACCCGATACTCCAACTCGTTCCACACTCTCTGTAGCATATCAAGCATAACAGTTTGGATAGCTGCTGTTATTTCTCGTTTCAAATCATCAATGGTGGCTGGGAGAGGTGGCCGAAACACCATATCCTTACCATACCCCCATAAGAAAAAATCGCAGGGGGTAAGATCAGGGCTTCTTGGAGGCCAGTGATGAAGTGCTCTGTCACGGGCTGCTTGGCGGCCGATCCATCGCCTCGGGTAGTTGACGTTCAGGTTTCATAACTAACCTTTTTCGTAGGACTCTCCATTGTGGAATTCGCAGCTCTCTGCTAGCTCTGCGAGTCGATTTTCCTGGGTTGCGAACAAATGCTTGCTGGATGCGTGCTACATTTTCGTAAGACTGATATTACACTATCATATTTCTTTGTCAAAGCTGATGTATTAAATATTTATGTCAAAGAAATTTGATGGTGTAATAGGGAACTTCGTCAAATCTCGTCTGTCGCCAAATAAATATGATCAAATATAGGGCCTCGCCGTTGATTTGATCACAAAAGTCGTTCGTCTTTTGTTCAGTGCAATGCGAAATGTGTGGTGTCACCGCCAGACACCACACTTGCTAGGTGGTAGCCTTTAAATCGGCCGCGGTCCGTTAGTATACGTCGGACCCGCGTGTCGCCACTATCAGTGATTGCAGACCGAGCGCCGCCACACGGCAGGTCTAGAGAGACTCCCTAGCACTCGCCCCAGTTGTACAGCCGACTTTGCTAGCGATGGTTCACTGTCTACATACGCTCTCATTTGCAGAGACGACAGTTTAGCAAAGCCTTCAGCTACGTCATGTGCTACGACCTAGCAAGGCGCCATATTCAGTTACTACGAATGTATTCCGAACAGATAATATTGTGAATCATGTACCGCCAAGAGCGACGTTCATCATTAATGGATTAAAGTTAAGTATCAAACTAATTATGTCCGCTTTCTGAATTCTCATTCCTTGTCATGTTTCAGACCTCACGTCAGTATAGTCCTTCCCTCCTCACGCCAGCCTGCGTGAGCTAAAACGCGTGCCTTTCGGCCTCCACTAGTAACACGGTGTGGGCTCTTCTGCCAACCACAACAAAATGTAGCCGCTTGGAGCGCCGGCGTCGCTAGAGCTATTTGACGTCTCTCTAGTGCCTTGTAAAGTCAGCAGATGATCAAAACGACTTGCAGATAGATTTAGATAAGATATTTGTGTGGTGCGAAAAGTGGCAGTTGACCCTGAATCGCGAAATAGAGGAGATAAGTGTCACAGACATGATACGTGAATTGGAGTGGCAATCATTCATTAAACCAAAGGCGTCTTTCGTTGCGACGGGATCTTTTCATGAAATTTCGATCACCAGTTTTCTTCTCCGATTGCGAAAACATTCTGTTGGCACCCACCTATATAGGGAGAAATGATCATCACGATACAATAAGAGAAATCAGGGCTTGCACAGAAAAACTTAAGTGCTCGTTTTTACCGCGTGCCGTTAGAGCGTGGAACGGTAGAGAGACAGCATGAAGGTGGTTGATTGAACCCTCTGCCAGGCACTTTATTGTGAATAGCAGAGTAATCACGTTGATATAGATGTTTTCGTAAACATGGCTTCAAAGTTGGTGTGTTCCTTCTACTCTTTTTTTTTTTAATCAACTTTCTTCGACTAGGTTGGGGGAGGGGTTTGGGGTGAAGAACCCTTACAGCGCATGCTGTTAATTGTGTGTTGATGGGCGGGTGGAACATGCTCCAGGTGACATATGTCCACAACCACAACGACAGAGCCATCCACCTATAGGTCTGGAAACATCCAAGCAGCCGGAATAGAGGATGTGTTCACACAACTAACAAATTCTTTCTTAGCTTTCCATCCTACTTTATCTATTTTTGAACTCTGGATGCCACGAGGTAAAAAGCGCTTCATCTGTTTCGTACTTTTTATTAATTTTGTAGTTGTTGAAACACTAATTCCATTAATTAAATTATTCAAAAATAAAAATAGTTATTGTTGCCCATAAAGTGTACCATATACTTATTTACATTTACATATTCTCCCTTCAAAGCTTTATAAATCGCTTCACACTTTTCTGGAATTATTTTGGTTAATGTGCAATGTGAAGAGTTTGACAGAGCACTGAAAGACCTGAGTCGAAACAAGGCCCCCGGAGTAGACAACATTCCATTAGAACTACTGACATCCTTGGGAGAGCCAGTCCTGACAAAACTCTACCATCTGGTGAGCAAGATGTATGAGACAGGCGAAATACCCTCAGACTTCA
The DNA here is from genome assembly GCF_023864345.2 of Schistocerca serialis cubense. Classification (NCBI taxonomy): domain Eukaryota; kingdom Metazoa; phylum Arthropoda; class Insecta; order Orthoptera; family Acrididae; genus Schistocerca; species Schistocerca serialis. Next base: position 203,704,761 of record NC_064648.1, on the reverse strand, counting down.
AGAAGAATATAATAATTCCGATCCCAAAGAAAGCAGCTGTTGACAGATGTGAAAATTACCGAACTATCAGTTTAATAAGCCACAGCTGCAAACTACTTACGCGAATTATTTACAGACGAATGGAAAAACTTGTAGAAGCCGACCTCGGGGAAGATCAGTTGGGATTCCGTAGAAATGCTGGAACACGTGAGGCAATACTTACCCTACGACTTATCTTAGAAGCTAGATTAAGGAAAGGCAAACCTACATTTCTAGCATTTGTGGATTTAGAGAAAGTTTTTGACAATGTTGACTGGAATACTCTCTTTCAAATTCTAAAGGTGGCAGGGGTAAAATACACGGAGCGAAAGGCTATTTACCATTTGAACAGAAACCAGATGGCAGTTGTAAGAGTTGAGGGACATCAACGGAAAGCAGTGTTTGGGAAGGGAGTGACACAGGGTTGTCGCCTCTCCCCGATGTTATTCAATCTGTATATTGAGCAAGCAGTAAAGGAAACAAAAGAAAAGTTAGGAGTAGGTATTAAAATCCATGGAGAAGAAATAAAAGCTTTAAGGTTCGCCGATGACATTGTAATTCTGTCAGAGACAGCAAAGGACTTGGAAGAGCAGTTGAACGGAATGGATAGTGTCTTGAAAGGAGGATATAAGACGAACATCAACAAAAGAAAAACGAGGATAATGGAATCTAGTCGAATTAAGTCGGGTGATGCTGAGGGAATTAGATTAGGAAATGAGACACTTAAAGTAGTAAAGGAGTTTTGCTATTTGGGGAGCAAAATAACTGATGATGGTCGAAGTAGAGAGGATATAAAATGTAGACTGGCAATGGCAAGGAAAGCGTTTCTGAAGAAGAAACATTTGTTATCATCGAGTATAGATTTAAATGTCAGGAAGTCGTTTCTGAAAGTATTTGTATGGAGTGTAGCCATGTATGGAAGTGAAAGGTGGACGATAAATAGTTTAGACAAGAATAGAATAGAAGCTTTCGAAATGTGGTGTTACAGAAGAATGCTGAAGATTAGATGGGTAGATCACATAACTAATGAGGAAGTATTGAATAGGATTGGGGAGAAGAGAAGTTTGTGGCACAACTTGACAAGAAGAAGGGACCGGTTGGTAGGACATGTTATGAGACCTCGAGGGATCACCAATTCAATATTGGAGGGCAGCGTGGAGGGTAAAAATCGTAGAGGGAGACCAAGAGATGAATACACTAAGCAGATTCAGAAGGATGTAGGTTGCAGTAGGTACTGAGAGATGAAGAAGCTTGCACAGGATAGAGTAGCATGGAGAGCTGCATCAAACCAGTCTCAGGATGATATTGCAGTGCTGCGTTGTAAACTAGAATAGTTTTCTCCTGTAGCAAGAGACCCCAGTGCCACAGTTCGCCTCTCCTCTACTTCTACAGGTATAGCAAAAAAAATGGTTCAAATGGCTCTGAGCACTATGGGACTTAACATCTGTGGTCATCAGTCCCCTAGAACTTAGAACTACTTAAACCTAACTAACCTAAGGACATCACACACATCCATGCCCGAGGCAGGATTCGAACCTGCGACCGTAGCAGTCGCGCGGTTCCGGACTGAGCGCCTAAAACCACTAGACCACCGCGGCCGGCAAGGGGGTATAGCATTTTTCAAGAGAGTATTGTGTTTTGTAATATGAGAAGCCATTTTACTTAGCAAATATTTAAATACGCTCGCATCCATTCGCAAGTAATTCATATATAAAACTTGACGTCCTCCACTTGCAGTTCTCGTAACAATTTTTGATGAACGCTTTTATTATCTCGACTTCATCCAAGTATGTTTCCTTTTTTCCCACGGCTTTTCTTCCAAATACACAGAGAATACAACCGTGGTACTTGCAACTGCAAGTTGTTATGTGCCATCTTGAAATTTGACGAAAAATATGACGACAGTGTAATACGCCTTTTTAGCGCGACGTCAGAGATCTTTGTCAAAGAAATTTGGCGAATATTTGACCATATTTCTTTGTCAAAGAAATATGATTGTGTAATACTGCCCTAAGACGCTGCAAAGGTTGCGCGAGATCCTGGTATTTTTCGCACTAGCGTTTTCCTACAAAAGAGACGAATTAAGTTAAACAAAAGAGTATTTACGTTTTACAATACCTGTACGAAGGAAAAGCCTACACTATGCATAACCACGTGGTTTTTATATTTGTGAGCGAAGAAAACATTTCAGACACACCAACAGTCAGAATCGACACTAAATGCCTCAGAGAGTGGCATAATGGTATCAGTGAAACCACCCTTTCCTTGAGGCGTTTATTCCCACACATTTTGCAGTCGGAAACGACAGTTCATAGTGTTATGAGCAACAAGATCATTTCTCGATCAATCTTTGACACTCCTAACACACCACAAACGTTTCAATCCTTCTCTAAGGACATCATGATCCAACAAACCAGTGAACACAGAGATCGCAGTGTGAAGGCGATTTTTCCTGTGGTGTACAGGGAAGAGCCGAATAGACAGTTCAAAACCTTTCGACGTAATTTTAACGCGACCCGAAACGAGAAAGGGTGTTTAGGGTCTTTCAGCTCTCCTGCTTTGCGCCGCACTGCGGAGTGATCACAGATGGATGCGGCATTGAGAAATGCCTCAATAAGATGGCCACATACTGACCGGTACCTGCATAAAGATTCTAACCAGTACCGCAGACAGAACAGAGGGGTAATTAAAATGTGTGGAGATAGGGCACAGAAAATTTATGAACTGACCGACTTACAAGCTTGAACATCTACGGTCAACATTCAAGAAGAATGGTTATTCTAACAAGGAGACAGATAGAAAACTTCAAACTAGAAAGGAATCAGGACCAATGAGGAATGACGGAAAGTTTTCCTTCCATTCATCAGTATGGTTACAGATCGCAGTGGGAAAGTGTTGAGCAAGTATGTTGTGGGAACTACTTTCAGACCCACCATGAAGATAAAAGAATGTTTAAGATTGGCAAAAGATATATGATATCCTTGGTAGTTGTGGACTGGTTTATATTGGTACCATAAAAAGAGAAGTGTTAACGCCCGTCTCATTGAACACAAGAGAAGTTGCCACCTAGGAGATAGGGACAAATCGGCTGTAGCAGAACATCTGAACCAAAAGGGTGATCATGGAATAAAACTCACTGAGGTGAGTGTCGTATCAAAAACATCACATTTTCATTCGTGTATGTTAGAGAGGCCATTGAGGTCTATAAATGCATAATAATTTTAACAGAAAAGAGGAAGACATTAAATTAGACAAAATTTGAATGTCAACATTGCAGCATAAGAAGGACGATCAATTACTTTCAATTCAGAATGTTGGAAATATATACTGTGGTGCCCTCTACACTGCCTGTGTAATAGGTGCTCCCTCAAGTTCTGTTTGCAGTTAGCCATTTTACATATGAAGATATCACCCACAGTCAGAAAGGAAACATTAGAAGAAAGTTTTATACATTGACCACGGCTTAATAGCTCAGAATTTTTAAGTGATGTCAGTACCAGTTGCTAAAGCTTGACTTGTAAAAGAAAACAGTTTGTCAAATTTACTAGGTATGATAAATAATGGATGCTGTATAGCACATGTTTGTGAGAAATTTTGATAGACAGCAGATTTGAAAAGTTAGTGGATATTGTTCGTATTAATGTTTCATTGTGAATATTTAGCGAAAATGAGTTTTATCACAATTTGTCATACTGTGTCATGAGTTTCCATAACTATGGAAACTACAATCAAGGATAAAAAAACAAATGGCACTGTCAGTTACCAAAATGGGAAAGGTGTTTTGTCTTGCCGAGGCTTGCATTACATGGGAAGAGGTTAAGATGAAAATCAATATTCTATGCCCAGTATACATTTGGGATTGTAATAAAATAAAATAAAAAATAGTAGCTCTCTGGTTCCTCCAGTTATAATGTTTATGTTCCCATGTTTTGGTATTTTAATGAACTGCCATGAGAGGAACAACTAAGACAGAATAAGTTTTTGCATACTTGTGCCTACATTTTGAGTGTGAGGGTGAAGTAACTCAGTTATTAAAAATTTAACTGTCCTTTCGGGAAAGTTGATGTAGTCGTCAGGTTCTGAGTATATTATTCCCTGTAGCAGATTTTCATAAGTATATTTCTCTCTCAATTTCAAACAGTTCCTTGAGCAGCACCTCAAATTCTTTTTCATATTCATACAAAGTGCTAAAGCCTTCCCCTCCCCCCCCCCCCCCCCCCTCCCAGTTTGGTCAAAACCTTAGTGCCACCCATCCTCGTTTGTTGAGCACTTTAAAAATTTACCTGCACAAAAAAAAAAAAAAAAAGGAAAACCGTGACGGGAGTCCTATGTCCCTGCAGGTAGGCAACCGCTTGTCACCTTTCCATTCTGGCATGCCTACTAGCAGGCGGTCAGAGTTATAACCAAGGGTTTTCTCTGTACAGGCACATTTTTAAAATGCTGAACAGACGCGGCAGGGCGCACTGTCGGTATTGTCGAACTGCGGTCTTAAGAGTGGCACTTGAAGATAGCAAAGCGAAAGTTTTAAATTACACTTTCAATAAATTGTTCATACAGGAGAATCGTACAAACGTACCGTCATTTGACCATTAGACAGACTCCATGGTCGACAAAATAATAAAGGATACCTGTGTAGAGAAAGAACTGAAAGATTTGAAAGCAAATAAGTCAGCAGATTCGGATGGAATCCAAGTTTGATTTTACGAAGAGTACACCACGACACTGGCCCCTTACCTAGCTGGCATTTACCGTGAATCTGTCGCCGAGCACATAGTCCGAAGCGAATAGGAAAAAGCCTAGGTGACTCCAGTACATAAGGAGGGTAAAAGAACACACCCGCAAAATTACAGACCAATGCCCCTAACTTCTGTTTGCTGCAGGATCCTTGAACATATTCTCAGTTCGAATGTAATAAACGTTCTTGAGCCTGAAAAACTTATGTTTATGAGCCATCACCGTTTTAGAGAGCACTGATCATGCGAAACTGAGCTTGCCCTTTTCTGGTTTTCTGACATGACATACTGTGGATGAAGGACGACAGGCAGATGATTTCTAGATTCCCGGAAGGCGTTTGACACGGTACCCCATTGCAGGCTGTTGAGGACGGTACGAGCATATGCAATAAGTTTACAAATATGTGAGTGGCTCGAAGTCTTCTTACGTACACTTCTGGCCATTAAAATTGCTACACCACGAAGTACACGTGCTACAGACGCGAAATTTAACCGACAGGAAGAAGATGCTGTGCTATGCAAATGATTAGCTTTTCAGAGCATTCACACAAGGTTGGCGACACCTACAACGTACTGACATGATGAAAGTTTCCAACCGATTTCTCATAAACAGCAGTTGACCGGCGTTGCCTGGTGAAACGTTGTTGTGATGCCTCGTGTAAGGAGGAGAAATGCGTACCATCACGTTTCCGATTTTGATAAAGGTCGGATTGTACCCTACCGCGGTTGCGGTTTATCGTATCACGACATTGCTGCTCGCGTTGGTCGAGATCCAATGACTGTTGGCAGGATATGGAATCGGTGGGTTCAGGAGGGTAATACGGAACGCAGTGCTGGATCCCAACGGCCTCGTATCACTAGCAGTCGAGATGACAGGCATCTTGTCCGCACGGCTGTAAGGAATCGTGCAGCCACGTCACGATCCCTGAATCAACAGATGGGGACGTTTGCAAGACAACAACATCTGCATGGACAGTTCGAAGACGTTTGCAGCAGCACGGACTATCAGTTCGGAGACCGTGGCTGCGGTTACCCTTGACGCTGCATCACAGACAGGAGCGCCTGCGATGGTGTGCTCGACGACGAACCTGGGTGCACGAATGGCAAAACGTCATTTTTTCGGACGAATCCAGTTGCTGTTTATAGCATCACGATGGTCGCAACCGTGTTTGGCGACATCGCAGTGAACGCACATTGGAAGCGTGTATTCGTCATCGCCATACTGGCGTATCACCCGGCGTGATGGAATGGGGTGCCACCGGTTACACGTCTCAGTCACGTCTTGTTCGAACTGAAGGCACTTTGAACCTGTGGCTCTACCCTTCGTTCGATCCATGCGAAACCCTACATTTCAGCAGGATAATGCACGACCGCATGTTGCAGGTCCTGTGCGGGCGTTTCTGGATACAGAAAATGTTCGACTGCTGCCCTGGCCAGCACATTCTCCAGATCTCTCACAAACTGAAAACGTCTGGTCAATGGTGGCCCAGCAACTGGCTCATCACAATACGCCAGTCACTACTCTTGATGAACTGTGGTATCGTGTTGAAGACGCATGGTCAGCTGTACCTGTACACGGCATCCGAGCTCTGTTTGATTGAATGCCCAGGCGTATCGAGGCCGTTATTACGGCCAGAGGTGGTTGTTCTGGGTACTGATTTCTCAGGATCTATGCACCCAAACTGCGTGAAAATGTAATCACATGTCAGTTGTAGTATAATATATTTGTTCAATGAATACCCGTTTATCATCTGCATTTCTTCTTGGTGTAGCAATTTTAATGGCCAGTAGTGTAATAGATCCCAGTATGTTGTCCTCGACGCCGAGAATGTTCATCAGAGACGAGGGTATCGTCTGGAGTTCCCCACGGAAGTGTGATAGGAGCGCTGTTGTTCTCTGTACATATGTATGATTTGGCGGACAGGGTGGGCAAGTCTGCGGGTGTCTGCTGATGATGCCATGGTATACGGTAAGGTGTCAAAGTTTACTAGAATAGAAGATGAGTTGGACAAAATTCCAGTTGGTGTGATGAGTGGCAGCTAGCAAGCAACAAATTCCTTAATCATGGACCTCTTACAATGTGGAAAAATGTAAGTTAATAAAGGCAAGGACTCCGGTCCAGATTGTGTACCAGTCACGTTCCTCTCAGAGTATGCTGATAAAATAGCTCCAGATTTAGCAATTACACTCCTGGAAATTGAAACAAGAACACCGTGAATTCATTGTCCCAGGAAGGGGAAACTTTATTGACACATTCCTGGGGTCAGATACATCACATGATCACACTGACAGAACCACAGGCACATAGACACAGGCAACAGAGCATGCACAATGTCGGCACTAGTACAGTGTATATCCACCTTTCGCAGCAATGCAGGCTGCTATTCTCCCATGGAGACGATCGTAGAGATGCTGGATGTAGTCCTGTGGAACGGCTTGCCATGCCATTTCCACCTGGCGCCTCAGTTGGACCAGCGTTCGTGCTGGACGTGCAGACCGCGTGAGACGACGCTTCATCCAGTCCCAAACATGCTCAATGGGGGACAGATCCGGAGATCTTGCTGGCCAGGGTAGTTGACTTACACCTTCTAGAGCACGTTGGGTGGCACGGGATACATGCGGACATGCATTGTCCTGTTGGAACAGCAAGTTCCCTTGCCGGTCTAGGAATGGTAGAACGATGGGTTCGATGACGGTTTGGATATACCGTCCACTATTCAGTGTCCCCTCGACGATCACCAGTGGTGTACGGCCAGTGTAGGAGATCGCTCCCCACACCATGATGCCGGGTGTTGGCCCTGTGTGCCTCGGTCGTATGCAGTCCTGATTGTGGCGCTCACCTGCACGGCGCCAAACACGCATACGACCATCATTGGCACCAAGGCAGAAGCGACTCTCATCGCTGAAGACGACACGTCTCCATTCGTCCCTCCATTCACGCCTGTCGCGACACCACTGGAGGCGGGCTGCACGATGTTGGGGCGTGAGCGGAAGACGGCCTAACGGTGTGTGGGACCGTAGCCCAGCTTCATGGAGACGGTTGCGAATGGTCCTCGCCGATACCCCAGGAGCAACAGTGTCCCTAATTTGCTGGGAAGTGGCGGTGCGGTCCCCTACGGCACTGCGTAGGATCCTACGGTCTTGGCGTGCATCCGTGCGTCGCTGCGGTCCGGTCCCAGGCCGACGGGCACGTGCACCTTCCGCCGACCACTGGCAACAACATCGATGTACTGTGGAGACCTCACGCCCCACGTGTTGAGCAATTCGGCGGTACGTCCACCCGGCCTCCCGCATGCCCACTATACGCCCTCGCTCAAAGTCCGTCAACTGCACATACGGTTCACGTCCACGCTGTCGCGGCATGCTACCAGTGTTAAAGACTGCGATGGAGCTCCGTATGCCACGGCAAACTGGCTGACACTGACGGCGGCGGTGCACAAATGCTGCGCAGCTAGCGCCATTCGACGGCCAACACCGCGGTTCCTGGTGTGTCCGCTGTGCCGTGCGTGTGATCATTGCTTGTACAGCCCTCTCGCAGTCTCCGGAGCAAGTATGGTGGGTCTGACACACCGGTGTCAATGTGTTATTTTTTCCATTTCCAGGAGTGTATGTACAACCACTCTCTCACACAAAAAAAGATCCGTACCTAAAGACTGGAAAATTGCTCAGTAACAACAATACCCAAGAAAAGGGAAGTAGAAGTAATCCGCTGATTTACAGGCCTATATCACTAAAGTCAATTTGCAGTAGGGTTTTGGAACATACGCTGTATTCGAACTTTATGAAGTACCTCGAAGAAAACGATTTATTGACATAGAGTCAGCACGGATTCAGAAAATAGCGTTCTTCTGAAACACATCTATCTCCTTATACTCATGAAGTAATAAGTGATATCGACAGGGGTTGTTAAATCCAATCAAACTGCGTGCCTACGGAGTATCGCCTCAGTTGTGCGACTGGATTCGTGATTTCCTCTTAGAAAGGTCACAGTTCGTAGTAGTAGACACAAATTCATCGGGTAAAACAGAAGTAATACCCGCCGTTCCCCAAGGAAGTGTTATAGGCCCTCTATTGTTCCTGATCTATATTAACGACATCGGAGACAATCTGAGTAGCCGTCTTAGATTGTTTGCAGATGATGCTATAATTTACCGTCTTGTAAAGTCATCAGATCATCAAATCGACTTGCAAAATGATTTAGATAAGATATCTGTATGGTGCGTGTGGTGTCACCGCCAGACACCACACTTGCTAGGTGGTAGTTTAAATCGGCCGCGGTCCATTTAGTACATGTCGGACCCGCGTGTCGCCACTGTGTGATCGCAGACCGAGCGCCACCACAAGGCAGGTCTCGAGATACGGAATAGCTCTCGCCCCAGTTGTACGACGACTTTGCTAGCGACTACACTGACGAAGCCTTTCTCTCATTTGCCGAGAGACAGTTAGAATAGCCTTCAGCTAAGTCCATGGCTACGACCTAGCAAGGCGCCATTAGCCTTACATAGTTTGATAGTTATCGTATGAAATGTCTCATCAAGAATGCTGTATTCACATGAAGGAATAAAAGTTAAGTATTCGAGGAGCTGCATACTTTTCTTATTAGCATTCACTACTTATCCTGTTCCAGAATTCACGCCCGTCTGCGTTAGATAGCGTGCATTTCGGCCTCCTCTATCTACAAGGTGTTGGCACATTTGCCAACACATCAGTGCGAATAGTGGCAATTGGCCCTGAATAAAGAAAAGTGCGAAGTTGTTCACATGAGTACTAAAAGAAATTTCGATTACGCGATAAGTCACACAAATCTGAGGGCTGTAAATTGAACTAAATACTTAGGGTTTACATTTACAAATAACCTAAACTGGAACGATCACATAGATAATATTGTGAGTAGAGCAAACCAAAGACTGCGATTCATTGGCAGAACACTTAGAAGGTGAAATAGGTCTACCAAAGAGACTGCTTACTCTACGCTTGTCCGCCCTATTCCGGAGTATTGCTGTGCGGTGTGGGATCCGCGTCAAATGGGACTGATGGATGACATCGAAAAGGACAAAGAAGGGCATCTCGTTTTGTATTGTCGCGAAATAGGGGAGGTAGCGTCACAGACATGATACGTGAATTGGAGTGGGAATCATTAAAACAAAGACGTTTTTCGTTGCGACGGGATCTTCTCATGAAATTTCAATCACTAGTTTTCTCTTCCAATTGCGAAAACATTCTGTTGGCACCCACCTACATAGGGAGAAATGATCGTCACGATAAAATAAGAGGAATCAGGGCTCGCACGGAAAAATTGAAGTGCTCGTTTTTCCCGTGTGCCGTTCGAGAGTGGAACGGTAGAGAGACAGCTTGTAGGTGGTTCATTGAACGCCCTGCCAGGCATTTTATTGTGAATAGCAGAGTAATCACGTAGGTGTAGATGAGTAGGAAGATCAAACCAGTAATGTTCTGATAAAGTGTGTCCTGCTTGACGCAGGCAACTCGTTTGAATATCTGGGCGTAGAGTTCCAAAGTGATATCAAGTGCAACGATCATGTTAGACCTGTGCTAGGGAAGGCGTCTTGTGGACTTCGGTTTATTGGGAGGATTCTGGGAAAGTATGGTTCACCTGTAAAGGACACCGCATATACGACGCTGGTGCGACCTACTCTTGAGTACTGCTGGAATGTTTGGGATCCGTATCAGGCCATCGAAGCGACTCAGAGGCGGGCTACTAGATTTGTTATCGGCAGCTTTGAACAACGCGTAAGGGTTACGGAGATGCTTCGGCAACACAAGTGGGGATCCTTGGAGGGTAGGAAGCAGCATGGGTTTCGAAAAAGACGGTCGTGTGAAACCCAGCTCGCGCTATTCGTCCACGAGGCTCAGAGGGCCATAGACACGGGTTCACAGGTAGATGCCGTGTTTCTTGACTTCCGCAAGGCGTTCGATACAAAATCAAATGGCTCTGAGCACTATGGGACTTAACACCTATGGTCATCACTCCCCTAGAACTTAGAACTACTTAAACCTAACTAACCTAAGGACAGTACACAACACCCAGTCATCAGGAAGCAGAGAAAATCCCTGACCCCGCCGGGAATCGAACCCTGGAACCCGGGCGTGGGAAGCGAGAACGCTACCGCACGACCACGAGCTGCGGACCGTTCGATACAGTTCCCCACAGTCGTTTAATGAACAAAGTAAGAGCATATGGACTATCAGACCATTTGTGATTGGATTGAAGAGTTCCTAGATAACAGAACGCAGCATGTCATTCTCAATGGAGAGAAGTCTTCCGAAGAAAGAGGAATTTCAGGTGTGCCACAGGGGAGAGTCGTAGGACCGTTGCTATTCACAATGTACACAAATGACCTTGTGGATAACATCGGCAGCTCACTGAGGCTCTTTGCAGATGATGCTCTAGTATATCAAGAGCTTGTAACAATGGAAAATTGTACTGAAATGCAGGAGGATCTCCAATGAATTGACGCATATAGCAGGGAATGGCAATTGAATCTCAATGTAGACAAGTGTAATGCGCTGTGGATACATAGAAAGAAAGATCACTTATCATTTAGCTACAATATAGCAGGTCAGCAACTGGAAGCAGTTAATTCCATAAATCATCTGGGAGTAGGCACTAGGAGTGATTTCAAAATGGTTCAAATGGCTCTGAGCACTATGGGACTCAACTTCTGAGGTCATCAGTCCCCTAGAACTTAGAACTACGTAAACCTAACTAAGGACATTACGTACACCGATGCCCCAGGCAGGATTCGAACCTGCGACCGTAGCGGTCGCGCGGTTCCAGACTGTAGCGCGTAGAACCGCTCGGCCACAGGAGTGATTTAAACTGGAATGACCATATAAAATTAATCGCCGGTAGAGCAGATGCCAGACTGAGATTCATTGGAAGAATCCTAAGGAAATGCAGTCCGAAAACAAAGGAAGTAGGTTACAAAATGGCTCTGAGCACTATGGGACTCAACTGCTGTGGTCATAAGTCCCCTAGAACTTAGAACTACTTAAACCTAACTAACCTAAGGACAGCACACAACACCCAGCCATCACGAGGCAGAGAAAATCCCTGACCCCGCCGGGAATCGAACCCGGGAACCCGGGCGTGGGAAGCGAGAACGCTACCGCACGACCACGAGCTGCGGGCTAGTACGTTACAGTACACTTGTTCGCCCACTGCTCGAATACTGCTCAGCAGTGTGGGATCCGTACCAGATAGGGTTGATAGAAGAGATAGAGAAGATTCAACGGAGAGCAGCGCTCTTCGTTACAGGATCATTTAGTAATCGCGAAAGCGCTGCGGGTATGATAGATAAACTCCAGTGGAAGAGTCTGCAAGAGAGACGCTCAGTAGCTCGGTACGGGCTTTTGTTGAAGTTTCGAGAACGTACCTTCACCGAGGAGTCAAGCAGCATATTGCTCCCTCCTTCGTATATCTCGCGAAGAAATCATGAGGATAAGGTCAGAGAGATTAGAGCCCACACGGAGGCATACCGACAATCCTTCTTTCCACGAACAAGGGAGAACCGATAGAGGTACTGAGGCTACTCTGTGCCACACACTGTCAGGTGGCTTGCGGAGTAGTAGATGTAGACGTTGGTTTCGTCAAAGAGCATTGAGAAAATTTGGAAAACCGGCATTTGAAGAGGACTGCCAAAAGGTTCGACTGCTACCAACATACATTGGGCGTAAGGAGCATGAAGATAAAAGTAGGAGAAATTAGGGCTCATACGGAGGCGTATAAGCCGTGGTTTTCCCCTCGCTCTCTTTGCGATTGGAACAGGAAAGGAAGTGGCAAGTAGTGGTATGGAGTGCCCTCCGCTACACACTGTACACTGTACGGTGACTTGAGGACTATCTATGTAGATGTAGAGGGACCCTCTGCCGATTCATTCACGCATGTGTCAATGTCGTACCCCCCCCCCCCCCCTCCCCTCTCCCGAGCCCGTGATCATGCCAAAGGACGGCGCGAAAGAGAAGGGCTGAAAAAGCGTAAGCACTTTCTCCCGCTCCGCATCGCGTTAAAATTACGTCGAATGCTTTTGGATTGTTCCTAGTGGATCCACACTCTACACCAGAGCAAAAATTGCGGTCGCACTATACTTTAAAGGGGTGCGATTACGTCCAGAGAAGTTGCTGGCCCACAATGTTATTAGGGAAGGGTTGAAGCTTTCGAGAGAAGTCAGCAGCGTGAAAGATTGTCGAGAACGTCTGCCTCTCGCTCACTGCACTGTGAACTAGGACTGTCGATATTTTTAAAAATATGTGGAATTCGATATATCGACATTTATGATATTCATTACTTGCCTCTGACAAATCAAACCGAGTTATCGACATATTTACGGTCGTAATATCGACGTATCGGCCAAAAAGAATATCGGCTGCACGTTGTAAATATACTGCCAATTTTACAGCTGTACAGGGTGGTCGGAAATCTCCGTTACAGACTTCTAGGACTTGTAGAGGGGAGTGAGTACATCGTATTTTGAATAGGAACCCATGTCCGGAAACGTCACCCAACGACACTACAGAGCGTCAAAGTTATAGGCGCGGGCGTGTGCAAAGGTACGTATACACGGGGTGATTCCGTGATTTTGTTGAATGATGGAGAACGATAAATGTATTAATTTGAAGTAAGGATCCTTGTACCGGAAACGAACGAGTCGAAAGTTATAAACGAAAACCTTTCTGACACCTCTGACAGTTGAATACATGTACCGGTTCTTATGTTGGGAAGAGAGTAGGGCTGGTAACTTTCAGTGGTGATAGTGTGGACAAAAACGAGAAAAAATGTCCAATAAACGTGCGCTCTAAATTGCGTACCTGTTTTGACCATTCGTTCATCTTCGCTAATGTGAAACATATCTCCTCTACTGAGCAAGTGTTCATAACTGTTAAGGTACGCACTTTAGAGCGCACGTTTATTGGACATTTTTTCTCGTTTTTGTCCACACTATCACCACTGAAAGTTACCAGCCCTACACTCTTCACAACATAAGAACTGGTACATGTATTCAACTGTCAGAGTTATCAGAACGGTTTTCGTTTGTAACTTTCGACTCGTTCATTTCAGGTACAGGGCACCTTACTTCAAAATTAATACATTTATCGTTCTCCATCATCCTACAAAATCAAGGACTCACCCCGTGTATACGTACATTTACAGACGCCCGCGCCTATAACTTTGACGCCTTGTAGTCTCGCTGGGTGACGTTTCCGGACATGGATTCATATTCAAAATACGATGTACTCACTCCCCTCTACAAGTCCCAGAAATATGTAGCGGGAAGCCGGCCGGGGTGCCCGAGCGGTTCTAGGCGCTACAGTCTGAAACTGCGCGACCGCTACGGTGGCAGGTTCGAATCCTGCCTCGGGCATGGATGTGAGTGATGTCCTTACGTTAGTTATGTTTAAGTAGTTGTAAGTTCTAGGGGACTGATGACCTCAGAAGTTAAGTCCCATAGTGCTCAGAGCCATTTGAACCATTTTTTTGTAAGACAGCACAATTTAACTACAGCAAGAAGAAACACAGAAAACGGGTGAGAGAGACAATGATACTATCATCTCCTTTGCATTCATATAAAAATATCTGAGTGAGATTCGCATTACGATTCTGCGCATGCACTTTTCTGAACAGAGGTTTAAGCAATGCACGAGGTTGTGCGATAGTTATTTAACATACTAACTGCGTCTCCTACTTGCAAACGGCCGAACTAGAGCACGTGGTGCATTCCGAATCAAACTGTTGAGCTGCTTTGTAGAAAGCGCACGCGAGAACAGATACTCTTGCAGAAATTATAGCTCATTAAACGAGAAAACTGTTAAAATAAAGCCAATTGCGGTGCCGTGGTGGGCCAGAAGGGTCATTGATTACCAAACACGTGGCACAAAATCGACACACACAGACAAAAGTAACTTCCCCAAAATATAAGATTAAAAATCATACTCGCTTCGATACAGTACGGTTGAAGTGATCCTAACCAGCTTTTCCTAATCAGATATACCATTTGAAGTTCTATTTCATCGTTGTTCAAAATCAACAAAGTAACTCCCACACTTTTAAATCAAACACCCAAAATTCGCCTATTGAAAGCAATATAATTATGACACATTCGGAAAAATAACTCGCTTCACACGCTTCAGTTAAGCTGATGTTCTTAAGTATTTGAACAGTTAAACACAACGAAGTCCTAACTCAACCTGCTTCCTATCACCTGAACCCCCACCACCACCACCCTTAAGAGCTACGATCCGTACTCATCAAGGGTTCACCGAAGAGTCGAAGAGTGCTGCTTTCTCTTTCGAGATTACCTAGCTCCCCGTGCAGCGGAAGCTACCAGAGGGTCAGCCCTCCGTCACCAACCTCACACACAAAAACAGCCCTCGACTAAGATGGGTAAACCTCTCTGTTCAGGTATTGGAAACCTTGGTTGGTCATCCTGTGCTCTCCTTCGAACGAGAAGAAACATCGTCTGCTCCCAGCCCACTGGACTCGCATTCGGGAGGACGACGGTTCAATCCCGCGTCCGGCCATCCTGATTTAGGTTTTCCGTGATTTCCCTAAATCGCTCCAGGCAAATGCCGGGATGGTTCCTTTGAAAGGGCACGGCCGACTTCCTTCCCCATCCTTCCCTAATCCAATGAGACCGATGACCTCGCAGTTTGGTCTCTTCCCCCAAACAACCCAACCCCAATGGTCCCAGCAAAACCGAAACACCACATTAAAACACACATATAACATTCAATAGGCCTTATTTGAGTGCTCAGTCTTTCTGGAAGAGCTCATGAATTGAGCTGTAATCGGGTTGTTGTTGTTGTGGTCTTCAGTCCTGAGACTGGTTTGATGCAGCTCTCCATGCTACTCTATCCTGTGCAAGCTTCTTCATCTCCCAGTACCTACTGCAACCTACATCCTTCTGAATCTGCTTAGTGTATTCATCTCTTGGTCTCCCTCTACGATTTTTACCCTCCACGCTGCCCTCCAATGCTAAATTTGTGATCCCTTGATGCCTCAAAACATGTCCTACCAACCGATCCCTTCTTCTAGTCAAGTTGTGCCACAAACTTCTCTCCTCCCCAATCCTATTCAATACCTCCTCATTAGTTACGTGATCTACCCACCTTATCTTCAGCATTCTTCTGTAGCACCACATTTCGAAAGCTTCTATTCTTTTCCTGTCCAAACTGGTTATCGTTCATGTTTCAATTCCATACATGGCTACACTCCATACAAATACTTGCACAAACGACTTCCTGACACTTAAATCTATACTCGATGTTAACAAATTTCTCTTCTTCAGAAACGATTTTCTTGCCATTGCCAATCTATATTTTATATCTTCTCTGCTTCGACCATCATCAGTTATTTTGCTCCCCAAATACCAAAACTCCTTTACTACTTTAAGTGCCTCATTTCCTAATCTAATTCCCGCAGCACCACCTGATTTAATTTGACTACATTCCATTATCCTCGTTTTGCTTTTGTTGATGTTCATCTTATATCCTCCTTTCAAGACACTGTCCATTCCGTTCAACTGCTCTTCCAAGTCCTTTGCTGTCTCTGACAGAATTACAATGTCACCGGCGAACCTCAAAGTTTTTACTTCTTCTCCATGAATTTTAATACCTACTCCGAATTTTTCTTTTGTTTCCTTTACTGCTTGCTTAATGTACAGATTGAATAACATTGGGGAGAGGCTACAACCCTGTCTCACTCCTTTCCCAACTACTGCTTCCCTTTCATGCCCCTCGACTCTTATAACTGCCATCTGGTTTCTGTACAAATTGTAAATAGCCTTTCGCTCCCTGTATTTTACCCCTGCCACCTTCAGAATTTGAAAGAGAGTATTCCAGTTAACGTTGTCAAAAGCTTTCTCTAAGTCTACAAATGCTAGAAACGTAGGTTTGCCTTTCCTTAGTCTTTCTTCTAAGATAAGTCGTAAGGTCAGTATTGCCTCACGTGTTCCAGTGTTTCTACGGAATCCAAACTGATCTTCCCCGAGGTCGGCTTGTACCAGTTTTTCCATTCGTCTGTAAAGAATTCGCGTTAGTATTTTGCAGCTGTGACTTATTAAACTGATAGTTCGGTAATTTTCACATCTGTCAACACCTGCTTTCTTTGGAATTGGAATTATTATATTCTTCTTGAAGTCTGTGGGTATATCGCCTGTCTCATACATCTTGCTCACCAGATGGTAGAGTTTTGTCAGGACTGGCTCTCCCAAGGTCGTCAGTAGTTCCAATGGAATGTTGTCTACTCCTGGAGCCTTGTTTCGACTCAGGTCTTTCAGTGCTCTGTCAAACTCTTCACGCAGTATCGTATCTCCCATTTCATCTTCATCTACATCCTCTTCCATTTCCATAATATTGTCCTCAAGTACATCGCCCTTGTATAAACCCTCTATATACTCCTTCCACCTTTCTGCCTTCCCTTCTTTGCTTAGAACTGGGTTGCCATCTGAGCTCTTGATATTCATACAAGTGGTTCTCTTCTGGTAGTAAAGTGAATACGTTGTACCGAATGCGACAAGCGCCTTATGAAACGACTTCACAGAGACGTTTCAAAGTGTTGAAGTTTTTGCGAGGTGTCAGTGGCGTCAAAGATTGCCGAGAACCACTTCCTGCTGTTCACTGCACTGTGAACCGCCACTTTCGCCTATAAAATATGTGGGAAACAACAAGTCAGGGAAAGGGGCGGTGTCGTTGACGCCTTTTATGCCACACCTTAAGGCCTTTTCGTGTCCATTCTGGGCGGCGGTGTGCCTGAAATTCATTCGTGAGTCAAACACAAGAAAACCGCGTGATTCCAACGCCGAGTGCCGCGGTTCTGACCTACATCCCAGAAGTGTCAAAAGAAGGTGTCAGATGTGGGAAAGAGTGTGTGCGACTATCTTCCGTCCTGCGACACGTCCATCGTGCCGTTGGCCAGATTTGTGGTGAAATTCGGTGCCAATCTGACCTCATTAAGGGGAGCCGGAGGTGGTCAAATCCAAAAAATTACGATTTTTTTTTTGCTACCGAAAATTAATTGGAACATTCCTCTTTAATGTAAACTTTGAATTATTGTTCTACTCGCCCTAGAAGTGGAGTTATTACCATTTTCCCCCACGCCTGCAGAGGAAATGGGCGGCCGCTGAATGCATCTAACACCCTCTCGTGACTTCCTGGCGAACTGCTTGGGATTTTCTCAGCCTGTTACGCATACAGCGCCTTATGTTACGCATACAGTGAGTGTGCAAGGGTTGGCTACATTGTTTTCTGTGACAAATGAAGCGCTAATAGCGCGGAACATCGTCTCTTTGCTGTTTACCGTTTCGAATTAGTTCAGTGTTGCGCCTGTTGTTGGTAGTATTATACTTCTTGTGTACAGCGGGTAATATGCAGTATGTACAAGAATCAGGAGGGAACAATAAAACCAATTTTTCATAACTTAGCACAGCCAGAACTGTTACACAAATGTCTACACGGAAAGACGCAGAATCCTAATGAAAGCGTAAACAATTTGATTTGGAAAGTGATTCCTAAAAGGGTGTTTGTAAGCATAAAAACACTGCACTTTGGCATTTATGATGCAATAGCAACCTACAACCAAGGGAACAGTGTGAAGTGTGAAGTTCTGAAGGCATTAGGATTTACAGCTGGGGTGAACACTGTACGAGCACTAAGCAATATTGACAGAGAAAGGATAAGAGGAGCAGAAAGAAGAGAAAGACATATGAAGTATGATGGAACAACAGGCCAGAATAGAAGACAGAAGAGGAAGCTTTTGGAGGATGAAGAAGAAGACCCTGATAATCCATCCTATAGTGCAGGAATGTATTGAGAAACTCTGATAGCCATTTCCCGTAAATTAGAATTTTTCGAATATAAGGAACATTTTCTCAAAATCCACTCAAGCTAGAGAGATGAAATTTTTATACAGCACTCCTAGTGGTCAAACTTACATTGTAACACAGCCATTTGGCAATATATTCAGTACTTTCATTTCAGTTTAATTATAAAGCAATTATTTGTAAAAAAAAATTTGGGTCATTATTAAAAAAATTAATTGGAAGGAAACTAGAAAAGATACTCCAAAATCCCTCTGTCATAACTGCAATACTAAACGACTCTATATGTAAAAAAAAATTCAAATTTTTCTATTTGGTAGTTTATTCATAAATATTCCTCAAACTTAGTGATTTTAACATGGGCAGCATAGGCACCTCGGGCTCCCCTTAACGCACCTTACGTGAGCTTCTGAGTTTCTTCTTCTTTCTTGGCTCTACAGTTCACGATGAGCCTCGGCCTCTTCTACAATTTCCTTCCATCTCTCTCTCCAGTTTCTATTGCCCGTGTTCCTAAGATCTTGGATTACTCCATCTCCCCATCTGGCTCTTGGTCGACCACGTCCTCTCTGCCCTCCTGGCTTTCCTTGTAATACTCTTTTTGGTACTTCTGTATCATTCATGCGAGCTCCATGTCCCGCCCACTTCAGTCTGGATGATTTCACTATCCTTCTGATGGGTTGGTCTTTGTATATGGTATACAACTCGTGCTTGTATCTCTTCCTCCATCTTCCTCTTCCACAGATTGGGCCGATAATTCGTCTAAGTACCTTTCTTTCAAATGCATCCAGCGTTTCAATATCTTTAGCTGTTAACGTCCAGGCTTCAGAGGCATATGTAAGCACTAGTAGTACAAGTGATTTATGCATAGTTAATTTCGTGGGAAGGGAGTGAGACATGGTTGGAGTCTCTCTCCGATGTTATTCAATCTGTATATTGAGCAAGCAATGAAGGAAACAAAAGGAAAATTTGGAGTAGGTATTAAAATCCATGGAGAAGAAATAAATACTTTGAGGTTCGCCGATGACATTGTAATTCTGGCAGAGACAGCAAAGGACCTGGAAGAGCAGTTGAACGGAATGGTCAGTGTCTTGAAAGGAGGATATAAGATGAACATCAACAAAAGCAAAACGAGGATAATGGAATGAGGTCGAATTAAGTCGGGTGATGCTGAGGGAATTAGATTAGGAAATGAGACACTTAAAGTAGTAAAGGAGTTTTGCTATTTGGGGAGCAAAATAACTGATGATGGTCGAAGTAGAGAGGATATAAAATGTAGACTGGCAATGGCAAGGAAAGAGTTCTTGAGGAAGAGAAATTTGTTAACATCGAGTACAGATTTAAGTCTTAGGAAGTCTTTTCTGAAAGTATTTGTATGGAGTGTAGCCATGTATGGAAGTGAAACATGGACGATAAATAGTTTGGACAAGAAGAGAATAGAAGCTTTTGAAATGTGGTGCTACAGAAGAATGCTGAAGATTAGATGGGTAGATCACATAAATAATGAGTAGGTGTTGAATAGGATTGGGGAGAAGAGAAGTTTGTGGCACAACTTGAGTAGAAGAAGGAATCGGTTGGTAGGACATGTTCTGAGGCATCAAGGGATCACCAATTTGGTACTGGAGGGCATCGTGGAGGGTAAAAATCGTAGAGGGAGACCAAGAGATGAATACACTAAGCAGATTCAGAAGGATGTAGGTTGCAGTAAGTACTGGGAGATGAAGAAGCTTGCACAGGATAGAGTAGCATGGAGAGCTGCATCAAACCAGTCTGAGGACTGAAGACCACAACAATTTCGTGGTACAAGTCAGGAGCCTTGAGGATAGAAGTCTTGTTAGGGCAAAATAGGCTCTGTTGGCCAGTATTAATCTCTGCTTGACTTCAAAGGAGGTATCATTTAGATGTGTAACTGTCGAGCCCAGATACTTGAAATGTTCAACTCTCTCAAATGTATAATTGCCCATTGTTATTGCATTTGGCATATTTTCTCTATGTGCTTTTCGAGCTGCCATATATTTTTTTTGTTCATTAATAATTAACCCCATGTTCCTACTGGCCTGTTCAAGAGCTGTAAATGTCTCTTCCATTGCTTTTTGGGTTCTTGCTATTAT
Source organism: Schistocerca serialis cubense (assembly GCF_023864345.2). Lineage (NCBI taxonomy): Eukaryota > Metazoa > Arthropoda > Insecta > Orthoptera > Acrididae > Schistocerca > Schistocerca serialis. Next base: position 203,684,070 of record NC_064648.1, on the reverse strand, counting down.
GTCTATGTCATCTGCGTAGGCCAGTATCAGCACCGATTTATAGAAGATCGTTCCCCTATTCAGAAGGTTTGCGTTTCTCATCACCTTCTCCAGGGCGGCATTAAAGAGAAGGCATGCCAATGCATCCCCTTGTCGCACTCCATATTTAATACTCAATGTATTGGACATCATTCCTCCTATTCTTACACTACCTTGTGTTTCGCTCATTGTCATTCTCACCAGCCTTACCAACTTTCTAGAGACTCCCAGTTCATCTAGAGCTTCATATAACTGCTCTCTATTTATGCTATCATAAGCTGCTTTGAAATCTATAAAGAGGTGATGCGTGCCAACTCCGTTTTTCTTATCCAAGATTTGTCTTAAGGTGAATATTTGATCTATGGTTGACTTCCCAGGAAGGAACCCGCGTTGGTTCGGCCCCATCTCCCTCTGTATGATTGGCAGTATTCTGTCGAATAGTATATTAGAGAGTATTTTATATCCCAAATTAAGTAGTGTGATCCCTCTGTAATTGTCACACTCCATTTATCTCCTTTCTTATACAGGGTGTTACAAAGAGGTACAGCCAAAATTTCAGGAAACATTCCTCACACACAAAGAAAGAAAATATGTTATGTGGACATGTGTCCGGAAACGCTTACTTTCCATGTTAGAGCTCATTTTATTACTTCTCTTCAAATCACATTAATCGTGGAATGGAAACACGCAGCAACAGAACATACCAGCGTGACTTCAAACACTTTGTTAGAGGAAATGTTCAAAATGTCCTCCGTTAGCGAGGATACGTGCATCCACCCTCCGTCGCATGGAATCCCTGATGCGCTGATGCAGCCCTGGAGAACGGCGTATTGTATCGCAGCCGTCCACAATACGAGCACGAAGAGTCTCTGCATTTGGTACCAGGGTTGCACAGACGAGAGCTTTCAAATGCCCCCATGAATGAAAGTCAAGAGGGTTGAGGTCAGGAGAGCGTGGAGGCCACGGAATTGGTCCGCTTCTACCAATCCATCGGTCACCGAATCTGTTGTTGAGAAGCGTACGAACACTTCTACTACATCTACATTTATACTCCCCAAGCCACCCAACGGTGTGTGGCGGAGGGCACTTTACGTGCCACTGTCATTACCTCCCTTTCCTGTTCCAGTCGCGTATGGTTCGCGGGAAGAACGACTGTCTGAAAGCCTCCGTGCGCGCTCTAATCTCTCTAATTTTACATTCGTGATCTCCTCGGGAGGTATAAGTAGGGGGAAGCAATATATTCTATACCTCATCCAGAAACGCACCCTCTCAAAACCTGGCGACCAAGCTACACCGCGATGCAGAGCGCCTCTCTTGCAGAGTCTGCCACTCGAGTTTATTAAACATCTCCGTAACGCTAGCACGGTTACCAAATAACCCTGTGACGAAACGCGCCGCTCTTCTTTGGATCTTCTCTATCTCCTCCGTCAGACCGATCTGGTACGGATCCCACACTGATGAGCAATACTCAAGTATAGGTCGAACGAGTGTTTTGTAAGCCACCTCCTTTGTTGATGGACTACATTTTCTAAGCACTCTCCCAATGAATCTCAACCTGGTACCCGCCTTACCAACAATTAATTTTATATGATCATTCCACTTCGACTGAAATGTGCAGGAGCTCCATCGTGCATGAACCACATGTTGTGTCGTACTTGTAAAGGCACATGTTCTAGCAGGACAGGTATAATACCCGTATGAAATCATGGCGGTGAATCGAGGAAGTACAGTACATACCAACGAAACTAAAATGAGCCCTAACATGGAAATTAAGCGTTTCCGGACACATGTCCACGTAACACCTTTTCTTTATTTGTGTGTGAGGAATGTTTCCTGAAAGTTTGGTTCAAAAATGGCTGTGAGCACTATGGGACTTAACATCTACGGTCATCAGTCCCCTAGAACTTAGAACTACTTAAACCTAACTAACCTAAGGACAGCACACAACACCCAGTCATCACGAGGCAGAGAAAATCCCTAACCCCGCCGGGAATCGAACCCGGGAACCAGGGCGCGGGAAGCGAGAACGCTACAGCACGACCACGAGCTGCGGACCTGAAAGTTTGGCCACACCTTTTTGTAACACCTTGTATATGGGACATATGATACCCTCTTTCCATTGTTGGGGCATTTTCTCCTCTTCCCCATATTCTGGTGACCATTTTCAGAAGGCTTCGTTCCAGCTCTCTGCCTCCTTGCTTAAACAGTTCTGCTGGAATACCATCTGTCCGTGCCGGCTTGTTATTTTTCAATTTCTTCACGGCAGTTTTCACTTCTTCTATGTATGGTGGGGTAGTGTTGTTGTCTGGGTCCTCTTCCCCATTCGTGTCTGTTGGGTTCTCTGGTATAGTTATTCTAGGGTTGAGGAGACTATCAAAATACCTGCGGCATCTTTCGCATATTCCCTTCCCTTCACTTATTATATTTTCTGTCTCATCTTTTATTAAGCTTGTTTTACTACCAAAAGGCTTCCATGAAGCATTCACCTCTATATAGAATTTTCTTATTTCATTTTTGCTTCTCATGAGCTGTGGCGTTTTTATCGCATATGTCGACACCTCGCTGTTTGAAGTGTCGCCGAACCCGAGCCTGATGTCACAGGGAACCATGCGTTTGGACGATTAGAGAAGAAGCTTCGAGACACGTCTGAGCCAAATTTCAAATTGGTAGCAGGTGTTGACAGATGTGAAAATTACCGAACTATCAGTTCAATAAGTCACAGCTGCAAAATACTAACGCGAATTCTTTACAGACGAATGGAAAAACTGATAGAAGCGGACCTCGGGGAAGATCAGTTTGGATTCCGTAGAAATGTTGGAACACGTGAGGCAATACTAACCTTACGACTTATCTTAGAAGAAAGATTAAGAAAAGGCAAACCTACGTTTCTAGCATTTGTAGACTTAGAGAAAACTTTTGACAATGTTAACTGGAATACTCTCTTTCAAATTCTGAAGGTGGCAGGGGTAAAATACATGGAGCGAAAGGCTATTTACAATTTGTACAGAAACCAGATGGCAGTTATAAGAGTCGAGGGGCATGAAAGGGAAGCAGTGGTTGGGAAGAAGAAAAATTTGTTAACATCGAGTATAGATTTGTGTCAGGAAGTCGTTTCTGAAAGTATTTGTATGGAGTGTAGCCATGTATGGAAGTGAAACATGGACGATAACTAGTTTGGACAAGAAGAGAATAGAAGCTTTCGAAATGTGGTGCTACAGAAGAATGCTGAAGATTAGATGGGTAGATCACGTAACTAATGAGGAGGTATTGAATAGGATTGGGGAGAAGAGAAGTTTGTGGCCCAACTTGACTAGAAGAAGGGATCGGTTGGTAGGACATGTTTTGAGGCATCAAGGGATCACAAATTTAGCATTGGAGGGCAGCGTGGAGGGTAAAAATCGTAGAGGGAGACCAAGAGATGAATACACTAAGCAGATTCAGAAGGATGTAGGTTGCAGTAGGTACTGGGAGATGAAGAAGCTTGCACAGGATAGAGTAGCATGGAGAGCTGCATCAAACCAGTCTCAGGACTGAAGACCACAACAACACGTCGAAATGGGAAATAATAACAGGGTTGCGAAACTGTGTTGCAGAGTGCAGTATCCGCGCTATAGAGTAAGCCAGGGGTCCAGTTGAGAGCTAAGTATAGGGTAGAGGCGATTGCAATAGCTGCTGCTTATGAATATTGAGGCGGTGCGTCACGGTTAAGTGGCAGACCGTGTAATTACTGAAGTTGGGGGTGTAGGTGGGAAGGTGCGAATACATTACGCCCAGAGTTTTCCGAGCAGTTACCAACTTTCAACCGTTCATTTGCAAGTTTCCTAATTAAAGCAGATCTCTTCTCACGTCAGGTTTGCCCAGCCCCTGTCTCGAACAGGTGAAAGGAGGCAAGGGCGAGAGATTACATTTTGCTGTTTTTCTCTAGTCTCTTCTTTGATTCCGTTGCTCCATCTGCACTATGAGGAAAATAAAACTGAGCTGCTTAATACACCGCAGGATCAAAAAAAAAAATTGATCCAGTGACGGTGTATACCATCTGGGGAATAGTAGATGTCCTGATGATGGTTTCAGCGTCGTCCACCAACGGTGTAGTGGCATAGCAAGCAGAGTGCCATCTGTGTCTACCCTTCAATAGGGAATACTCAGAGCTAGAAGGATCAGTGTGGAGCAAACGTGTGAAGCAAGGAGGCAACCCTGCCACGGAGAAGCACTCTAACAGCCAACTGAGCGAGTTTGAAAGGAAGCAAATTCTGGCTGTCTGATTGGTCGGATGGTCCTTTTGGAGAATTGGCACTCAAGTTGGACATACTGAGTCAGGCGTGCAACGACGCTGGCATCAGTGTTCACGTGTGCATTCTCACACCTGGACGTCCACCCAGCACAGACGCCCGCCAGCAATCGCCGCATTGTAAGGCAGTGGTGGCAGATCGTACAGCATAGATACGAGGTTCAAAATGGTTCAAGTGGCTCTGAGCACTATGGGACTTAACATCTGATGTTATCAGTCCCCTAGAACTTAGAACTACTTAAACCTAACTAACCTAAGGACCTCACACACATCCATGCCCGAGGCAGGAATCGAATCTGCGACGGTAGCGGTCGCGCGCTTCCAATGGTGAATCGAATTCATGGTTTCCATAGGCTCACTTTCGTGTCTGTTGTGTAAATACATTGCTGGAAAAAAATTAGTACACCCATTTAGAGGTTTCCAATTCAGTGAAGATTTATTGTTGTAACGGTCCAAAAGGAGTACATGAAACGATTACATTTAAAGACTAGTATCACATGCGGTTCAGAGGTACCAGGTATTGATCCTTGCTGAAACACCTCCACAGGCGGCAATGCAGGTGCCGACTCTGGCATTCAGTTGATAGTACAGATGCCGAATAATGTCTTGGGATACGTTATGCCACGCCTGGTCGACCTGTTCATGTGGTTCTGTAAGAGTTGTCGATTAATGTCCCATCATATCCCAGACGTGCTCCATTGGCTACAAGTCCAGAGATCATGCTGGCCAGAGAAGCTGCTGCATCTCTTCCAGAGCACATTGAATGTCACGAGATGTGTGTGGATGAGCAACACATCACCTTCCTGTGGCAATGATGGCAAAAGAACAGGTCTGACAACATGTGGCACGTACCGAGCGCTGGCTGGTGTCCCTTCCAGAAACATCGAAGCTGAGTGAGAGTTGTGGCTCATCGCTCCCCAGGCCGTAGCAGTCGCGCGGTTCCGGACTGAAGCGCCTAGAACCGCTCGGCCAGATAAGAGGGTTGTCAGCGCAGACGTGTCAACGCTAACTGTTACGGACCGGTTATTACTGTGGGACTATGGCCACAGACACCTCTATCCCGTCTTCCACTTACGCCACAGCATCGATGTACACGGCTTGACTCGTGCCGTCAGAGAATCGCTTGGAATGGCACACTGCGGTCTTCAGCGATGAAAGGAGGTCCTGCCTGCATGAAAGTGTTGTTTGTTTTCATATATGACATAGATCTAGTGAAAGATGTCTGTTCTGTCGCTTGTGCCTTTTTCCCGTGGGAGGCAGGGTCGACATGGTTAATCGGATTTGGCAGTGCTCAGTTTTAAGGGCCATCACAGAAGTTGGGAAGGAAAACATAGGTACAAAGAAGGTAGCTGCGAAGAAACCATGGGTAACAGAAGAAATACTTCAGTTGATTGATGAAAGGAGGAAGTACAAACATGTTCCGGGAAAATCAGGAATACAGAAATACAAGTCGCTGAGGAATGAAATAAATAGGAAGTGCGGGGAAGCTAAGACGAAATGGCTGCAGGAAAAATGTGAAGACATCGAAAAAGATATGATTGTCGGAAGGACAGACTCAGCATACAGGAAAGTCAAAACAACCATTGGTGACATTAAAAGCAACGGTGGTAACATTAAGAGTGCAACGGGAATTCCACTGTTAAATGCAGAGGAGAGAGCAGATAGGTGGAAAGAATACATTGAAAGCCTCTGTGAGAGTGAAGATTTGTCTGATGTGATAGAAGAAGAAACAGGAGTCGATTTAGAAGAGATAGGGGATCCACTATTAGAATCGGAATTTAAAAGAGCTTTGGAAGACTTACGGTCAAATAAGGCAGAAGGGATAGATAACATTCCATCAGAATTTCTAAAATCATTGGGGGAAGTGGCAACAAAACGACAATTCACGTTGGTGTGTAGAATATATGAGTCTGGCGATATACCATCTGACTTTAGGAAAAGCATCATCCACACAATTCCGAAGACGGCAAGAGCTGACAAGTGCGAGAATTATCGCACAATCAGCTTAACAGCTCATGCATCGAAGCTGCTTACAAGAATAATATACAGAAGAATGGAAAAGAAAATTGAGAATGCGCTAGGTGACGATCAGTTTGGCTTTAGGAAAAGTAAACAGACGAGAGAGGCAATTCTGACTTTACAGCTAATAATGGAAGCAAGGCTAAAGAAAAATCACGACACTTTCATACGATTTGTCGACCTGGAAAAAGCGTTCGACAATATAAAATGGTGCAAGCTGTTCGAGATTCTGAAAAAAGTAGGGGTAAGCTATAGCGAGAGAAAGGGTCATATACAATATGTACAACAACCAAGAGGGAATAATAAGAGTGGACGATCAAGAACGAAGTGCTCGTATTAAGAAGGGTGTAAGACAAGGCTGTAGCCTTTCGCCCCTACTCTTCAATATGTACATCGAGGAAGCAATGATGGAAATAAAAGAAATGTTCAGGAGTGGAATTAAAATACAAGATGCAAGGATATCAATGATACGATTCGCTGATGACATTGCTATCCTGAGTGAAAGTGAAGAAGAATTAAATGATCTGCTGAACGGAATGAACAGTCTAATGAGTACACAGTATGGTTTGAGAGTAAATCGGAGAAAGACGAAGGTAATGAGAAGTAGTAGAAATGAGAACAGTGAGAAACTTAACATCAGGATTGATGGTCACGAAGTCAATGAATTTAACGAATTCTGCTACCTAGGCAGTAAAATAACCAATGACGGACGGAGCAAGGAGGACATCAAAAGCAGACTCGCTATGGCAAAAAAGGCATTTCTGGGCAAGAGAAGTCTACTAATATCAAATGCCGGCCTTAATTTGAGGAAGAAATTTCTGAGGATGTACGTCTGGAGTACAGCATTGTATGGCAGTGAAACATGGACTGTGGGAAAACCGGAACAGAAGAGAATCGAAGCATTTGAGATGTGGTGCTATAGACGAATGTTGAAAATTAGGTGGACTGATAAGGTAAGGAATGAGGAGGTTCTACGCAGAATCAGAGAGGAAAGGAATACGTGGAAAACACTGATAAGGAGAAGGGACAAGATGATAGGACATCTGCTAAGACATGAGGGAATGACTTCCATGGTACTAGAGGGAGCAGTAGAAGGCAAAAACTGTAGAGGAAGACAGAGATTGGAATATGTCAAGCAAATAATTGAGGACGTAGGTTGCAAGTGCTACTCTGAGATGAAGAGGTTAGCACAGGAAAGGAATTCGTGGCGCGCCGCATCAAACCAGTCAGTAGACTGATGACAAAAAAAAGGGGGTGGACAAATGCCCTTCCTGTGGCCACCTTGTATCCCCCAGGATGGAATCAGTGTACCGCAACTGCCTGCCACTAGTGTGATCCATGGAAAGCTGTGACTGTGCTCAGATGTCTGTGAGCCGTGTAAGTGAGGCGCAACGTGGGGACCAGCCCGGTATTCACCTAGTGGGATGTGGAAAATCGCCTAAAAATCACATCCAGGCTGGCCAGCACACCGACCGACGTCGTTAATCCTCCAGGCGGATTCGATCCACGGCCTACCCGAGTCCAAGAAGCAACGCATTAGTGATCTCGGCTAACCTGGCAGGTGGGTCAGAGCTGTCTTGTAGAGTGAAATCGTCCGAGACACACTGGCCCCACATGAGGCCTTATGGTCTGGGGAGCGATGAGCCACAACTCTCACTCAGCTTCGATGTTTCTGGGAGGGACACCAGCCAGCGCTCGGTACGTGCCACATGTTGTCAGACCTGTTCTTTTGCCGTCATTGCCACAGGAAGGTGATGTGTTGCTCATCCACACACATCACGTGACATTCAATGTGCTCTGGAAGAGATGCAGCAGCTTCTCTGGCCAGCATGATCTCTGGACTTGTAGCCAATGCAGCACGTCTGGGATATGATGGGACATTAATCAACAACTCTTACAGAACCACATGAACAGGTCGACCAGGTGTGGCATAACGTATCCCAAGACATTATTCGGCATCTGTACTATCAACTGAATGCCAGAGTCGGCACCTGCATTGCCGCCTGTGGAGGTGTTTCAACAAGGATCAATACCTGGTACCTCTGAACCGCATGTGATACTAGTCTTTAAATGTAATCGTTTCATGTACTCCTTTTGGACTGTTACAACAATAAATCTTCACTGAATTGGAAACCTCTAAATGGGTGTACTAATTTTTTTCCAGCAATGTGTTTACACAATTGACACGAATTCGATGCACCAATGGAAGCGCGCGACCGCTACGATCGCATGTTCGAATCCTGTCTCGGGCATGGATGTGTATGACGTCCTTAGGTTAGTTAGGTTTAAGTAGTTCTAAGGTCTCGGGGACTGATGACCTCACATGTTAAGTCCCATAGTGCTGAGAGCCATTTGAACCATTTGAAACAAAGGGCTGTGCGGCACGTGTTACAACATGCACTGGAAGAGGAACATCTTCGGAGCGCTGTTGATCTTTGCCTAAGTTAGGATAACCATTCATCAGATACCTAGAATATGTAACGAGTGCAAGCCAACACTTTGTTCAAAATTTGTCTGGTTCATTACTCATATATCGAGTGAAAGAACATCTACACTTGTATGCAAACAAAACTGCTCATCCAAATTGATATTTTCACATCGGGCATAACACTAAAACGAACTGGAAACGAGAGGTTTTTATACACAGGTAGCACATGCAAACCGATCTATCCTTAGTCTTTGGAAACGTGTCTCCTTTTCATCAAATTGTATAAACCGCAACATTTCTGTGAGTTTGTTTACACGTCAGTACATGTCAAAATAACCGATGGCGATCATGGGGAGCTTTGAGTGACACTTTTCAGAAAGGCCCTAAAAGCATAATTTCTTGCAGACGTGAACCTGACAAATACGTATTAAAAATCATAGAAAATGGGAACTGTAGAATAAAGCCTTTGTAAGGAATAAGTCTACTAAAACAGAGTACCAGTGCAATTGGCGGTTTCAGTCCCTCTAGTGTTAGTAATTAACGCCAAAAGCTGACACGGGTGGAAGTGTACGATGATGAAAAGAAACAAAACCTTCCAGCGAACATGAGTCCGCCAACGAGCAGCAAATTGCAATATGTGACGTGCTAAAGCGGTATTGTATTTCTTGTTAAGGCAGGACATCGGTGTAATTTGAGCCTAATTACGCGAGGACTTGGTTTCAAATACATCCACATTAACTTGGGCAGTACGCCATTCCACACTCAGTGACATCACATAACCACACATTTCCATTTCTCTCGCAAACCCCTCATTTTCCGACTCATGCTTACTGAAACGCTCTCGTTTCTATCGTTACAAATATGTTTGGGGAGGCCGCGCGAGCAGATGGCGGTCTAGGGGGGGGGGTCTCTGGGCGCTCACAAGAGAAACCCCCCATCGAACCCCCCCCCCCCCTCCCTCCCTCAGACTTTGTGGTAATAGGGTCCAACGGATAGCTGGTCAAGAACTGAACATAGATCAAGCATGACAACAGGAAGAAGGTGTACAGAATTGTGAAAAAAAGCAAAACAGTGGTCCAAGCTTAACAAGTATTCAAGCTTCGCGGTAGGCTCGTGAAATGGAAATGAGCGTTTGGCGTCATTGGCCGGGAGGCCCCTTCCTGGGCAGGTCCGGCCGCCTTGGTGCAGCTCTTACTACATTCGACGCCACATTGGGCGACCTGCGCGCCGTATGGGGACGAAGTGATCATGAAGACAACACAACACTCAGTCCCTGAGCGGAGAAAATCCCAGACCCGGCCTGGAATCGCACCCGGGCCCCGGGTCACGCTGACCACTCAGCTATCTTTTTCTTTTTTTTTTTGCCATCTCATTTTGTTCGTTGCAGTTTGTTGTATTTGTTCGTGGCGGACGTCCCCTGCTGCCAGTTGAAGTTCATTATTAATCCATTCACTCAGTTTTTTTTATCACAGTCGGCAGCTAACCGTATGACCGAACACGCTAAGCTACCGTGCCGGCCAAAATGATGAGGATTAGGACAACACAACACCCAGTCCCTGAGAAAATCTTCGACCCAGCCGGGAATCGAACCCGGGCCCTTAGGATTGGTATTCTGTCGCGCTGACCACTTTTTTTTTTAATTTTTTCTTTGGGCCGCCCTTCTCCCCTCACAGCCCTTCCAAACGCTCACTTTGTTTTGCTTTCTTCGGCTAGCTTCTATGCTGTTCTCGTTATTATTATTATTATTATTATTATTATTATTAAGAGTCCATCCTTCTACCAACTTTTTTTACTTTTTTATTTTATGTAGTTTTTTTATGTTTTTGAAGCCAAATCCTCATTTTTCTTACTTTTTTGCGAGTGCTCGGCCACCTCTCTTTATATTTTTTAAATTTTTTTTTATTTATTTTCTTTTGTCGGCTTCCTATTTTTTCTGTAAGCCGGATGCCTTAATTACCTTTGCTAACATAAACGAGAATAAATATTTCTTCTTAATATTAATTGAAGGACGTGAATTTTCCTCTTGATAATGGAAAGGCAAGTGTATTAAAAGAAACTGAACATGAAGTCTCTGATCTGTGCCGGCTGGAGTGACCGAGCGGTTCTAGGCGCTACAGTCTGGAACTGCGCTACCGCTACGGACGCAGGTTCGAATCCTGCTTCGGGCATTGATGTGTGTGATGTCCTTAGGTTCGTTAGGTTTAAGTAGTTCTAAGTTCTAGGGGACTGATGACCTCAGCAGCTAAGTCCCACAGTGCTCAGAGCCATTTCTCTCATCTGCATAAGGAAAACATAAAACATTGTATCGCCTTGAAAAACGTTTTTTAGAACTCAAAACTTCTGTGCTTATGGCATAAGATGATTGAAAATAAAATACATAAAATTTGATGTCTAATTTCTTCATGAGGATGTAGTCCGGTGCGTCTTGCCACGGACTTAATTTCTTTTCTGTAGTGTCTCGTGAAATGATCGAAGACATTCCGGTTCCAGTTATCTGTAGTCATGCTTGGCTGACATCTCTGAATTCCGAACCAGTTGTAATCCATTATTGTTCTCTGTATGATTTTATTCCATGATTCTATTTAGGAAGCATGCGTCATTTTTTTGGTAATCTTTTGTCCGCTTGTGTGGATGGTTCTGAGTCGTTAAATGCACGCAGTAATCTTCTTCGCTTTTATTTTCTGCCTTCAAGATACAGTGTGCCCTTTTAGCCAGTTAGCAGCATTTCTTTTCGTTTTAGGATATGGCACTGCGTCTGGAGTCAGAAAATCTGCGGCTGTGAAAACGGTTGGAGATGTTCTGTTACATCTACATCTACATTTATACTACGCAAGCCACCCAACGGTGTGTGGCGGAGGGCTCTTTACGTGCCACTGTCGTTACCTCCCTTTTCTGTTCCAGTCGCGTATGGTTCGCGGGAAGAACGACTGCCGCAAAGCCTCCGTGCGCGCTCCAATCTCTCTGATTTTAGATTCGTGATCTCCTCGGGAGGTATAAGTAGGGGGAAGCAATATATTCGATACCTCATCCAGAAACGCACCCTCTCGAAACCTGGCGAGCAAGCTACACCGCGATGCAGAGCGCCTCTCTTGCAGAGTCTGCCACTCGAGTTTGCTAAACATCTCCGTAACGCTATCACGCTTACCAAATAACCCTGTGACGAAACTCGTCGCTCTTCTTTGGATCTTCTCTATCTCCTCCGTCAACCCGATCTGGTACGGATCCCACACTGATGAGCATTACTCAAGTATAGGTCGAACGAGTCTTTTGTAAGCCACCTCCTTTGTTGATGGACTACATTTTCTAAGGACTCTCCCAATGAATCTCAACCTGGCACCCGCCTACCAACAATTAATTTTATATGATCATTCCACTTCAAATCGTTCCGCACGCATACTCCCAGATATTTTACAGAAGTAACTGCTACCAGTGTTTGTTCCGCTATCATACATTCATACAATAAAGGATCCTTCTTTCTATGTATTCGCAATACATTACATTTGTCTATGTTAAGGGTCAGTTGCCACTCCCTGCACCAAGTGCCTATCCGCTGCAGAGCTTCCTGCATTTCGCTACAATTTTCTAATGCTGCAACTCCTCTGTATACTACAGCATCATCCGCGAAAAGCAGCACGGAACTTCCGACACCATCTACTAGGTCATTTATATATATTGTGAAAAGCTGTGGTCCCATAACACTCCCCTGTGGTACGCCAGAAGTTACTTTAACGTCTGTAGACGTCTCTCCATTGAGAAGAACATGCTGTGTTCTGTTTGCTAAAAACTCTTCAATCCAGCCACACAGCTGGTCTGATATTCCGTAGGCTCTTACTTTGTTCATCAGGAGACAGTGCGGAACTGTATCGAACGCCTTACGGAAGTCAAGGAAAATAGCATTTACCTGGGAGCCTGTATCTAATATTTTCTGGGTCTCGTGAACAAATAAAACGAGTTAGGTCTCACACGATCGCTGTTTCCGGAATCCATGTTGATTCCTACAGAGTAGATTCTGGGTTTCCAAAAACGACATGATCCTCGAGTAAAAAACATGTCCTAAAATTCTGCAACAGATCGACGTCAGAGATATAGGTCTATAGTTTTGCGCATTTGCTCGACGACCTCTTTCAGGATTATTGTGCAGTTCCGCCCCCGGTGGATCGTCTCAAAAAATGGTTCAAATGGCTCTGAGCACTATGGGACTCAACTGCTGTGGTCATCAGTCCCCTAGAACTACTTAAACCTAACCAACCTAAGGACATCACACACACCCATGTCCGAGGCAGGATTCGAACCTGCGACCGTAGCAGCAGCGTGGCTCCGGACTGGAGCGCCTAGAACCGCACGGCCACCACGGCCGGCTGGATCGTCTCAGACCAGACGAGTGTAGCCCCTATGTTTGCGTGGTAGAGTGATGGTGGTGTACGCGTACGTGGAGAACTTGTTTGCGCAGCAATCGCCGACATAGTGTAGCTGAGGCGGAATTAGGGGAACCAGTCCGAATTCGCCGAGGTAGATGGAAAACCACCTAAAAACCATCCACAGACTCGCCGGCTCGCCGCACCTCGACACATGGGACCAGGTGCTCCTTCCCATACAGAAATCCGTGCTTTAGACCGAACGGCTTACTGGGCGATCCTTCTGTGCTATACTGTAGCAGTTCTTTCTATGTATGGTCCGAGTTTCGTTGAGCTAGTCATACACTACTGGACATTAAAATTGCTACACCACTAAGGTGACGTGTTACAGACGCGAAATTTAACCGACAGGAAGATGCTGGGATATGCAAATGATTAGCTTTTCAGAGCATTCACAAAAAGTTGGCGCCGGTGGTGACACCTTCAACGTGTTGACATGAGGAAAGTTTCCAACCGATTTCTCATACACCAACAGCACTTGACCGACGTTGCCTGGTGAAACGTTGTTGTGATGCCTCATGTAAGGAGGGGAAATGCGTACCATCACGTTTCCGGCTTTGATAAAGGTCGGATTGTAGCCTATCGCGATTGCGGTTTATCGTATCGCGACATTGCTGCTCTCGTTGGTCGAGATCCAATGACTGTTAACACAATACGGAATCGGTGGGTTCAGGAGGGTAATACGGAACGCCGTGCTGGATCCCGACGGCCTCGTATCACTAGCAGTCGAGATGACAGGCATCTTATCCGCACGGCTGTAACGGATCGTGCAGCCATGTCTCGATCCGTGAGTCAGCAGATGGGGACGTTTCCAAGACAACAACCATCTGCACGAACAGTTCGACGACGTTTGCAGCAGCATGGACTATCAGCTTGGAGACCGTGGCTGCGGTTACCCTTGACGCCGCATGACAGATAGGAGCGCCTGCGATGGTGTACTCGACGACGAACCTAGGTGCTCGAATGGCAAAACGTCATTTTTTCGGATGAATCCAGGTTCTGTTTACAGCATCACTAAGGTCGCATCCTTGTTTGGCGACATCGCGGAGAACGCACAATGGAAGCGTGTATTCATCATCACCATACTGGCGTAGCACCCGGCGTGATGGTATGGGGAGTCATTGGTTACAAGTCTCGGTCACATCTTGTTCGCATTGACGGTACTTTGAACAGTGGACGTTACATTTCAGATGTCTTACGATCCGTGGCTCTATCCTTCATTCGATCCCTTCTAAACCCTACATTTCAGCAGGACAATGCACGACCGCATGTTGCAGGTCCTGTACGGGCCTTTCTGGATACACAAAATGTTCGACTGCTGCCCTGGCCAGCACATTCTCCAGATCTCTCACCAATTGAAAACGTCTGGTCAATGGTGGCCGAGCAACTGGCTCGTCGCAATACGCCAGTCACTACTCTCGATGAACTGTGGTATCGTGTTGAAGCTGTATGGGCAGCTGTACGTGTACACGCCATCCGAGCTCTGTTTGACTCAATGTCCAAGCGTATCGAGGCCGTTATCAAGGGCAGAGGTGCTTGTTCTGGGTACTGATTTCTCAGGATCTATGCACCCAAATTGCGTGAAAATGTAATCACAAGTCAGTTCTAGCATAATATATTTGTTCAATGAATACCCGTTTATCATCTGCATTTCTTCTTGGTGTAGCAATTGTAATGGCCATTAGTGTATGTAGCTTAACAATTACACATTATGTGCAAGTTTCTTTTGTTCTTACATTTTACAGAACAGTGTATTGTGTTTGTGTGTGTGTGTTTTTGTGTGTGTGGGTGGGTGTATGTATGAGAGAGTGTGTGTGTGCTCGTGCAGTGAGAACACCCACGAGGCAGCATATCCATTCAGCAATTAATCTCGTAGCGGGCTGAAGCACCGCACCGCCGTGTTTCCAGAGCTCTCCCGCCCTGGCTGTAGGCGGAGCACGTAGAGTGCGGAGCGATAAATTTTAATTCCGCATGAAATATTTAGGAGCCGAATTTATCTCCACTGGCCGGTGCTACGAAGCCGGCTCGCCAGTCGGACGAATCACCGGCGCACTGCCTGCTACATCTCTTCAATTAGCTCTGCGTGGAGTTGAATCTCGGCGGGCAATTACATCCCTAACGGAGATTTCACACCACCACATCCACCGTGCGCAACATTTACAAATTACGACGCCTGTACGCTTCGTGGCGACATGAAACATTGCTGACACGTTCTAGCCGTTGTGCTCTTTCCTGCAGTGTATTCATAGTCTTTAGTCTGTGTTTTGTTGCCGTTTTGTGGCGTTACTAGGAGCACAAGTTGTATTACTAACTGGGGGAGGGAATGACATTTGGATCACAGATACACTTCATACTTTTTACACCTTTAGTAGGCTGTAAAAACAACATAGTGTGCAAGTGGTAAGGTGCACTATTGTGGCAGTTCCGAGAAAATCGCAAGAGAAGTTTTACGCGCCTGTTTATGTGTGTTACGTACCGGGTGATCAAAAAGTCAGTATAAATTTGAAAACTGAATAAATCATGGAATAATGTAGATAGAGAGGTACAAATTGACACACATGCTCGGAATGACATGGGGTTTTATTAGAACCAAAAAAATACAAAAGTTCAAAAAATGTCGACAGATGGCTCTTCATCTGATCAGAATAGCAATAATTAGCATAACAAAGTAAGACAAAGCAAAGATGATGTTGTTTACAGTAAATGCTCAATATGCCCACCGTCATTACTCAACAATAGCTGCAGTCGAGGGATAATGTTGTGAACAGCACTGCAAAGCATCTCCGGAGTTATGGTGAGGCATTGGTGTCGGATGTTGTCTTTCAGCATCCCTCGAGATGGTCGATCACGATACACTTGCGACTTCAGGTAACCCCAAAGCCAATAATCGCACGGACTGAGGTCTGGGGACCTGGGAGGCCAAGCATGACGAAAGTGGCGGCTGAGCACACGATCGTCACCAAACGAAGCGCGCAAGAGATCTTTCACGCGTCTAGCAATATAGGGTGGAGCGCCATCCTGCATAAACATGGTACGTTCCAGCAGGTGTTTATCAGCCAGGCTGGGGATGATGCGATTCTGTAAGATATCGGCGTACCTCTCACCCGTCACGGTAGCAGTTACAAAACCAGAATCACGCATTTCCTCGAAGAAAAAAGGCCCGATAACGGTAGATGTGGTAAATCCAACTCATACCGTGACTTTCTCGTCGTGCACGTCAGTTCTACGATTTTCGGTAGTCAAAATTCTGAAGTTGTGGGCGTTGACAGACCCTCGGAGCGTGAAATGAGCTTCGTCGGTCCACAACACGTTACTCATCCAATCGTCATCTTCCGCCATCTTCTGAAACGCCCACACCGCAAATGCCCTCCGCTTCACTAAATCGCCAGGTAACAGTTCACGATGCCGATGGATTTTGTACGGATAGCATCGGAGGGTACGCCTCAGTGCCAACCAAACAGTAGCGTACGAAATGCCGGTGCGACGTGCGACTGCACGAGCGCTGACTCCCTCGTGCATAGACGAACCCGCTACAGTCTCCATTTCTTCCTGAACTGTCTCAGCAGCATTGCGCCTTGTGCTCGGTCGGCCACTACGGGGTCTATCGTCTAAACAACCCGTGGCTTCGAACTTCGAAATCATTCTCGCCGCAGCCGCATTTGTCAACAGACCTTTACCCGTTCGAATCCCCTTCCTATGGCGATAGGATCGCACCGCTGAACTAGCACATTCCCCACTCTGATAATACAGCTTCACTAAAAGCGCCTTCTCAGGTAACGTCAACATGCTGCGACTGCTGGAGAATTTGATTCTCTCTCTTTTTTTTTTCTTTCTTTATTGTATTTCAATTCCCCTTCGGGGCGGGCTGGCAGCAGCATATGCGCTGCTCTTCAGCCGAAAGGCATTCAATAGAAGACAAAAATAACAAAGGAGAGAATATGGTGAACATAGATATAAAAAAGGGGAACATCATGGAAGGCAATAGACAAAAAACGGGGTGACTGTAAAATGGAGATAAAAAACTGTTTAAAAGTAGCACACACAAAAAGCCATGCACTGCGACAATTAAAAGAACACAAGGCACAGTATGACTGGAGCATAAAAGGTATCGACGGATGTCGTAGCACATAACAAACACTGACAGCGAACCTCAAGGCAGTACACAATTAAAATCACACCTCTTGACGCACAGGAGAAACGGCACTAAACACAACACTGATGTGGCACACTGATGATGATCAATACAGAGGATCTGCCAGGCGCTAGGAGATGAGGGAGACCTGAAGAAGGGAGGGAGGGGAAGAGATGGGGGAGGTGAGCGGGGGGTGCGCGGAAGAGGGCCAGGTAGGGAGGGATGTGGGAAGGAGAGAGGCAAGTATGGGGTGTAGGGTCTCAGGGAGGGGAGGAGGAAAATCCGCTCTGGGAGATGGAGGGGAGAGGAAAAAGGGGGCCCTGGGGAGGGGGGGGCAACAAGGCCGGGTTATAGTTCGTCATCTGGGAGGGGGAGGCGCTGGAAATTGCCCTGATGAAGGAGATGGAGGGTGTGGAGGTGGAGGTGGAGAGAGGGAGGGATAGAGCGATAGAGGCGCGGCAACGGGCCGGGGGTGGAGAGGAAGAACCAGAAGGTTGGGGGGGGGGGGGGGTCAAGCCTGCGGACAATGTAAATGACGCGGAGATGTTGGAGGAACAGGAGGAGGTGGGGGAAGGGGATCAGTTCATACAGGAGCCGTGTGGGGGAAGGAAGGCGGATATGGAAGGCAAGGCGGAGCGCATGGCATTTGAGGTCCTTGTAAAAGCGGGTGGGGGCGGAGATCCAGGCTACGCTGGCATAACAGAGGATAGGACGGATGAGGGATTTGTAGGTGTGGAGGATGGTAGAAGGATGCAATCCCCATGTCCGGCCAGACAGGAGTTTCAGAAGGTGGAGGCGGGAATGGGCTTTCTGCTGGACGGTCTGGAGATGAAGGGTCCAGGTGAGGTGTCGGTCGAGGGTGAGGCCAAGGTATTTCAGGGTGGGGGTGAGCTGGATGGGACGACCATAAAGGGCGAGGTAGAAAGCATGGAGGCGAAAGGAGCGAGTGGTGCGGCCTATGATGATTGCCTGGGTTTTGACGGGGGATTCTCTCTCTCATTACAGCTCCTTTTATACACGATTTTCATGCGCAGTCACTGCCGTTTTGCTGTCCAGCGCCATCTGTCGAACATTTTGTGAACTTTTTTTTGTTCTAATAAAGCCCCGTGTCATTCCAAGCATGTATGTCAATTTTCACCTCTCTATCTACATTATACCATGGTTTATTAAGTTTTCAAATTTATACTGACTTTCTGATCACCCAGTATCTGTACGTAGCCGCGAGACGTTAGAGTTGATGGCGGTCAATTAACTATTGTTCGAACTGTGCAAGACGAACGTGTATTAGGCAATGGTTAGACTCGCACTCAAACTTGAGTATTAATCTATTTTTTGGTCACTGGTCATACTATTTAATTTATATAACATTTGAGAGGTAATACAGGGTGTATCAAAAAGAATCATTCAACTTTAAAAAAACCATAACTGTTATGTTATTTGAGATATGTATGTGAACAACATACTGTTGGAAAGAACAAACTCTCGAGTTTTACATGGTTTCCGTTAGGTAGCAGCAGTGTGCGCCCACTTCACTTTTCGTAAAAATGGTGTCGGGACAACAGAAAGCGTTTAATGTTCTACGTTTTGCGCAGTGCGCGTCAGTAATAACTGTTCAGCGTGACTTTCGTACTAGGTATGGTGTGGATCCTCCTCCAGATCAGAGCATCAGATGATGGCATGGAACAATTCCGAGAAACAGGTTGTTTGTGTAAAGGCAAATCGCCGGCCGTCCCCGAATGTCTGACACGGACGTCGAACGCATCCGCCACAGTTTCACGAGGAGTCCGCAGAAATCCGTTCGCCGTGCAGCTCGACAGCTCAACAGCTCAACATGCTCCCAATCTCCGTCTGGCGCGTGTTGCGTCGACGTTTATACGTGAAAGAACACAAAATTCAGCTGCTGCAAGCTCTTCGTGAAGGTGACAAACAGCAATGTGTGGACGGAATGAGATTTTCACTCTGCAGCGGAGTGTGCGCTGATATGAAACTTCCTGGCAGGTAGGAGACGAGGTACTGGCAGAAGTAAAGCTGTGAGGACGGGGCGTGAGTCATGCTTAGGTAGCTCAGATGGTAGAGCACGTGCCCGCGAAAGGCAAAGGTCGCGAGTTCGAAACTGAGTCCGGCAAATAGTTTTAATCTGCCAAGAAGTTTCAGCAGTGTGTGGAGTTCTGTAATTTCGTTCTTGGCAAGATGAACGATGACAGTTCAAATGGTTCAAATGGCTCTGAGCACTATGGGACTTAACATCGATGGTCATCAGTCCCCTAGAACTTAGAACTACTTAAACCTAACTAACCTAAGGACAGCACACAACACCCAGCCATCACGAGGCAGAGAAAATCCCTGACCCCGCCGGGAATCGAACCCGGGAACCCGGGCGTGGGAACGAGAACGCTACCGCACGACCACGAGATGCGGGCGAACGATGACAGTATTTTTCCACGCTTAGTGTTTAGTGACGAGGCAACATTCTATTTAAATGGAAAGGACAACCGTCTTAAAGCGACAATATCGGGTACAGAACAAGCACATGAAGTTGTACAACATGAGAGGGACTCTCCAAAATTTAATGTGTTCAGTGCAGTTTCCACGGGAAACGATGTATGGTCCATTTTTCTTTGCCAAGAACACTGTTACAGAAAGCACATATCTCGATACGCTTGGGAACTTTCTTTTCCCACAGTTGGAGACAGATTCGAATGACTTCATTTACCAGGTTGCGACACCGCCACATTGGCATCTGGAAGAGTGAGAATTTTTAAATCAAAGGATTACTGAACGATGGATCGGTCGCGCTGGACCAAATGATTCAGCGTTACATTACTGGCCTCCAAGGTCACCGGACCTGACTGCTGTGATTATTTCTTGTGGGGGATTTGCAAAAGACTGTTTATTTGGCTCCGTTACCAACGACAATGAATGAAGTGACACATCGCATAACAGCAACCGTGGAAGGCTGGCTCCAATGGTTCAAATGCCTATGACCGAGCGAGATGGCGCAGTGGTCAGCACACTGGACTCGCATTCGGGAGGACGACGGTTCAAACCCGCGTCTGGCCATCCTGATTTAGGTTTTCCGTGACTTCCCTAAATCATTTCAGGCAAACGCGGGGATGGTTCCTTTCACAGGGCACGGCCGACTTCCTTCCCCATCCTTCCCTAATCCCACAAGACCGATGGCCTCACTGTTTGCTCTCTTCCCCCAAACCAGTCCAATCCAATCCAAATCCAAATCCAAATGGCTATGAGCACTATGCGACTTAACATCTGAGGTCATCAGTCCCCTAGAACGTCGAACTACTTAAACCTTACTAGCCTAAGAACATCACACACATCCATGCCCGAGTCAGGATTCGAACCTGCGACCGTAGCAGCAGCGCGGTTCCGGACTGAAGCGCCTAGAACCGCTCGGCCACTGCGGCCGGCAGCTGTGGAAGCTATAACTCAAGACATGCAGTGTGGGAACAGTTTGAATGCCGCATTGAGTTATGCCGTGCATCTCAAGGCGGGCATATTGAACACCTATGAAACGGTATGAAACAAAAACTTCCCGTTCATCAAAAAACAAAATTCGTTGTACATGTTTATTAGTGTCAGAAATATAGACATGCCAAATCGGATTATTCTTTTTGATACACCCTGTGTAATGGAAAAAATCACATGTATTTGCATGAAGTATTTGGATGAAGTTGTTTCAATTTATGATTTCTGTGTCTGCCTGACAACTACCATAATGCAACGTGTGACGTCTAGAGCATATCCGACGAGTAATTCTACGTTACTCTTGTGGTCTGGCACACTGTCATTTGCTATATTACTGATGGTGAATAACGTCATTCGCGTCATTATTTATCTAGGTCTGACTTGGTCTTTCCAAACCAGTCCCTCGTTTTTAAAAATTTAGTTAAAACTAGTAAGAACCTTCAACATCGCAGCGCGTCAGCAATCGTTGGTTAATATATTAAAAAACTAGAAACCCGCCTCGATTGCGGAAAAAAGCACCTAGTGTTAACCTAGGTTTCGGCGTAGATAACTACACCTTCTTCAGAACAATAAAACCCACAAGTTTATAAATGTATAGCTATGGTGTTCTTTTAATCATTGACAAAGGTCGTCTTAGGCACTTGTGGGTTTTATTGTTCTGAAGAAGGTGTAGTTATCTACGCCGAAACCTAGGTTAACACTAGGTGCTTTTTTCCGCAATCGAGGCGGGTTTCTAGTTTTTTAATATAAAACTAGTGAGCCGGCCGGTGTGGCCGTGCGGTGCTAGGCGCTTCAGTCTGGAACCGCGTGACCGCTAAGGTCGCAGGTTCGAATCCTGCCTCGGGCATGGATGTGTGTGTTGTCCTTAGGTTAGTTAGGTTTAAGTAGTTCTAAGTTCTAGGGGACTGATGACAACAGATGCTAAGTCCCATAGTGCTCAGAGCCATTTGAACCATTTTTGAAAACTAGTAAATAGTCAAATATCATATTAAATTCAACTTCATGAAAATTTACGTGTTTTTTTTCCACTGTATTACCTTTCAAATACTGTATTATATAAATTAAACACTGTGACCAGTGATGATAAAAATATAGATTAAAACGCAAGTATTCGCGGGACTCGAACCGTTCTCTCTTCTACAACCGTTTTGCATCGTCGAGACGCTAGCCATTTTTTTTTGTCTGATTTTGTTCTATACTGTTCATTGTATTTGTTCGGGGCGGACGTACCATGACACCAGTTCAGGTTCTTCGCTGACCCGTTCACTCAGTCTTTTATTTCGCACGGTTATAATTTTAAGAAGAACTTGGGTAATTGTTAACAGTAGCGTATTATTTCCTTACTGCTAACTCTACTCGCAACACAACTTGTAACAATATTCACTGTTATATCACTGACTCTGTTCTGTACGACTTCATACACAACGACGAGGAGAGGTGGGTTTCAGAGTGGTGCAACACCTGGCATCGTAGGAACGCTGAACAGGAGCAGAAATTGTACACGACGCGAAGGACACTCAAACAGTTTAAAATCAGATGTGGTACAATAGTCTATATTAAACTGAGTGGAAGTCCAACTCCGCATAAGCTGTTCATTGAGTTTTTCCCTATATGACGACCGTCTTCATATCCTGGAGGTACACTACTGGCCATTAAAATTCCTACACCAAGAAGAAATGCAGATGATATTCGACAAATATATTATACAAGAACTGACATGTGACTACATTTTCACGCAATTTGGGTGCATAGATCCTGAGAAATCAGTACCCAGAACAACCACCTCTGCCCGTAATAACGGCCTTGATACGCCTGGGCATTGAGTCAAACAGAGCTCGAATGGCGTGTACAGGTACAGCTGCCCATGCAGCTTCAACACGATACCACAGTTCATCGAGAGTAGTGACTGGCGTATTGTGACGAGCCAGGTGCTCGGCCACCATTGACCAGACGTATTCAATTGGTGAGAGATCTGGAGAATGTGCTGGCCAGGGCAGCAGTCCAACATTTTCTGTATCCAGAAAGGCCCGTACAGGACCTGCAACATGCGGTCGTGCATTATCCTGCTGAAATGTAGGGTTTGGGCAGGGGTCGAATGTAGAGCCACGGGTCGTAACACATCTGAAATGTAACGTCCACTGTTCAAAGTGCCGTCAATGCGAACAAGAGGTGACCGAGACGTGTAACCAATGGCACCCCATACCATCACGCCGGGTGATACGCCAGTATGGCGATGACGAATACACGCTTCCGATGTGCGTTCACCGCGATATCACCACACACAGATGCGACCATCGTGATGCTGTAAACAGAACCTGGATTCATCCGAAAAAATGACGTTTTGCCATTCGTGCACCCAGGTTCGTCGTCGAGTACACCATCGCAGGATCTCCTATCTGTGATGCGGCATCAAGGGTAACCGCAGCCACGGTCTCCGAGCTGATAGTTCGTGCTGCTGCAAACGCCGTCGAACTGTTCGTGCAGATGGTAGTCGTCTTGCAAACGTTCTCATCTGTTGACTCAGGGATCGAGACGTGGCTGCTTCATCCGTTACAGCCATGCGGATAAGATGCCTGTCATCTCGACTGCTAGTGATACGAAGCCGTTGGCATCCAGCACGGCATTCCGTATTACCCTCCTGAACCCACCGATTCCATATTCTGCTAACAGTCATCGGATCTCGACCAACGAGAGCAGCAATGTCGCGATACGATAGACCGCAATCGCGATAGGCTACAATCCGACCTTTATCAAAGTCGGAAACGTGATGGTACGCATTTCTCCTCCTTACATGAGGCATCACAACAACGTTTCACCAGGCAACGCCGGTCAACTCCTGTTTGTGTATGAGAAATCGGTTGGAAACTTTCCTCATGTCAGCACGTTGTAGGTGTCGCCACCGGCACCAACCTTGTGTGAATGCTTTGGAAAGCTAATCATTTGCATATCACAGCATCTTCTTCCTGTCGGTTAAATTTCGCGTCTGTAGCACATCTTCGTGGTGTAGCAATTTTAATGGCCAGTTGTGTACAATGCTTTTACAGGCTTAACAACAACTTGTTTGTAAAGTAATTAGAGGTTGGTAGCTGTTTTTACACCTTTAAAGACTCGGAGGAGGGCTTTTGCTATTCCATAATTCAACAACAGACCGTCGTGAGTGATATAGACTATAATAACGCATATCTGTTCCACGCCCCTTCTTGAAAACGTAAGCAACTTGCGTTCTTTTTCCAATCGCTTGGTATTGTTCGATGCTCCAGCGAAACGAAAAGGGAGTAAGTTCGTTCACATAACCTCTGTACATCTCATTCGGTAAGAATTCCTTTAAATTCTTGATTGATTTTGGTTTTGCCATTCCGCGATTCCTTACTTCACTACGAATATATATTATTTCGCCGTTCGAGAACGATCGAAAGGAGGTACTGTATTACGATCATCGACAGCTGAACTAGTTGTTAAGGTTGCATCAGATATTTCGGCGTTTCTTTTTTTCGCGCTTCATTGACAATATAGTCACTGAGGGACTGAATAGATTATTTCGTCCCGCTTTCTCGCTTTATCTAAAAACAAAACTACTTAGCGTCTTCGGTCAGATCGACTGGTACCAATTTAATTTCCAATTTCAATTGACTGGGAATAACAGGCAACGAGTCTCAAAATACAGTTTTATTAAAACTTAATCATTGTTCCCACAGTTTCGAAACTGTCTTCTTACGCAAAATTACAGGAAGTGTTTAGAAATAATTGCAGAGGAGCATACTCAAGTGCGTTTTTGTACATACTGCAAAGAGTTTTCTATATTTCCATGAGCTTGAGGACTCTTTAAAACCCATTTAACTTTCGTGTCACACTTTTTAGACCCCCTCCCCTCTCGCTCTTTTCAACTTTTTAGTTAAAATGTCAATCTCGTATTGAATATGTACGTGTTAAATAACACTGACTGTTGACATTGTACCACAGACACAGTCCCTTTGATTGTTCAGAGATGTCACTAAACCAACCCAAAGATGTAAACAACCATGCATGAGCAGCGCCTGTTAGACGGAGGGGGTCCGACAGCCGATCAGTTCCAGAGACTCCATCGGGAAGGAGGTACACGGCTCGTGTTGTCTGTAGCTGAACCGTGCCCAGACGGTCAATACCGCGGTTCGATCGCGTCCGCATTGTTACTCTGTGCCAGAAAGGGCTCTCAACAAGGGAAGTGTCCAGGCGTCTCGGAGTGAACCAAAGCGATGTTGTTCGGAGATGCAGGAGATACAGAGAGAGGCAGGAACTGTCGATGACATGCCTCGCTCAGGCCGCCTGAGGGCCACTACTGCAGTGGATGACCGCTACCTACTGATTATGGCTCGGAGGAACCCTGACAGCAACGCCACCATGTTGAATAATGCTTTCCGTGGAGCCACAGGACGTCGTGTTAGGACTCAAACTCTGCGCAATATTCTGCATGATGCGCAACTTGACTACCGACGTCTATGGCAATGTCCACCTTTGCAACCACGACACCGTGCAGCACGGTACAGATGGGCCCAACAACTTGCCGAATGGACCGCTCCGGATTGGCATCACGTTCTCTCCACCGATGAGTGCTGCATATGCCTTCAACCAGAGAATCGTCGGAGACGTGTCTGGAGGCAACCCGGTCAGGCTGAACGCATTAGACACACTGTCCGGTGACCGATAGTGCAAACATATCGGCAGCATATTGGCGAGGCATCCGTCTTGATGGACGACAATTCGTGCACCAGTTGTGCACATCTTGTGAATGACTTTCTTCAGGATAACGAAATCACTCGAGTAGAGTGGCCAGAATGTTCTCCAGACATGAACCCTATCGGACATGCCAGGGATAGACTGAAAAGGGCTGTTTATGGACGACGTGACCCACCAACCACTCTGAGTGATCTACGTCGAATCGCCGTTGAGGAGTTGGACAATCTGGACCAACAGTGCCTCGATGAACTTGTGGATAGGATGCCACGACGAATACAGGCATGTATCAATGCCAGAGGACATGCTACCGGGCATTAGAGGTACCGGTGTGTACAGGAATCTGGACCACCACCTCTGAAGGTCTGGCTGTACGGTGGTACAATATGCAATGTGTGGTTTTCATGAGCAATGAAAAGGGCTGAATAGATGGTTATGTTGATCTCTATTCCAGTTTTCTGTACAGTTTTCTGGCCTCTCGGAACCGAGGTGACGCAAAACTTTCTTTTAATGTGTGTAAATGCAAATCTTTCAAGTGGCACACGACACGTTGTTGGATCCATTTTCAAATGTACTATATTTTAAAAAGTAAGAAAAATCCCTATAGTAGACTGCTACGACTTCAAAGTCATGTTTTTTATCTGGTGGTCACGTAAATGACGCGCAAATGTACTAGACATAGTCAACGACTCCACACCGGATATAGACAATGTGATTATACGTGAATACGCTTCACTATAATTATTTGTACACATTTCCTGTCATTTTGTTTATTGTAATCATACCATACCTGTTCTACACACAGTGACGTAATAATTTTTAACAGGTACAATGCCTTCTAAAGAAGACAGTTTTAAAACTGTCGAAGCCGTGTTCAAACTTTGTTGTTGTTGTGGTCCTCAGTCCTGAGACTGGTTTGATGCAGCTCTCCATGCTACTCTATCCTGTGCTAGCTTCTTCATCTCCCAGTACCTACTGCAACCTACATCCTTCTGAATCTGCTTAGTGTATTCATCTCTTGGTCTCCCTCTACGATTTTCACCCTCCACGCTGCCCTCCAATACTAAATTGGTGATCCCTTGATGCCTCAGAACATGTCCTACCAACCGATCCCTTCTTCTAGTCAAGTTGTGCCACAAACTCCTCTTCTCCCCAATCCTATTCAATACCTCCTCATTAGTTACGTGATCTACCCACCTTATCTTCAGCATTCTTCTGTAGCACCACATTTCGAAAGCTTCTATTCTCTTCTTGTCCAAACTAGTTATCGTCCATGTTTCACTTCCATACATGGCTACACTCCATACAAATACTTTCAGAAACGACTTCCTTACACTTAAATCTATACTCGATGTTAACAAATTTCTCTTCTTCAGAAACGATTTCCTTGCCATTGCCAGTCTACATTTTATTTCCTCTCTACTTCGACCATCATCAGTTATTTTGCTCCCCAAATAGCAAAACTCCTTTACTACTTTAAGTCTCTCATTTCCTAATCTAATTCCCTCAGCATCACCCGATTTAATTTGACTACATTCCATTATCCTTGTTTTGCTTTTGTTGATGTTCATCTTATATCCTCCTTTCAAGACACTGTTCATTCCGTTCAGGTGCTCTTCCAAGTCCTTTGCTGTCTCTGACAGAATTACAATGTCATCGGCGAACCTCAAAGTTTTTACTTCTTCTCCATGAATTTTAATACCTACTCCAAATTTTTCTTTTGTTTCCTTTACTGCTTGCTCAATATACAGATTGAAAAACATCGGGGAGAGGCCACAACCCTGTCTCACTCCTTTCCCAACCACTGCTTCCCTTTCATGCCCCTCGACTCTTATAACTGCCATCTGGTTTCTGTACAAATTGTAAATAGCCTTTCGCTCCCTGTATTTTACCACTGCCACCTTCAGAATTTGAAAGAGAGTATTCCAATCAACATTGTCAAAAGCTTTCTCTAAGTCTACAAATGCTAGAAACGTAGGTTTGCCTTTTCTTAATCTTTCTTCTAAGATAAGTCTTAAGGTTAGTATTGCCTCACGTGTTCCAACATTTCTACGGAATCCAAACTGATCTTCCCCGAGGTCCGCTTCTATCAGTTTTTCCATTCGTCTGTAAAGAATTCGCGTTAGTATTTTGCAGCTGTGACTTATTAAACTGATAGTTCGGTAATTTTCACATCTGTCAACACCTGCTTTCTTTGGGATTGGAATTATTATATTCTTCTTGAAGTCTGAGGGTATTTCGCCTGTCTCATACATCTTGCTCACCAGATGGTAGAGTTTTGTCATTACTGGCTCTCCCAAGGCCATCAGTTGTTGTAATGGAATGTTGTCTATTCCCGGGGCCTTGTTTCGACTCAGGTCTTTCAGTGCTCTGTCAAACTCTTCACGCAGTATCTTATCTCCCATTTCGTCTTCATCTACATCCTCTTCCATTTCCATAATATTGTCCTCAAGAACATTGCCCTTGTATAAACCCTCTATATACTCCTTCCACCTTTCTGCCTTCCCTTCTTTGCTTAGAACTGGGTTGCCATCTGAGCTCTTGATATTCATACAAGTGGTTCTCTTCTCTCCAAAGGTCTCTTTAATTTTCCTGTAGGCAGTACCTATCTTACCCCTAGTGAGACAAGCCTCTACATCCTTACATTTGACCTCTAGCCATCCCTGCTTAGCCATTTTGCACTTTCTGTCGATCTCATTTTTGAGACGTTTGTATTCCTTTTTTGCCTGCTTCATTTACTGCATTTTTATATTTTCTCCTTTCATCAATTAAATTCAATATTTCTTCTGTTACACAAGGATTTCTATTAGCCCTCGTCTTTTTACCTACTTGATCCTCTGCTGCCTTCACTACTTTATCCCTCAGAGCTACCCATTCTTCTTCTACTGTATTTCTTTCCCCCATTCCTGTCAATTGTTCCCTTATGCTCTCCCTCAAACTCTCTACAACCTCTGGTTCTTTCAGTTTATCCAGGTCCCATCTCCTTAAATTCCCACCTTTTTGCAGTTTCTTCAGTTTCAATCTGCAGTTCATAACCAATAGATTGTGGTCAGAATCCACATCTGCCCCTGGAAATGTCTTACAATTTAAAACCTGGTTCCTAAATCTCTGTCTTACCATTATATAATCTATCTGATACCTTTTAGTATCTCCAGGATTGTTCCAGGTATACAACCTTCTTTTATGATTCTTGAACCAAGTGTTAGCTATGATTAAGTTATGCTCTGTGCAAAATTCTACAAGGCGGCTTCCTCTTTCATTTCTTCCCCCCAATCCATATTCACCTACTATGTTTCCTTCTCTGCCTTTTCCTACTGACGAATTCCAGTGATCCATGACTATTAAATTTTCGTCTCCCTTCACTACCTGAATAATTTCTTTTATCTCGTCATACATTTCATCAATTTCTTCATTATCTGTAGAGCTAGTTGGCATATAAACTTTTACTGCTGTAGTAGGCATGGGCTTTGTGTCTATCTTGGCCACAATAATGCGTTCACTATGCTGTTTGTAGTAACTAACCCGCACTCCTATTTTTTTATTCATTATTAAACCTACTCCTACATTACCCCTATTTGATTTTGTATTTATAACACTGTATTCACCTGACCAAAAGTCTTGTTCCTCCCACCACCGAACTTCACTAATTCCCACTATATCTAACTTTAACCTATCCATTTCCCTTTTTAAATTTTCTAACCTACCTGCCCGATTAAGGGATCTGACATTCCACGCTCCGATCCGTAGAACGCCAGTTTTCTTTCTCCTGATAACGACGTCCTCTTGAGTAGTCCCCGCCAGGAGATCCCAATGGGGGACTATTTTACCTCCGGAATACTTTACCCAAGAGGACGCCATCATCATTTAATCATACAGTAAAGCTGCACGTCCTCGGGAAAAATTATGGCTGTAGTTTCCCCTTGCTTTCAGCCGTTCGCAGTACCAGCACAGCAAGGCCGTTTTGGTTAATGTTACAAGGCCAGATCAGTCAATCATCCAGACTGTTGCCTCTGCAACTTCTGAAAAGGCTGCTGCCCCTCTTCAGGTCAAACTTTATTAAACTTATATTTTGCAACTGGTTGGCTGTTATTTCCAATCCATTGAAGCTCTTACGTCTTCAGATGCTGAAGTGCAGCCACGTTCGAAAATCTTAATCCTTTCGAATTCATCGAATACTTATGGCATTGCTGAGATTAACACTCATTCTGGCTTGTGTGAAGAGAAGGTTTAAGTCTGTGACGAAATTCTCTCTGCTTTCGTAGCAACTCTGACTCTGAAACACGACTGTTGAATTGCAGCCGTACTTCACCCGTCGCCCATAATGTCGGTCGCCAGATGAAGACCCACAGAATATTGCCCAATGCTTTCGAATTTTGTGCTCCAAGTAATCGTCTTCAAAAGATGAATATTTGACATCGGCTGCTCAGATACTGTGCAGTTTGTTTGCTGTCACTCTTACTAAGCAAAACTATTTATACCTCTGCCACACCATTTTCAACCTGTGAGGAAATATATTTTGATCGAATTCTTTACAACAGCTGTTCCAGTCTGGTCTCGTAATATGCCAATGAATTTCTGCCGCATTCAGACGCGTTAATAAAACTAAATGCAACAGGTTTCTGCGCGGGTGGGTGGGGAGGGGGGGGGGCGAGGCACTCAATTCTTCATACAACAAATAAACGTCGATATTCTATAGCTACGTGTGTTTGCCAGTGGTTATTTATACTGCTGAGCCACACTGTTTAATTTAATTTACATGAACTGTAGTTACTAAACTTCATTTATTATAAATTTCTTGTTATTTCAAGTGTTTAGAAATTACACAGATATTTGACATGTTAGTAATGAGCTACATACCAAAACATGGCGCTTATTGTTCTCTCTTACATACTGGAAACAACGAACACAAATACGAGGGTCGTTCACGAAGTACCGAGAGAGGTGGCGCAGTGGTTAGCACACTGGACTCGCATTCAGGAGGACGACGGTTCAATCCCGCGTCCGGCCATTCTGATTTAGGTTTTCCGTGATTTCCCTACATCACTCCAGGCAAATGCTGGGATGGTTCCTTTCCAAGGGCACGGCCGACTTCCTTCCCCATCCTTCCCTAATCCGAGCTTGTGCTCCGTCTCTAATGACCTCGTTGTCGACGGGACGTTAAACACCTATATCCTCCTCCTCCGTTCACATAGTAAGTTCAGTTCCTACTTCTGTCAGCGGCGGCGCTACGATCGCAGTCCCGAGCATGCGCGGCAGCTACTCTGACTCCAGGAGAAGACATGTACGCCATTTTGAGATCGCTGCTGCCGACGTGCGCTTTGTAGTGCTTCTTTATGATGTCAGCCGTAATTGAAAATGCCGCCGCATGTGAAATCAGATCTGTGATTCATTTTCTAAATGTAAAGAAAGTTAAACCAAAGGAATTTCATCGGCAGCTCTTCGAGGTTTACAGACAAAATGCTGTGAGTGATTCAATGGTTAGAAGATGGGTCAGACTGCTCAATGAAGGACGTGATCAAGTGCACGATGAAGAACGAAGTGGATGCCCGTCTGTGGTTACTGACCAACTGGTTCACACGACTGAAGAGAAGATTAAGCACAACCGTAAGTTTACAGTTACTGCTCTTATATGGAAGTTCCGCAAATCTCACGATCACTAATTCACGAAACTGTTACTGAAAAACTGAAATTTTGAAAGCTTTGCTCAAGTTGGGTACGCAAAATTCTTACTGAAAAACGCAAAAAACAACGGATGGGCTGTGCCCTCAGTTTTTGATACGCTGCAGTGAAGTAGGCGATGGTTTTCTTCGTCGGATAGTCGTCGGGC
Organism: Schistocerca serialis cubense; assembly: GCF_023864345.2. Lineage (NCBI taxonomy): Eukaryota > Metazoa > Arthropoda > Insecta > Orthoptera > Acrididae > Schistocerca > Schistocerca serialis. The sequence continues at coordinate 203,652,750 of NC_064648.1, read as the reverse complement.
ATGAAACTTGGGTATGGTACGACACCCCTGAAACAAAACGGCAATCAGTGGAATGGAGGCACACTTCGTCCTCAACGAAGCTTAAGCCTAAGCAAATCTTGACACCTCGAAAAGTCATGTGCACCGTTTTATGGGACAGAAAAGGCATTTTGCTGATTGATTTCTTACCACAAGGCCAAATAATCAATGCACGCGGTTACTGCGAGACCATTAAGAAATTGCGCCGCGCAATACAGAACAAGAGGCGAGGATTGCTGTCAAAAGGTTTTTTTTTTCCCACGATAACGCCCGACCTCACACGACGAATGTGACCGAACAGCTCTTACGGGAATTTCACTGGGACGCGTTTGATCATTCTCCATACAGCCCGGACCTCGTTCCTAGCGACTTTCATCTCTTCCTACACCTAAAATCTGTCCTTGGTGTGTCCCCAGCTCGTGGTCGTGCGCTAGCGTTCTCGCTTCCCGCGCCCGGGTTCCCGGGTTCGATTCCCGGGGGGTCAGGGATTTTCTCTGCCTGGTGATGACTAGCCTGTTCTGTGATGTCCTTAGGTTAGTTAGGTTTAAGTAGTTCTAAGTTCTAGGGGACTTATGACCATAGATGTTAAGTCCCATAGTGCTCAGAGCCATTTTTTTGTCCTTGGTGGTCACCACTTCAACGGTGATGACGAGCTGAAAGAACGTGTTACCACACGGTTGAATATACAGGCGGTAACCTTTTACGAAGAAGGCATACAAAAACTTATACCACGCTATGACAGGTGCCTAGAAAATTTCGGAAACTATGTACAACAGTAGTTTAACAATTGCAGATTTTTGTACAATAAATATTATTTCTGTATCTGTACACGTTTGTTTTATGTAACCAAACGGAACATACTTCGTCGACCACTCTTGTATAGAGAAATGGTAACCTTTTTGCCTCGACTGTTATTAGACGTATTTATTCAGGACGTTTTCGGTATGTTACGCCATTCTCAAGTGAGGTCCCACTGTAAAGTGTGTGACTGCATGATCACTCCTTTTAAGAGGGAAGTACTGTCAACCATGTATACATACAAATAACTTTATAGCTAGGGCAACCACAGCTAAAAAACATGCACATAATATGAACAGTCAGATGATATAAAACCGGCGGAGATGGTAAAATAGTCTACATCACAACTCAAAGCAAGATCAGATCCGCAACAGCTGTTTACTGTGTTTTTACTATATAACGACCGGTGTCATATAACACTTATACCTCATGTGCAAGCAATAAAGGAAACAAAAGAAAAGTTCGGAGTGGACATTAAAATCCAGGGAGAAGTAATAAAAACTTTGAGGTTCGCCGATGACATTGTAATTCTGTCAGAGACAGCAAAGAACTTGGAAGAGCAGTTGAACAGAATGGACAGAAAGGCGGGTATAAGATGAACATCAACCAAAGCAAAATAAGGATAATGGAATGTAGTCGAATTAAGTCGGGTGATGCTGAGGGAATTAGATTAGGAAATGAGACACTTAAAGTAGTAAAGGCGTTTTGCTATTTGGGGAGCAAAATAACTGATTATGGTCGAAGTAGAGAGGATATAAAATGCAGACTGGCAATGGCAAGGAAAGCGTTTCTGAAGAACAGAAATTTGTTAACGTCGAGTATGGATTTAAGTGTCAGGAAGTCGAAAAATGCCTCTGAGCACTATGGAACTTAACATCTGAGGTCATCAGTCCCCTAGAACTTAGAACTACTTAAACTTAACTAACTTAAGGACATCACACACAACCATGCCCGAGGCAGGATTCGAACCTGCGACCGTAGCGGTCGCGCGGTTCCAGACTGAAGCGCCTAGAACCGCTCGTCCACTTCGGCCGGCTCAGGAAGTCGTTTCTGAAAGTATTTGTATGGAGTGTAGCCATGTATGGAAGTGAAACATGGACGATAAGTAGTTTGGACAAGAAGAGAATAGAAGCTTTCGAAATGTGGTGCTACAGAAGAATGTTGAAGATTAGATGGGTAGATCACGCAACTAATGAGGAGGTATTGAATAGGATTGGGGAGAAGAGAATTTTGTGGCACAACTTGACTAGAAGAAGGGATCGGTTGGTAGGACATTTTCTGAGGCATCGAGGGATCACCAATTTAGCATCGGAGGGCAGTGTGGAGGGTAAAAATCGTAGAGGGAGACCAAGAGATGAATACACTAAGCAGATTCAAAAGGATGTAGGCAGCAGTAGGTACTGGGAGATGAAGCAGCTTGCACAGGATAGAGTAGCATGGAGAGCTGCATCAAACCATTCTCAGGACTGAAGACCACAACAACAACAGCAACCTCATTTGCCACGAATTCCAAGGTTCAAGTGCACGTTAGAACTTGTCACTCCTCGGTAAGACACTGGATGAAAGGGCAGATGGGCATCCGATTCGAATCAAACATCATCCCTAATACACTGAAGAACGAAAGGAACTGGTACACCTGCCTAATATCGTGTAGAGACCCTGCGAGCACACAAAAGTGCCACAACACGACGTGTCTGAAGTAGTGCTGGAGGGAACTGACACTGTGAATCTTGCAGGACTGTCTATCCGTAATAATACGTGGGGTGGAGATCTCTTCAGAACAGCACGTTGCAAGGCATCCCAGATATGCTCACGTTGTACGTACGCTTGTGTTCACCGCTCCTCGCGTGAAACCTTCCTCTACCTGCGGTCCGGCTAATGGCTAATTGCCGAGCGACGCTGCAGAAATCCGTTCCAGAATAGCACAAGCTGCTTTCTCCCTAGAAATGCTAAAGGACCATGCGTGACGAGTGGCTGACGCGTAGCTACATACCATCGGAAGCGAGTCACGAAATAGCTGATGGCTCTACGTTCCCTTTCGACTGATTCGTCATATTGCAGTAATGTACGTGATTACTGTTTCAGTGCTATCCACCCCAGAAGGTGTTATCCATCCACCAAACCTCTTTCTCCAACTCAGATAAGCGATGTCAGTCAATCATTACGTGGTAACCAACAGTGTGCCAGTGGAAGGATGGGATGGAAAACACACCATCGATCTACTCTAATAATAAGCATCACAGTTCCTAGTGTGAACAGTTTTAGCAATTTTACAGTAATTTCAACACCGACCAATGATGTGACAGCATGTTTCCCAATTTCAGTATGATAGCTAAACCACCCCTTCTCCACTTTGCGAATACATAGAAAGAAAGGTCCCTTATCATTTAGCTACAATATAGCAGGTCAGCAACTTGAAGCAGTTAATGCCATAAATTATCTGGGAGTACGCATTAGGAGTGATTTAAAATGGAATGACCATATAAAGCTGATCGTCGGTAAAGCAGATGCCAGACCTAGATTCATTGGGAGAATCCTAAGGAAATGCAATCCGAAAACAAAGGAAGTAGGTTACAGTACGCTTGTTCGCCCACTGCTTGAATACTGCTCAGCAGTGTGGGATCCGTACCAGATAGGGTCGATAGAAGAGGTAGAGAAGATCCAACGGAGAGCAGCGCGCTTCGTTACAGGATCATTTAGTGATCGCGAAAGCGTTACGGAGATGGTAGATAAACTCCAGTGGAAGACTCTGCAGGAGAGACGCTCAGTAGCTCGGTACGGGCTTTTGTTGAAGTTTCGAGAACATACCTTCACCGAAGAGTCAAGCAGTATATTGCTCCCTCCTACGTATATCTCGCGAAGAGACCGTGAGGATAAAATCAGAGAGATTAGAGCCCACAGAGAGGCATACCGACAATCCTTTCCACGAACATTACGAGACTGGAATAGAAGGGAGAACCGATAGAGGTACTCAAGGTACCCTCCGCCACACACCGTCAGGTGGCTTGCGGAGTATGGATGTAGATGTAGATGTAGATATCATTGCGAACGTGGATAGATGACTGCACAGTACGTCCATTCAGTGTTAATTCTCGAACACACACACAATCAAAGCATATCAGACAGAGCTCTACATATTTCTAACGCCTCGAGCATAGTGCTTAATTTACGATCTCTCTGCGTATGAGAGTCACAGAGAATTCTCGTGTCTGAGGGTAAAATTAGAGAGTGAAAGACTCTCATCATACTGTCATTGACCAACCAGCCCTGCAGCACAGTTAGCGAATTAATCTGCAACCGACCAGAAGTAGATCGCTACACTCCATCTCTCTTGAAGGAAGGGAACTTTCCGAGTCCTCACCCATCCAAGTGCACAAGATTTCTCGAGATGCCCCCATGTCGAGAAGGTTAGCACTCCTTGTCGATGTATAGTATCAGATTTCAAAGTGTCGTGATGTAATAGCACATGGTTAAGAAGAACAAGAAACGAATGATTTTTATGCGCAATGGAGCTCCAGTCGGATGGAGTTCGACGCATTATGACGTAAATCAACGAAGCTATCAACTCTAAAGCAATGTTCTAGAGTCTAGGATCGGTACCTGGAAGGTATAGGTAAGGGAGAACATAGACACACGCACTCCTATGGCTACCACGTTCCGCACTTAAAACGGGCTATAATGATAGATCGCCTGCATTTTCAACCTATCAGTCGTGCGGAATTTAGCGCAGTTAATATTCCAATGTAAGAAATACATTAAAATACATTAAAATTGCTACACCAAGAAGAAATGCAGATGATAAACGGGTATTCACTGGAAAAATATATTATACTAGAAGTGAAATGTGATTACATTTTCACGCAGTTTGGTGGCATAGATCCTGAGAAATCAGTACCCAGAACAACCACCTCTGGCCGTAATAACGGCCTTGATTCGCCTGGGCATTCAGTCAAACAGAGCTTGGATAGCGTGTACAGGTACAGCTGCCCATGCAGCTTAAACACGATGCCACAACTTATCAAGAGTAGTGACTGGCGTATTGTGACGAGCCAGTTGCTCGGCCACCGGTGGTGAGAGATTTGGAGAATGTGCTGGCCAGGGCAGTAGTCGAACATTTTCTGTATCCAGAAAGGCCCGTACAGGACCTGCAACATGCGCTCGTGCATTATCCTGCTGAAATGTAGGGTTTCGCAGGGATCGAATGAAGGGTAGAGCCACGCATCGAAACACATCTGAAATGTAACGTCCACTGTTCAGAGTACCGTCAATGCGAACAAGAGGTGACCGAGACGTTTAACCAATGGCACCCCATACCATCACGCCGGGTGATACGCCAGTATGGCGATGACGAATACACACTTCCAGTGTGCGTACACCGCGATGTCGCCAAACACGGATGCGACCATCATGATGCTGTAAATAGAACCTGGATTCATCCGAAAAAATGACGTTTTGCCATTCGTGCACCCAGTTTCGTTGTTGAGTACATCATCGCAGGCGCTTCTGTCTGTGATGCAGTGTCAAGAGTAACCGCAGCCGTCGTCTCTGAGCTGATGGTCCGTGCTGCTGCAAACGTCGTCGAACTGTTCGTGCAGATGGTTGTTGTTTTGCAAACGTCCCCATCTGTTGACTCAGTGATCGAGACGTGGCTGCACGATCCGTCACAACCGTGCGGATAAGATGCCTGTCATCTCGACTGCTAGTGATACGAGACCGTTGGGATCCAGCACGGCGTTCCGTATTACCCTCCTGAACCCACCGATTCCATATTCTGCTAACAGTGATTGGATCTCGACCAACGCGAGCAGAAATGTCGAGATACGATAAACTGCAATTCCGATAGGCTACAATCAATACCTTTATCAAAGTCGGAAACGTGATGGTACGTATTTCTCCTCCATACACGAGGCATAACAACAACGTTTCACCAGGCAACGCCGGTCAACTCCTGTTTGTGTATGAGAAATCGGTTGGAAACTTTCCTCATGTCAGCACGTTGTAGGTGTCGCCACCGTCGCGAACGTTGTGTGAATGCTCTGAAAAGCTAATCATTTGCATATCACAGCATCTTCTTCCTGTCGGTTAAATTTCGCGTATTTAGCACGTCATCTTCGTGGTGTAGCAATTTTAATGGCCAGTAGTGTATATTTCAAGCGGATGACATACATTCTTCTTCCCAGTTTCTCTATGATATACTATGTTATCGAACCGTAAAACGAGAAAACCACTTCCTTAAAACATTGGCTCTATGTGATGTGAGTACAATATAGCTTTCCGGAGATGTATAGCACCCACTGTTCATATCTGATCACGGTTCGGAAATTATACTATGCCTGCACCAGCCCTATATGAAGTGATCGCTAGCAACGGCGAATACCTCTTACAAGGAAACAGATAAACGCATAGCAGCAACGTCCAACATGTGAAAATTACAAGTCACTCCGTCACTAACTCTGTAAACAGCACATCTGTCAGGCAAATGTATACACGGGGATTGCAGTGCCTTGCAAGCACCTACCGCTAACTTAGTGATGAAGGTGAAGTCTTGAATTTACACCCAAGATGCGACAGGGGGATGGAGTACATCACATGAATCATAGTTCGTTTAGAGGAATGTGCCACGTCTCATCACACATGAGATGGAAGTCCTCTGGTGACTGACAGGTTTACTGTTAACGATCACAAGTAGACAGTGCTTTAAACCACATACAGAACACGTGGCTGTATTCGAGTCGAACGCATATTATGTCACGTGACTGATGCATGCTGACAGAACAGTGGAAAAATTGACCTGCAGCAACTTCACACATCTCTAGAATGTATCATCAGTCAACCATTAAATCGTACTTCGTTAGAGCTCCATATCAATCGATCACCCCATCTACTCTCCGTTACCCTTTAACACAGATGCATGTAAGTTTAGAGGCGGATGGTTGTCAAACACAGTAGTCAACTCGTGTGTATCACTGACACCTCAACAGACATACAGTATAAAGCTGCCTCGCAGAAGAAAAAATTGACTGCGTCCCTAATTCGCTTCGCTTCCATGTCGACATTTTCTCGGATTCTCCTTGCTGCCACATACTCGCCCCCCACGTACAAATTGCTCTGCGCGAACCAGAAGATACGCAAGTACTTCCTCAAGTTCCCCGCATTTCGGTGTATATCGGTCAATTTTTAGCTATTCATCCGTTACTTTTCGCAATTCTATCGATTTTTCTATGTCAGTTCTATCCACGCAATCATGACATAACCTCTCGTACTGTTTATATGAAGACAGTAACTGTTCTTGAAAGAACAGTTACTGTTGATGACCGTGCAGCTTTTCCCTGGAATAAATGATGACTAACTGACAACCTCAGCTGCCGACAGGTGTTGTTGACATACCTCGATGTGGACAGCTGAAAATGTGTGCCCCGACCGGGACTCGAACCCGGGATCTCCTGCTTACATGGCAGACGCCCTATCCATCTGACCCACCGTGGACACAGATGAATAGCGCGACTGCAGGGACTTATCCCTTGCACGCTTCCCGTGAGACTCACATTCCCAACTGTCCACAATTCTACATATATATTGTACCTTATAGACATTTGCCCATCCACTCATTACTCGCGCACGCTTTGGCGATTCCCGTAAGAGTTTGGGCAACCTGTGCGCATTCGCACAGACGAAGGTCGATGGCTGGGTAGCATTTAACTATATATATGAAGACAGTAACTATACTTGAAAGAACAGATAATGTTGATGACCGTGCAGCTTTTCCCTGGAATAAGTGATGACTAACTGAAACCCTCAGCTGCCGACAGGTGTTGTTGATATACCTCGATGTGGACAGCTGAAAATGTGTGCCCCGACCGGGACTCGAACCCGGGACCTCCTGCTTACATGGCAGACGCTCTATCCATCTGGGCCACCGAGGACACAGATGAATAGCGCGACTGCAGGGACTTATCCCTTGCACGCTTCCCGTGAGACTCACATTCCCAACTGTCCACAATTCTACATATGTATTGTACCTTATAGACATTTGCCCATCCACTCATTACTCGCGCACGCTTTGGCGATTCCCGTAAGAGTTTGGGCAACCTGTGCGCATTCGCACAGACGAAGGTCAATGGCTGGGTATCATTTAACTATATATATGAAGACAGTAACTATACTTGAAAGAACAGATAATGTTGATGACCGTGCAGCTTTTCCCTGGAATAAGTGATGACTAACTGAAACCCTCAGCTGCCGACAGGTGTTGTTGATATACCTCGATGTGGACAGCTGAAAATGTGTGCCCCGACCGGGACTCGAACCCGGGACCTCCTGCTTACATGGCAGACGCTCTATCCATCTGGGCCACCGAGGACACAGATGAATAGCGCGACTGCAGGGACTTATCCCTTGCACGCTTCCCGTGAGACTCACATTCCCAACTGTCCACAATTCTACATATGTATTGTACCTTATAGACATTTGCCCATCCACTCATTACTCGCGCACGCTTTGGCGATTCCCGTAAGAGTTTGGGCAACCTGTGCGCATTCGCACAGACGAAGGTCAATGGCTGGGTATCATTTAACTATATATATGAAGACAGTAACTATACTTGAAAGAACAGATAATGTTGATGACCGTGCAGCTTTTCCCTGGAATAAGTGATGACTAACTGAAACCCTCAGCTGCCGACAGGTGTTGTTGATATACCTCGATGTGGACAGCTGAAAATGTGTGCCCCGACCGGGACTCGAACCCGGGACCTCCTGCTTACATGGCAGACGCTCTATCCATCTGGGCCACCGAGGACACAGATGAATAGCGCGACTGCAGGGACTTATCCCTTGCACGCTTCCCGACTGTGCTGCCATGTAAGCAGGAGATCCCGGGTTCGAGTCCCGGTCAGGGCACACATTTTCAGCTGTCCACATCGAGGTATATCAACAACACCTGTCGGCAGCTGAGGGTTTCAGTTAGTCATCATTTACTCTCGTTCTGTGTTCTAAAATTGCTTGTAAATGTAGCGCATCTGCCAACACCTAGCCCAAATGCATAGATCGGGAGGTGTAGCACAGCAGTGTAATCGATTGTGTCCAGTCACCTCCACATTTGGAGAGCGTTTGCTTTGTTTTCTGTACGTCTGTGTATATACATATGTCGCAGATGGCTACCAGGATCCGTAGTAGACCCGAGTTAGCGTCCAAAGGTGGATCCGCCACGTGTTATATCTGGACTGATGTTTGGAGGCGGATCCACCACACATCACATCTGTGACAGGGTTCACAGGTAGACCAACCACGCGTTACATCTGGACACGTATTCTATCTTCGAAGTTTGGTCCACCATCAGAGGGGACTGGGTCCTGGGAGCCGTCTGTGACACATACATATACACAGACATAAAGAAAACAGAACAAACGCTCTCCAAATGTGGAGGTGGCTGAACACAATCGATTTATCTGATCTACCCATCTAATCTTCAGCATTTGTCTGTAGCACCACATTTCAAGAGCCTCTATCCTCTTGTTGTCTAAACTGTTTATCGTCCATGTTTGACTTCCATACATGGCTACAATCCATCCAAATACTTAAATCAATCCTCAGTGTTAACAAATTACTCTTCTTCAGAAACGCTGTTCTTGCCATTGGCAGTCTACTGTCATCAGTTATTTTGCTCCCCAAATAGCAAAACTCATTTACTACTTTAAGTGTCTCGTTTCCTAATCTAATTCCCTCAGCATCAGCCGATTTCATTGGATTGCATTCGATTATCCTCGTTTTGCTTTTGTTCATGTTCACCTTATATCCTCTTTTCAAGACACTGTCCATCGATTCAACTGCTCTTCCAAGTCCTTTGCTGTCTCTGACAGAATTACAATGTCATCGGCGAACCTCAAAGTTTTTATTACTTCTCTCTGGACTTTAATTCACACTTCAAATTTTTCTTTTGTTCCCTTTAGTGCTTGCTAAGTATACATATTGAATAATATTGGGGTTGGCAACAGCCTGTCTCACTCCCTTCTCAACCTCTGCCTGCCTTTCGTGCCCCACGACTTTTATAATTGCCGTCTGGTTTCTGTTCAAATTATAAATAGCCTTTCGCTCCCTGGATTTTACCCTTGCCCTCTTAAGAATTTGAAAGAGACTATTCCAGTGAGCATTGTCAAGAGCTTTCTCTAGGCCTACAAATGGTATAAACGTAGGTTTGCGTTTTTGTCTTCTACGAGAAGTCGTAGGATCAGTATTGCCTCAAGTATTGCTACATTTCTCCTGAACCCAAACTGATCTTCCCCGAGGTCAGCTTCTACCAGTTTTTCCAATCTTCTGTAAAAAATTCGTGATAGTATTTTGCAGCCATGGCTTCTTAAACTGATAGTCGGTTATTTTTCACAAATGTCAACACCTGCTTCCTTGAAGTCGGAGGGTATTTCACCCGTCTCATACATCTTGTTCACCAGATTGAAGAGTTTTGTCATGTCTGGCTCTCCAAAAGCTATGAATAATTCCAACGGAATGTTGTCTACTCCTGGCGCCGTGGTCCGACTTAACTCTTTCAGTGCTTTGTCAAATTCTTAACACAGTATCATACTCTGTTCCCATCTTTACCTACTGCGTGGTCCTCTAGTCGTGGCCGGGCCAAATATCTCACGAAATAAGTGTCTAACAGAAAAACTACAGATGGCGCTATGGTTGGCCCGCAAGATGGCGCTGCCATACGTCAAAAGGATATCAACTGCGTTTTTTAAATAGAAACCCCCATTTTGTATTGCATATTCGTGTACTACGTAAAGAAATATGAATGTTTTAGCTGGACCACTTTTTTCGCTTTGTGATAGATGGCGCTGTAATAGTCACAAACATATGGCTCACAAATTTAGACGAACAGTTGGTAACAGGTAGATTTTCTAAATTAAAATACAGAACGTAGGTATGTTCGAACAGTTTATTTCTGTTGTTCCAATGTGATACATGTAGCTTTGTGAACTTATCATTTCTGAGAACGCATGCTGTTACAGCGTGATTACCTGTAAATACCACATTAATGCAATAAATGCTCAAAATGATGTCCGTCAACCTCAACGCATTTGGTAATACGTGTAACGACATTCCTCTCAACAGCGAGTATTTCGCCTTTCGTAATGTTCGCACATGCATTGACAATGCGCTGACGCATGTTGTCAGGCGTTGTTGGTGGATCACGATAGCAAATATCCTTCAACTTTCTCCACAGAAAGAAATCCGGGGACGTCAGATCCGTTGAACGTGCGGGCCACGGTATGGTGCTTCGACGACCAATCCACCTGTCATAAAATATGCTATTCTGTACCGCTTCAACCGCACGCGAGTTATGTGCCGGACATCCATCATGTTGGAAGTACATCGCCATTCTATCATGCAGTGAAACATCTTGTAGTAACATCGGTAAAACTTTACGTAGGAAATCAACACACATTGCACCATTTAGATTGCCATCGATAAAATGGGGGCCAATTATCCTTCCTCCCATAATGCCGCACCATACATTAACCCGCCAAGGTCGCTGATGTTCCACTTGTAGCCATAGTGGATTTTCCGTTGCCCAATAGTGCATATTATGCTGGTTTACGTTACCGCTGTTGCTGAACGACGCTTCGTCGCTAAAATAAACGCGTGCAAAAAATCTGTCATCGTCCCGTAATTTCTCTTGTGCCCAGTGGCGCAACTGTATACGACGTTCAAAGTCATCGCCATGCAATTCATGGTGCATAGAAATACGGTACGGGTGCAATCGTTGTTGATGTAGCATTCTCAACATCGATGTTTTTGAGATTCCCGATTCTGACGCAATGTGCGGATTAGCCGCGACAGCAGCTAAAACACCTACTTGGACATCATCATTTGTTGCTGGTCGTGGTTGACATTTCACATGTGGCTGAACACTTCCTGTTTCCTTAAATAACGTAACTATCCGGCGAACGGTCCGGACACTTGGATGATGTCGTCCAGGATACCGAGCGGCATACATAGCACACGCCTGTTGGGCATTTTGATCACAATAGCCATACACCAACACGATATCGACCTTTTCCGCAATTGGTAAACGGTCCATTTTAACACGGGTAATGTATCACGAAGCGAATACCGTCCGCACTGGCGGAATGTTACGTGATACCACGTACTTGTATGTTTGTGACTATTACAGCGCCGTCTATCACAAACCGAAAAAAGTAGTCCAACTAAAACATTCATATTTCTTTACGTACTACACGAATATGTAATAAAAAATGTGGGTTCATATTTTAAAAAACGCAGTTAATATCCGTTTGTCCTATGGCAGCGCCATCTAGCGGGCCAACCATAGCGCTATCTGGTCCCCCCCTTCAAGCTAGACAAGTTTCGTTCTTTGTAGTTTTTTCGTTAGACGCTTATTTCGTGAGATATTTGGCCCGGTCATTTTGTTGTTTTAATGGCCTGCTGAAGGTTTGTATTACGTTAGAAGCAAATAAGTGACCCCAACGTCGTGGGTACCCCTTGTTGGAAAAGTGCTGTGCATACAGGTGATAAGTTGTCGTGGCTTCCCCTTGTTATAATTTAGCTGTGCATACAGGTGATAAGCTGTCGTGGGGCCCCCCTTGTTAGAAACTTTCATGCATACAGGTGAGAAGCGGCAGCCAGCCTACCTTGAGCTTGAGCTTCTTCTCGGGGTGGTCGGCGTCGGAGCGGGTCGTGACGACGGCGGGGGCGCCCTTGGTGGCCGGCGCCGCGTCGCCCTGCATCGACTCCACATTCTTGGTGCGGATGAGCTTGCTGAACAGCGTCAGCCCGTCACGCTTCAGCTCTGCGCGGTCCACGTTGCCCAGTGCGCCCAAGTTCAGCTTCATCGTGCCTGCACACACAACGCAAACACGTTCAGTATCCACACATGCACTGCACACATACACTGAAACGCCAAAGAAACTGGTATAGGCATGCGTATTGTAACACAAGGATATGTAAACTGGCACAATACGGCGCTGTGGTCGGCAACACCTGTATGAGGTGAGAAACCAATGAAAGATTCGAAAGCAAATAAATCAGCAGCTCCAGATGGAATCCCAATTCGGTTTTACAATGAGTTCTCTATGACGTTGGGCCATTGTATAGGCTACGTTTATCGTGAATCTCTCATCCGGCCCAGAGTCCCTAGTGACTGAAAAAAGTGCAGGTGACTCCAGTACATACGAAGGGTAAAAGAACAGACCTTCAAAATTACAGACCAATATCCCTAACTGGTTTGCTGCAGGACCCTTGAACATATTCTCAGTTCGAATATAGTAAATTTTCTTGACACTGAGAAGTTTATGTCCAAGAACCAGAATGTTTTTAGAAAGCATTCCTTCGGCGAAATTCAACTTGACATTTTATCACATGATATACTGCGAACTATGAATGAAGGGCAACAGGCAGATGCAATATTTCTAGATTCCCAGAAGGCGTTTAAGACGGTGCCCCATTGCAGCCTGTTAAGGAAGGTACGAGCATATGGAATAAGTTCCCATATACGTGAGTGGGTCCAAGAGTTCTTAAACAATAGAACGTAGTATGTTGTACTCGACAGCGAGTGTTCATCAGAGACAAAGGTATCGTCAGAAGTCCCCCAGCGAAGTCTGATAGGACTGCTGTTGTTCTCCGTATACCAAAGGATTTGGCGGCCAATGTGGGCAGCCATCTGTGGTTGTTTGCTGATGAAGCTGTGGCGTATCGTAAGATGTCGAAGTTGAGTGACTTTAGGAAGATACAAGGCGAATTAGACAAAATTTGCAGTTGGTGTGATGAATGGCAGCTACCCCTAAATCTGGAAAAATGTAAGTTAATGCGGGTGAGTAGGAAGAACAAACATGTAATGTTCAGATACAGTATTACTAGTGGCCTACTTGACACAGCCGGCCGCTGTGGCCGAGCGGTCCTAGGCGTTTCAGTCTGGAAACGCACCACTGCTCTGGTGACAAGTTCGAATCCTGCCTCGAACATGGATGTGTGTGCTGTCCTTAGGTTAGTTAGGTTAAAGTAGTTCTAAGTTCTAGGGGACTGATGACCTCAGATGTCAAGTCCCATAGTACTCAGAGCCATTTGCACCATCTACTTGACACAGTCAAATCATTTCAATATCTGGGCGTAACGTTCCAAAGCGACATGAAATGGAACGAGCATTTGAGAACTGTGGTAGGAAAGGTGAGTCGTTGTCTTCGGTTTTCTGGGGAGTGGTTCACCTATAAAGGAGACCGCATATAGAAGGCTGGTGAGACGTGTTCTTGACTACCGCTCGAGTGTTTGTGATCCGCATCAGGTCGGATTGAAGGAAGCCGTCGAAGCAACTCACAAGGGGAGGCCGCCAATTGTGAAATTCAGATTCGATTCATACTGCGCATAATAAAAGCTCATGGCCAGAGGTGTAATGTGGCAAAGCACCAGGATGCACTTCTCAGCCGTTGTCGAGAAAATCGACAGTTAAAAGAAACCGTTGCGGTGAAATACTCTCTACGGTTCAAAATTTTTCTACAGCGTCCTGGCGCAGCGGTAAGCGCTCGGGTTCGTAATCCGAAGGTCACAGGATCGAACCCCGCCGCATGCAACTTTTTTTATTATTAGTTTTTTATAATTCATATATATGAATTATATATATATTGTAATTCAAATATATATTTGAATTACAAAAAACTAATAATAAAAAAAAGTTGCATGCCGCGAATTAATGAATTGCTTATGCATGTTGGTGAAGGCGGATCGCTCTCCAATTGTACCGCCTCCATTTTTCCGTTTGTTTAACAGGGTGTACCAAAGCTCTCCCGTCCGCACTGATTTTCGACGATGTTATAAGTTGCGCTAGGGACCGCATCTACCTTCTTTCGAAGTTAGCAGGCGACTACACTGTTATGCGGCGGCTCGTTTCGGCCCATTCAACATCTGTCCTTCAAGTGGAACGAGCGAGTAACGGAGTTTATATTTCATACCTGCCACAGCAAATTTGTGTTTGTGGGGTCTCTATTCTAATTCGAACGTTTGACTTACACTATACGTATTCGTTTCGGAATATCGTTTCTACGTCTTCCGTTAACTATACGTGGTTAACATTATGAAGACAATTAATAACATTTGTGAAATACAACTTTGCGGAAAACATAATGATGTTCGAAGTCGCCAGTTTTTCCACGACAAACGACTTTCAACAACATATTATATGCATAATTGTTGCAACTGATTGCCGGGAATTATATATATATATATATATATATATATATATATATATATATATATACACATTTAAATTACAAAAAACAAATACTAAAAAAAAAAAGTTGCACGGCGCGAGATTCGATCCGGCGACCTTCGGATTACAAACCCGAGCGTTTACCGCTGCGCCACAACGCTGTGGAGAATTGTAAATCGTAGAGAGTATTTCACCGAACGGTTTCTTTTTAACTGTCGATTTTCTCGATAACGACTGAGAAGTGCATCTTAGTGCTTTGCCACATTACACCTCTGGCCATGAGCTTTTACTATGCGCAGTATGAATCGAATCTGAATTTCACAATTGGCGGCCTCCCCTTGTCAGAGGCGGGTTGTTAGATTTGTTACTGTTAGGTTCGAACAACACATAAGTGCTATTGAGATGCTTCGGGAACTCAAATGGGAATCCCTGGAGGCAAGGCGATGTTCTTTTCGGGAAAACTGTGGGGAAAATTTAGAGTGCCGGCATTAGAAGCTGACTGCCAAACAATGCTACTGGGGCGAACGTACATCGTGCATAAGGATGACGAAGATAAGGTACGATGAATTGGGGCTCATACCGAGGCATATAATTAGTCGTTTTTCCATCGCTCTATTTGCGAGTGGAGCAGGGAAGGAAATAATAGTAATACAGGGTACCCTCCGCCAAGCACCGTTCGGTGGTTTGCATGGTAGCTATGTAGATGTAGAATAAACAACACAAGACACAACAAAAATGTTCGATTCGCTTGTGGAAATTTACCAGACGTATCAAACCATCCTCGTACTAGGCGTGTTTTTTAAGTAAGTACCGTTCTGAAATAAAAAAAAAGACGTGCTAAAATATCTCAATAATTTAATTTTTACATGAAAGCCTGTACCTTAATCTACGCACTGACGCCATTACAGTCTGATTCTTCCTTGTTTACGTTGTGTACCGAGTGTTTAAGATGCCTCCGATAATAGTGAGCCCCACCGACTGTGAAGTAGGGACTGTTCTAATATTTCTTAGTGCTAAAGGCCTAAATGCGGTCGATATTCATCATGAGATCTGTACAGTTTAAAGAGAAAACATTATGAGTGATGGAATGGTAAGAAAGTGGGTGAGAGAATTTAAAGATGGCCGCACAAATGTGCACGACGAACAACGGAGTGGGCTTCCTTCGGGCGTTAATTAAAGTTTGGTGCAGGAAGTGGACAATAAGGTGAGAGAAAACAGACGCTTTACGATTTCCTCCTTGCGGGGAGACTTTCCTAATGTTTCTCGTAGCGTTTTGTATGGCTTTGTGCCCACGTTGGGTACCGAAAATATTGACGGATGTGCACAAAACCAAACGTTTAGGCGATGCATTGACTTTCCTTGAGTGGTACCACAACGACGGCGATGACTTCTTAAGCCAAATTGTTACGGGCGATGAAACATGGGAGGCCTACGTCACACCAGAATCAAAGCAACAGTCCATGGAAGTTGAGCAAGGGCGTCGTTTTGCTGCAAGACAATGTCCGTTCGCATGTGGCGAATCAGACCAAAGATCTCATCACATCTTTTCGATTGGAAACTCTAGATCATCCTCGGTACAGCCCCCAACCTTGCGTCCAGTGACTACCATCTGTTCCTGCACTTGAAGAAACACCTGGGCGGTCAGCGTCTTCGAGACGATGACGAAGTGAAAACAGTGGTGATGCAGTGGTTAACAAGTCAGGCGGCAGACTTCTATGAGGAGGGTATTCAAAAACTGGTACAACGTAATAAGTGCCTCAATATTGACGGAAATTATATAGAAAAGTAGATTAAGGTACAGGTTTTCATGTAAAAATAAAATTATTGAGATATCTTAGCATGTCTTTTTTTTATTTCAAAACGGTGCTTGCTTAAAAAACAGGCCTCGTACATACAGGGAGGAAGGCAACGTTATACACTACTGGCCATTAAAATTGCTAAACCAAGAAGAAATTCAAATGATAAACGGGTATTCATTGGAGAAATATATTATACTAGAACTGACATGTGATTACATTTTCACACAATTTGAGTGCATAGCTCCTGAGAAATCAGTACCCAAAACAACCACCTCTGACCGTAATAACGGCCTCGATACGCCTGGGCATTCACTCAAACAGAGCTCGGATGGCGTGTACAGGTACAGCTGCCCATGCAGCTTAAACACGATACCACAGTTCATCAAGAGTAGTGACTGGCGTATTGTGACGAGCCAGACGTTTTCAATTGGTGAGAGATGTGGGGAATGTGCTGGCCAGGGCAGCAGTGGAACATTGTCTGTATCCAGAAAGGCCCGTAGAGAACCTGAAAGATGAGGTCGTGCATTATCCTGTTGAAATGTAGGGTTTCGCAGGTACCGAATGAAGGGTAGAGCCACGGGTCGTAACACATCTGAAATGTAACGTCCACTGTTCAAAGTGCCGTCAATGCGAACAAGAGGTGACCGAGACGTGTAACCAGTTGGCACCCCATACCATCACGCCGGGTCATACGCCAGTATGGCGATGACGAATACACGCTTCCAATGTGCGTTCACCGCTATGTCGCCAAACACGGATGCGACCATCACGATGCTGTAAACAGAACCTGGATTCATCCGAAAAAATGACGTTTTGCCATTCGTGCACCCAGGTTCGTCGTCGAGAACACCATTGCAGGCGCTCCTGTCTGTGATGCAGCGTGAAGGGTAACCGCAGTCGAAGTCTCCGAGCTGATATTCCGTGCTGCTGCAAACGTCGTCGAACTGTTCGTGCAGATGGTTGTTGTCTTGCAAACGTCCCATTCTGTTGACTCAAGGGTCGAGACGTGACTGCACGATCCGTTACAGCCATGCGGATACGATGCCTGTCATCTCGACTGCTAGTGATACGAGGCCGTTGGGATCCAGCACGGCGTTCCGTATGACACTCCTGAACCCACCGATTCCATATTCTGCTAACAGTCATTGGATCTCGACCAACGCGAGCAGCAACGTCGCGATACGATACACCGCAATTGTGATAGGCTACAATCGGACCTTTATCAAAGTCGGAAACATGATGGTACGCATTTCTCCTCCTTACACGAGGCATCACAACAACGTTTCACCAGGCAACGTCGGTCAGCTGCTGTTTGTGTATGAGAAATCGGTTGGAAACTTTCCTCATGTCAGCACGTTGTAGGTGTCGCCACCGGCGCCAACCTCGTGTGAATGCTCTGAAAAGCCAATCGTTTGCATATCACAGCATCTTCTTCCTGTCGGTTAAATTTCGCGTCCGCAGCACGTCATGTTCGTGGTGTAGCGATTTTAATGGCCAGTAGTGTATGTACCGCTGGTGGCTTAGCCTATGGCGGAGAAAATGTGTTCGACCTGCAGAGAGTTCTCAGCGGCACGGTCGGAACTGGGACGCGAGGACTGGTCTCGGTCTCGCAGTCAGAAGTGAGGCTGCAGTTGACCGCCGGAACAAGAGCGCGCCGGCAAGTGGACGACAGCGCCGGGGGTTCTGCGATTGCCTGTCACGTCCACCGCGCCTGCCCAATTTGACTGCTCTGTCTGCCACCCCAGCTCCGTCCCCAGAGTCCTATCCTCCCCACTCTCCCCTCCGTCCTCCCTCCCCCCCGCCCGCCGTCGGTAGACGCTGCAGCTGCCGCCGCCGTTGTATTGATCGCCCCACGCTCTGCTTTCCTTCCCCCCACGCTTCAAACATCCCCTCCTACACACTACGCCCCCCACGCCACCTTCCCCCGCTCTCGTGGCGGCCGGCAGACGGTATTTCCGCCCCCGCATCGCCACCCCGCCCGCCGGCCGGAATAAGCTGCGGTGACGTCAGGCGGTGCCGCTGCGGCCGTCTACAATTATAGAGCGCCGGGGCCGCGCCACGCACACCCTCCGCCACTCACCGCCGCCACGTGTCGGCGCGCCTACGGCCTGGGCCAGCCTCGCGCCTTCAATTGCGGGGGCGGCTAATCGATTGGACCAGCAAAAGCGGGGGCGGCGTAGGCAGAGGCGGCAGCACCGCGACCCGTGACCTGCCCTCCCGTTCGGCCGCTCTTGCTAGCGTGTAAGTGATCCACCAACGTCACACGGACCGACGGCTCTATACAGGGTGTTACAAAAAGGTACGGCCAAACTTTCAGGAAACATTCCTCACACACAAAGAAAGAAAAGATGTTATGTGGACATGTGTCCGGAAACGCTTAATTTCCGTTTTACAGCTCATTTTATTACTTCTCTTCAAATCGCTTTAATCGTGGAATGGAAACACACAGCAACAGAACGTACCAGCGTGACTTCAAACACTTTGTTAGAGGAAATGTTCAAAATGTCCTCCGTTAGCGAGGATACGTACATCCAACCTCCGTCGCACGGAATCCCTGATGCGCTGATGCAGCCCTGGAGAATGGCGTATTGTATCACAGCCGTCCACAATACGAGCACGAAGAGTCTCTACATTTGGTACCGGGGTTGCGTAGACAAGAGCTTTCAAATACCCCCATAAATGAAAGTCAAGAGGGTTGAGGTCAGGAGAGCGTGGAGGCCACGGAATTGGTCCGCCTCTACCAATCCGTCAGTCACCGAATCTGTTGTTGAGAAGCGTACGAACACTTCGACTGAAATGTGCAGGAGCTCCATCGTGCATGAACCACATGTTGTGTCGTACTTGTAAAGGCACATGTTCTAGCAGCACAGGTAGAGTATCCCGTATGAAATCGTGATAGCATGCTCCATTGAGCGTAGGTGGAAGAACGTGGGGCCCCATCGGGGCATCACCAACAATGCCTGCCCAAACGTTCACAGAAAATCTGTGTTGATGACGTGATTGCACAATTGCGTGCGGATTCTCGTCAGCCCACACATGTCGATTGTGAAAATTTACAATTTGATCACGTTGGAATGAAGCCTCATCCGTAAAGAGAACATTTGCACTGAAATGAGGATTGACACATAGTCGGATGAACCATTCGCAGAAGTGTACCCGTGGAGGCCAATCAGCTGCTGATAGTGCCTGCACACGCTGTACACGGTACGGAAACAACTGGTTCTCCCGTAGCACTCTCCATACAGTGACGTGGTCAACATTACCTTGTACAGCAGCAACTTCTCTGGCGCTGGCATTAGGGTTATCGTCAACTGCACGAAGAATTGCCTCGTCCATTGCAGGTTTCTTCGTCGTTCTAGGTCTTCCCCAGTCGCGAGTCATATGCTGGAATGTTCCGTGCTCCATAAGACGCCGATCAATTGCTTCGAACGTCTTGATGCCGGGACATCTCCGTTCTGGAAATCTGTCTCGATACAAACGTACCGCGTCACGGCTATTGCCCCGTCCTAATCCGTACATCAAATGGGCATCTGCCAACTCCGCATTTGTAAACATTGCACTGACTGCAAAACCACGTTCGTGATGAACACCAACCTGTCGATGCTACGTACTGATGTGCTTGATGCTAGTACTGTAGAGCAATGAGTCGCATGTCAACACAAGCACCGAAGTCAACATTACCTTCCTTCAATTGGGCCAAGTGGCGGTGAATCGAGGAAGTACAGTACATACTGACGAAACTAAAATGAGTTCTAACATGGAAATTAAGCGTTTCCGGACACATGTCCACATAACATATTTTCTTTCTTTGTGTGTGAGGAACGTTTCCTGAAAGTTTGGCCGTACCTCTCTGTAACGCCCTGTATACGCGATCGGCGCGCGCCTAGCGGCGTCAGACGGAAAAAGACAAACAGCTGCCGCGCTCAACATAGGTAACAGTTGTGTGGCAGATATCGTCAGACGATTCGAAACTGAGGACCGTACCGACTGTATACCGCAAAAGGGCCAGCTGCCGAAGCTGCATGCACGTAACGGAAAATAAAGAAGTAGTCCACCCAGATCAGCACGTGAGCTGCTAAACGAGACTGGCTACAAGGTACATCCTTAAACGATTCGAAGAACATTGAATGAAAGTGGCTACTATGGAAGAGTGGCTAGGAAGATACCGCGTGTGAATGAACAGAATCGAAAGAAGACATTGTACTTTGCCAGGGAGTTTATTACGAAGGATGGATACGGTGGCACGACGTGATTTTTGCCGACGAAAGTAAATTTGAAACGCCCCTTTAGAAAAATCAATGAATTACTTTTCTGATAGACCTCTTACATTATTTGATCTTAGTTCAAATGGCTCTGAGCACTATGGAACTTAACATCTGAGGTCATCAGTCCCCTAGAACTTAGAACTACTTAAACCTAACTAACCTAAGGACATCACACACATCCATGCCCGAGGCGGGATTCGAACCTGCGACCGTAGCAGTCGCGCGGTTCCGGATTGAAGTGCCTAGAACCGCTCGGCCACCGCGGCCGGCATTATTTGATCTTCAAACAGCTGAGCAGAACTGAACGTACTCAGACATTTCTCTCTTTACTTTTTCTGATCAACACTAAACCGTCACACAATATTTTTGGCGCAACGCAATCTTACTTTCAATAATCTCTAGAAAAGAATGGCCCTGACTAATAATAACCTATACCTTTCACGAATCACTTACCTCACAAAAATCTTCGTTAGTCGAACTACTGCAATACAGCGAGCGCCACTACTGCCAGCTAAATAAAAGATTCAAACTACTGAAGGCACTAACTACTGATAGGCATAGTTAGCAAATGAAAGATTTTGATAGAGAACAAACAATGTATTTACTTTAATAGTCTTCAAAGGTCATAATATATATATCAGTTCATGACATCCATTCTTACAAATGTACTGTCTCTGATGGACAGACGTCCAGATCGTCCGCTCTCAAGTCTCCGCCATCTCTCTCCCCACATCCACCACTGCTGGCGGCTCACCTCCAACTCGCAACGCTACGCGCTGTTCACATCCAACAGCCCAACACTACAATAGCGAATATTCCAACAACGCCATCCAGCCACAGACTGCACACAGCACAGTCAGTGATTTTCATACAGAGCGCTACGTGGCGTTTCCAACATAAAAACCTGAACAGCCTACTTACAAATTTAACGTTTTTGGGTCGGAGGGACGAAGCATGGTTTGGCGGAAGAAGAGCGAAGAATTTACAGTCGCAAATATTAAACCGACTGTATAGTAAGGACGTGGCAGCGTTCTTGTCTGGGGCTGTATATCAATATTTGGAACGGTCGAATAGGTGTTCATCGACAGTATTAAGGACAAATATGTCTGTTTCAACTTATTAAAGAACAATTTTCGGAAAACTTCTGAAACCATGGGGATATCAAACACGTTCAAGTTTTACCAGGACAATGACCCGAGACATAAGGCTCGCATTGTGCAGGAATATTTGTTGTACAATTGCCCCAAAGTCCTACAACCGCCACCCCAATTCCAGATCTCAACCTCACTGGAAATGTGTGGGGAGAACTGGAGCGACGTATAAGAAAAACACCAGCGTCGTGCAACAAGGAAACTCTGAAGCGTCGAGTAAAAGAAGAATGGGACAGTGCTGCCAAAACAGAGTTACTAAACACAGACTTCCGAAATTCCTTCACCAAAGAAGACGAAGTAAATATTCCACAATACCAATCAAGAACACCTGCCAACATGAGTAACGTAGAAGTAAATATCCTCGGAGTAGTGAAGCAACTCAAATCACTTAATAAAAGCAAATCTTCTGGTACAGACTGTATACCAATTAGGTTCCTTTCAGAGTATGCTGATGCATTAGCTCCATACTTAACAACCATGCACAACCGTTCGCTCGACGAATAATCCGTATCCAAAGAGTGAAAAGTTGCACAGGTCACACAAGTATTCAAGAAAGGTAGCAGGAGTAATCCAGTTAATTACAGGCCCATATCGTTAACGTCGATATGCAGCAGGATTTTAGAACATATATTGTGTCCGAACATTATGAATTACCTCGAAGAAAACGGTCCATTGACACACAGTCAACATGGGTTTAGAAAACATCGTTCCTGTGAAACACAACTAGCTCTTTATTTACATGAAGTGTTGAGTGCTATTGACAAGGGATTTCAGATCGATTCCGTATTCCTGGATTCCCGGAAGGCTTTTGACACTGTACCACACAAGCGACTCTTAGTAAAATTGTGTGCTTATCGGAATATCGTCTCAGTTATGTGACCGGATTTGCTATTTCCTGTCAGAGAGGTCACAGTTCGTAGTAATTGACGGAAAGTCATCGAGTAAAACAGAAGTGATTTCTGGCGTTCCCCAACGTAGTGTTATAGGTCCTTTGTTGTTCCTTATCTATATTAACGATTTTGGAGACAATCTGAGCAGCCGTCTTCAATTGTTTGCAGATGACGCTGTCGTTTATCGACTAAGAAAGTCATCAGAAGATCAAAACAAATTGCAAAACGAATTAGAAAAGATACCCATATGGTGCAAAAATTGGCAATTGACCCTAAACAATGAAAAGTGTGAGGTCATCCACATGAGTGCTAAAGGGAATCCGTTGAAATCCGTTTACACGTTAAATCAGTCAAATTTAAAGGCCGTAAATTGAACTGAATACCTAGGAATTACAGTCACGAACAACTTAAGTTGGAAGGAACACATAGAAAATGTTGTGTGGAATCTAACCAAAGACTGCGTTTTATTGGCAGGACACTTAGAAAATGCAACAGACCTACTAAGCAGACTGCCTACGCCACGCTTGTCCGTCCTCTTTTGGAATACTGCTGCGCGGGGTGGGGTCCTTACCAGATGGGACTGACGGGGTACATCGAAAAAGTTCAAAGAAGGAAATCTCGATAAAGGGGACAGAGTGTGGCTGAAATGATACGGAATTTGGGGTGGACTTCACTAAAACAAAGGCGTTTTTCATTGGGGCGGAATCTTCAATTATCAACTTTGTCCTCCGAATGCGAAAATATTTTGTTGACGCCGACCGACATAGGGAGAAACGATGACGATAATAAAATAAGGAAAATCAGAGCTCTCAGGGAAAGATATAGGTGCTCGTGTTTTTCGCGCGCTATACGGGGTTGGAATAGTATAGAATTGTGATGGTGATTCCATGAACCCTCTGCCACGCACTTAAATGAGATTATCTGACTATCCATGTAGATGTAAATTCTTTCTACCGTAAGGTCGTTGCTTTATATTTCGGGAGGTGGTAGTACGGAGCAAAACAAGAAAAAAATATCTGATAAACGTTGGCTGTAAAATGCATACTCTAAGAGCTATGAGCACTTGTTCATCTTCGCTAGCTTGAAACAAAAAAAAAATGTTCAAATATGTGTGAAATCTTATGGGACTTAACTGCTAAGGTCATCAATCCATAAGCTTACACAGTACTTAACCTGAATTATCCTAAGGACAAACACACACACACCCATGCCCGAGGGAGGACTCGAACCTCCGCCGGGACCAGCCGCACAGTCCATGACTGCAGCGCCCAGACCGCTCGGCTAATCCAGCGTGGCAGCTTGAAACACATCTCTTACATTGAAAATATGCTCATAAGTATGAAGGTGTGCGTTTTTGGAGCCCGCCTATTTACTAGACATTTTTTGTTGTTTTGGTGTAAGGAACCTGACCCTAAAGTTTGTCGGTATGCACAAAAAAAGAAAAAAATGGAAAGAAAAGGACGACGTCGCACAGCGAATGAATTATCCGAATGGGACGAAATCGGTAGATGTGATGTACGTCTACAGACAAAGAGACGCCTGCAGCCGGCCTGTGTGGCCGAGCGGTTCTAGGCGCTACAGTCTGGAACCGCGCGACCGCTACGGTCGCAGGTTCGAATCCTGCCTCGGCCATGGATGTTTGTGATGTTCTTAGGTTAGTTAGGTCGAAGTAGTTCTAAGTTCTAGGGGACTGCTGACCTCAGATAAGTCCCATCGTGCTCAGAGCCATTTGAACCATTTTTAATACATAAGCAGGACCTACTTCCAAGAGCATACACCTGTGTGCTTTGCTACAGCATCTGACCAATCATCGCAATTGTGTTTGTTTAAATCAGGTTTATTCTTATGATGAACGGATTATAGTAGGGGGAGTGACTACGTACTATTTTGAATAGGAGCCTATGTCAGGATTCGTACCGTTCCCGTTCTACGACCATTTTTGAAGATGCGTACAATTTCAGAAAAAAATTTGGATTCCAGAGAAACAACTTCACAAACTGAGCAAGCCAGTAACGCTTTTGTCCACCTCTGGCATTTATGAAAGCATTTACTCGTCATGGTATTGATTTATAGATTGTTTTAGATGTACCCCTTAGGGATATCACACGAAATTCTATTCAACTGGAGCGTTAGATTGTCAAAATCTCGAGGTGGTTGGAGGTCCCTGCCCACAATGGTTCAAAATTTTTCGGCTGGAGAGTGATCCAGCGACCTTGCTGGCCAAGGCTGGGTTTGGTAAGACAGGCAGTAGAAACTCTCTCTGTCTGCAGCGGGGGGGGGGGGGGGGGGGGGGCACTGTCTTGCTGAACTGTAAGCCGAGAATGGCTTGCCACGAAGGACAGCAAAAAGGGGGGGGGGGGTAAATATCGTCGACATATGGATTTGCTGTGAGGGTGTCGCGGGTGACAACCAAAGGGGACCTGCTGTGAAAAGAAATCGCATCCCAAATCATCTCTCCCAGTTGTCGGGACATACGGTTGGCGACAATCAGGCTAGCATTCCACCATTGTCTGGGCCATGTCCAGAGACGTCATCGCTGGGCATCGGGGCCCAGTTCAAAACAGGACTCACCACTGAAGACAATTCCACTCTAGTCAACGTAGCTCTAGGCGGAATATGTCCTCACTAAACAGTCTTGGTGGTGTACAGAGATCAGTGGCAGTCAGTGCAAGGGTCGCTGTGACCTCATCCCCTTACAGTGGGCCACTTGTTAATGGTCCTTGTGGTCACTGAAGCCCCAGTTCCACATTGGATAGGTGCTACCGATGAATCCAGGACTCTGAGTGTCTCTAGGTCTCTAGGCCACTCACTTCATTCTTGACACTGAGCTCGTCCACGGTTCTCCCTTTCCTGCCAACATCGTTGTATAGTCGCATCACGGTTATTCAAATATCGAATTACACAGCCTCTCTCAGATCATCACCTGCGTTCAAGGTGTTTCTGCAAGAGCGTGCAAAAATTTAACAGGACAAAGAGGATGCTCCACTGAACAATTTGAGGGAGGGAACCTGGGGTTAGAGAAGCCAGCTTAAGGAATAATTGTATTGTTGCTGTATATTAAATGGGGGCCTAGAAACGATGGAGAGGTTCCATCCACACCGCAGCCGCAGTGGTCCACAACTCCACGACGACTGCCGCAGTCCACCCCATCGCCGCCTCACACCGAACCCAGGGTTACTGTGCGGTTCGGCCCCCGGTGGACCCCCCCCCCCCCCCCCCCCAGGGAACGTCTCACACCAGACGAGTGTAACCCCTATGTTTGCGTGGTAGACTAATGGTGGTGTACGCGTACGTAGAGAACTTGTTTGCGCAGCAATCGCTGACATAGTGTAGCTGAGGCGGAATAAGGGGAACCAGCCCGCATTCATCGAGGTAGATGGAAAACCGTCTAAAAACCGCCACAGACTGGCCGGCTCACTGGACCTCGACACTAATCCACCGGGTGGATTCGTGCCGGGGTTCGGCATGACTTCTCACTCGCGAAGCAGCGTGTTAGACTGTATCCCCTGTTTACCATCCCTACCAGCTGCCTCGTGAAATTGTGCTACAGCATCACAAATTCATCCAGCAGGTTACAGTTCTGCATTTTCTGTCGATATGCGTATCAATATCGATTTGCGACCAGATAACTGCTTCGTGGTGCATCTTCTTTTTTGTTTTTGTTTTTTTGTTTCTTTTTTTTTACTGTGTATTTTTCAAATAGTATTTGAAGTTTTCTTAGTTGCTTGCCGGAGCACGATTAAAACATCGAAAAAGAAGCACTGTCGAATTTTCTGCAAAACTATGTTTACGTGTGTTTACTCACTGGCTAGCTCTCGTGCCAGGGACGAGGTTCTCTTTCCCGTCCGGAAAGCCGTTCGTTACACCGCGTGGCTAACTGGGCGGGCTCAAGGAGTAATACTAATAAAACCACATTACTGTGTACTTTATTATTTACACTAGTTACACTTAACTGCAAATTCCGTCATTGACACAATAAATGTACCCTTTGTACTGTATCTTACAAAACAACCACAACGCAAGGGTGGCATCACATCACAGACAGCTATTTCTGGCAACTAATTCTACAATTCTGGCGACTAATTCCATCTCCGTATTCGCTGTGGTCTCATACACAGAAAATAATCGAGGGGATTCCGCTCAGGTGACCTCGCTGGTCATGGAATAGTACCCCCCCCCCCCTTCCAATCCAGCTACCAGGAAATACTGCACTGCTCCTGGGTGTGCAGAAATATGTGAGGCCTTGAGTTGTCATGGAGGAAGAGAAGTTATGTGTATTTTCGTCGACCAACACACTGAAGTACACTGGTGATCGTTGCACCGTGACGGAGGACATCAAACAGAATAACCCCTTCAGAGTTCCAGAACACCGTCGCCATGACTTTACCATCTGACGGTGCGGATTTGAACTCGCCTGTGAGAATGTTCAACAAAACATTGTTAAGAACGTCCCCATAACGGAAGCAATTCCTTACAGGTGGTCATTTGCTGTTTTTCGTGGTCTTCTGTTAAGTGGCGGGGAACGCCCCAACTGGTTCAAAAATGGCTCTGAGCACGATGGAACTTAACATCTGAGGTAATCAGTCCCCTAGAACTTAGAACTACTTAAACCTAACTAACCTAAGTACATCACACACATCCATGCCCGAGGCAGGATTCGAACCTACGACCGTAGCGGTCGCGCGGTTCCAGACTGAAGCGGCTAGAACCGCACGGCCACTCCGGCCGGCGCCCCAACTGGTGGGCGAGTGTGTCAGCAGTACCAACAGAGACATGCAGAAGTGCGGCAAGGTGTTTGAGTGTGATCCATCGTTCACTTCGAATGAGAGGGTCCACACGTTCCAACATTGCAAGAGTCACCGACGTGTGTGGCGGGCCGGCATGCGGGAGATGGGACAGGTTTGCGTGACATTGTTTCGATAATAATGGACACCTCGCCCAACCACTGACCGTGCTTCTGTTCGCTGCCATGTCCCCGTAGACATTCTGCAAGCGCTTATGAATATCTGCGATGCTCTGTTTTTCCGCCAGTAGAACTCAGTGACAGCTCTCTGCTTGAAATGCAGCTCCGTAACAGACGCCATTTTTAAGGCTAAGTATAGGGCCGTCACCTATCAAAAATTAATAAAACTATAGGGGTTAAAGCGGGAGTATTCCACGCTGTCCCACGACAAATTCCGTATTTGTTCAAACGAAATTGTTCGAGAAAAAAAGTGAGTTGCCTTACTTGCTGAACGCCATTCGTTCGTCCTTTGTCTTTAAAAAAGTGAGCAACTCTAGTTGTGGATCACGTATAACCGAAAAGAATGGTTCAAATGGCTCTGAGCACTATGTGACTTAACATCTGAGGTCATCAGTCCCCTAGAACTTAGAACTACTGAAACCTAACTAACCTAAGGACATCACACACATCCATGCCCGAGGCAGGATTCGAACCTGCGACCGTAGCGGTCGCTCGGCTCCAGACTGTAGTGCCTAGAACCGCACGGCCACTCAGTCCGGCTCCTCCCACTTCTTTCTTGTTATTAACTATGCACCGAGTCATGTTATCTGGAAAATTTTCAGTCCATCCACTTACCTCCTCCAATATAGCGTAAGTGCGTATTTTGTTGACTAGGGTAAGCAGGCGAGGTAAGCAGGCGAGGTGAACACTTTATACGCAGCCGACAAGAACATCCTACTGACCTCCAGTTGAAGGAGACGGAATGATAAAGTTTTATCGACGAGCAGCCGTTAATTCCATTAAAAGGTTCCCCACTTTGCTCTGATGAGACAGCGAACACGCCATTAATGTATTCCGCTTCGCTGTTTGAAAGCACACACGTCGCGTGTTCCCCAGTTTGGAGAGATACCATCAGCCAACTGGCTGGAGAGCTTGGCATTAGCTTAGCCGAGGCTGTCTACAAACGACGCGTCCCTCATTCCCATGTATCCCACCGCACGTGCTGAGTACTGGCTGAAGCCGAACTCAACCGGTTAGTGAGTGACGCGTTCCACAAATCATTCAAACGATTCTTTTATCCAAATAATGACGAACAAGATAGTTTCCAGTGTATACAGGGTGAGTCACCTAACAGTACCGCTGGATATATTTCGTAAACCACATCAAATACTGACGAACCGATTCCACAGACCGAACGTGAGTAGAGGGGCTAGTGTAATGGGTTAATACAAACCATAAAAAAATGCACGGAAGTATGTTTTTTAACACAAACCTACGTTTTTTTAAATGGAACCCCGTTAGTTTTGTTAGCACATCTGAACGTATAAACAAATACGTAATCAGTGCCGTTTGTTGCATTGTAAAATGTTAATTACATCCGGAGATGTTGTAACCTAAAGTTGACGCTTGAGTACCACTCCTCCGCTGTTCGATCGTGTGTATCGGAGAGCACCGAATTACGTAGGGATCCAAAGCGAACGGTGATGGACCTTAGGTACAGAAGAGACTGGAACAGCACATTACGTCCACATGCTAACACCTTTTTATTGGTCTTTTTCACTCACGCACATGTACATTACCATGAGGGGTGAGGTACACGTTCGACGGGCGTTTCATAGGACGTGGAGGACGCATAAATTGGCCAGCCTGTTCTCCTGATCTTACACCTCTGGACTTCTTTCTGTGGGGGGTACTTAAAGGAGAATGTGTACCGTGATGTGCTTACAACCCCAGAGGATATGAAACAACGTATTGTGGCAGCCTGCGGCGACATTACACCAGATGTACTGCGGCGTGTACGACATTCATTACGCCAGAGATTGCAATTGTGTGCAGCAAATGATGGCCACCACATTGAACATCTATTGGCCTGACATGTCGGGACACACTCTATTCCACTCCGTAATTGAAAACAGAAACCACGTGTGTACGTCTACCTCACCCCTCATGGTAATGTACATGTGCGTCAGTGAAAAAGACCAATAAAAAGGTGTTAGCATGTGGACGTAATGTGCTGTTCCAGTCTCTTCTGTACCTAAGGTCCATCACCGTTCCCTTTGGATCCCTACGCAATTCGGTGCTCTCCAATACACACGATCGAACAGCGGAGGAGTGGTACTCAAGCGTCAACTTTAGGTTACAACATCTCCGGATGTAATTAACATTTTACAATGCAACAAACGGCACTGATTACGTATTTGTTTATACGTTCAGATGTGCTAACAAAACTAACGGGGTTCCATTTAAAAAAACGTAGGTGTGTGTTAAAAAATATACTTCCGTGCATTTTTTTACACTAGCCCCTCTCCTCACGTTCGGTCTGTGAAATCGACTCGTCAGTATTTGATGTGGTTTACGAAATATATCCAGCGGTAACGTTAGGTGACTCACCCTGTATAAACATCATTACTGTTAACATTAACGAACATGTAATTTCTAGTCATACGCAAGCAACTACATATGCCTGCCTCTCTTTCACCGACTTTATACGATTGAATAAAAGATAAAATCTTTGTTGCTGCCTATTGAACTCTTTTTCTGAACCAGTGGCAGCTGAAATAAAGGGCGACGAAGGTCTTTTTCTCTCCAACGTTCTACGTATGGACCACATTGTTCTTTTCAAATTGTGATGAATTATTTATGACACATATGATGAGAAATTACACTGAAGAGCCAAAGAACCTGGTAAACCTCCCTAATGCCGGGCGGTGTGGCCGAGCGGTTCTAGCCGCTTCAGTCTGGAACCGCGCGACCACTACGGTCGCAGGTTCGAATCCTGCCTCGGGCATGGATGTGTGTGATGTCCTTAGGTTAGTTAGGTTTAAGTAGTTCTAAGTTCTAGGGGACTGATGACCACAGATGTTAAGTCCCATAGTGCTCAGAGCCATTTGAACCTCCCTAATATAGTATAGGGACCCAGCGACCACGCAGAAGTGCCGCAATACGACGTGGCATGGAATCGACTAATGTCTGAAGTAGTGCTGGAGGGAAATCACGAATCCTGCACGGCTGTCCATAAATCCGTAAGAGTACGAGCCGTGGAGATCTCTTCGCAACAGCACATTGGAAGGCATCCCAGATATGCTCAGTAATTGTTCGTGCCTGGGGAGTTTGGTGGCCAGCGGAAGTGTTTAAACTCAGAAGAGTGTTCCTGGAGCCACTCTGTAGCAGTTCTGGACGTGTGGGGTGTCGCATTGTCCTGCTGGAACTGCCCAAGTCCGTCGGAATGCAAAATGGACATGAATGGAAGCAGGTGATCAGACAGGATGCTTACAAACGTGTCATTTGTCAGAGTCTACTATGTGATTCTATATCTACGTGATTACTCTGCTATTAACAATAAACTGCCAGTCAGAGGCTTCAGTGAACCACCTTCAAGCTATCTCTCCACCGTTCCACTCTCGAACGGCACTCGGGAAGAACGAGCACTTACATTTTTCCGTGCGAGCCCTGATTTCTCTTATTTTATCGTGATGATCATTTCTCCCTATGTAGGTGGGTGCCAACAGAATGTTTTCGCAAACGGAGGAGAAAACTGGTGATTGAAATTTCATGAGAAGATCCAGTTGCAACGAAAAACGCCTTTGTTTTAATGATTGCCACTCCAATTCACGTATCATGTCTGTGACACTATCTCCCCTATTTCGCTATAATACAAAACGAGTCGCCCTTCTTTGTACTTTTTCGATGTCATCCGTCAGTACCACATGATGGGGATCCCACACCGCACAGCAGTACTCCAGAATAGGGCGGACAAGCGCGGTGTAAGCAGTCTCTTTGGTAGACCTGTTGAACCTTCTAAGTGTTCTGCCAATGAATCGCAGTCTTTAGTTTGCTCTGCGCACAATATTATCTATGTGATCGTTTCAATTTAGGTTGTTTGTAATTGTAATGACTAAGTATTCAGTTGAATTTACAGCCTTCAGATTTGTGTGACTTATCGCGTAATCGAAATTTAGCTGATTTCTTTTAGTACTCATGTGAAAACTTCACACTTTTCTTTATTCAGGGTCATTTGCCACTTTCTCACCTTACAGATATCTTATCTAAATCATTTTGCAAGTCGTTTTGGTCATCTGATGACTTTACAAGACGGTAAATGATAGCATCATCTGCAAACTAAGATGGCTACTCAGATTGTCTCCTATGTCGTTAATATAGATCAGGAACAACAGAGGGCCTATAACACTTCCTTGGGGAACGCCGGATATTACTTCTGTTTTATTCGATGACTTTCCGTCTATTACTACGAACTGTGACCTTTGTGACAGGAAATCACGAATCCAGTCGCACAACTGAGGCGATACTCCGTAGGCACGCAGTTTGGTTAGAAGACGCTTGTGAGGAACGGTGTCAAAAGCCTTCTGGAAATCTAAAAATATGGAATCAATTTGACATCCCCTGTCGATAGCACTTATTACTTCATGAGTATAAAGAGCTAGTTGTGTTTCACAAGAACGATATTTTCTGAATCCGTGCTGACTATGTGTCAATAAATCGTTTTCTTCGAGGTACTTCATAATGTTCGAATACATTATATGTTCCAAAACCCTACTGCAAATCGACGTTAGTGATATAGGCCTGTAATTCAGCGGATTACTCCTACTTCCCTTTCTGGGTATTGCTGTGACTTGAGCAATTTTCCAGTCTTTAGGTACGGATCTTTTTTTGTGTGAGAGAGTGCTTGTATATAATTGTTAAATATGGATCTATTTTATCAGCATACCCTGAGAGGAACCTGACTGGTATACAATCTGGACCGGAGGCCTTGCCTTTATTAAGTGATTTAAGCTGCTTCGTTACAGCGGGGATATCTACTTCTATGTTTCTCATCTCGGCAGTTGTTCTTGACTGGAATTCGGGGATATTTACTTCGTCATCTTTGGTGAAGGAGTTTCGGAGAACCGTGTTTAATAACTCTGCTTCAGTGGCACTGTCGCATCTAAACGTATCAGGGGTCCCATATCAGCCCAACTGGACACGTCCCACACCATTACAGGGTACATTAGTGGACCTTCGGCCCCGAAAGCCCGTATCGATGATGTTTCGTTGAATGGCTCGCACGCGGACACTTGTTGATGTTCCAGCATTGACTATATATGACGGTAGTATCTGTTCCCGAAAGAACAGTTACAGTGCATGACCATGCAGCTTTGCTAGAAATGAAATGATAATTAAATGGACCCCAGCTGCAAACAGGCGTTGATGTACTTCATTGGGGACATGAAATTGTGTGCCCCGACCGAGACTCGAACCCGGGATCTCCTGCTTACATGTCCATTTAATTATCATTTCATTTCTAGCAAAGCTGCATGGTCATCCACGGTAACTGTTCTTTTGGGAACAGATACTACCGTCATATATAGTTCACAGAAGAGCTTCTGTGAAGTTTGGAAGGTAGGAGACGAGGTACTGGCAGAAATGAAGCTGTGAGGACGGGTGGTGAGTCGAGCTTGGGCAGTTCAGTATGTACACTCCTGGAAATGGAAAAAAGAACACATTGACACCGGTGTGTCAGACCCACCATACTTGCTCCGGACACTGCGAGAGGGCTGTACAAGCAATGATCACACGCACGGCACAGCGGACACACCAGGAACCGCGGTGTTGGCCGTCGAATGGCGCTAGCTGCGCAGCATTTGTACACCGCCGCCGTCAGTGTCAGCCAGTTTGCCGTGGCATACGGAGCTCCATCGCAGTCTTTAACACTGGTAGCATGCCGCGACAGCGTGTACGTGAACCGTATGTGCAGTTGACGGACTTTGAGCGAGGGCGTATAGTGGGCATGCGGGAGGCCGGGTGGACGTACCGCCGAATTGCTCAACACGTGGGGCGTGAGGTCTCCACAGTACATCGATGTTGTCGCCAGTGGTCGGCGGAAGGTGCACGTGCCCGTCGACCTGGGACCGGACCGCAGCGACGCACGGATGCACGCCAAGACCGTAGGATCCTACGCAGTGCCGTAGGGGACCGCACCGCCACTTCCCAGCAAATTAGGGACACTGTTGCTCCTGGGGTATCGGCGAGGACCATTCGCAACCGTCTCCATGAAGCTGGGCTACGGTCCCGCACACCGTTAGGCCGTCTTCCGCTCACGCCCCAACATCGTGCAGCCCGCCTCCAGTGGTGTCGCGACAGGCGTGAATGGAGGGACGAATGGAGACGTGTCGTCTTCAGCGATGAGAGTCGCTTCTGCCTTGGTGCCAATGATGGTCGTATGCGTGTTTGGCGCCGTGCAGGTGAGCGCCACAATCAGGACTGCATACGACCGAGGCACACAGGGCCAACACCCGGCATCATGGTGTGGGTAGCGATCTCCTACACTGGCCGTACACCACTGGTGATCGTCGAGGGGACACTGAACAGTGCACGGTACATCCAAACCGTCATCGAACCCATCGTTCTACCATTCCTAGACCGGCAAGGGAACTTGCTGTTCCAACAGGACAATGCACGTCCGCATGTATCCCGTGCCAACCAACGTGCTCTAGAAGGTGTAAGTCAACTACCCTGGCCAGCAAGATCTCCGGATCTGTTCCCCATTGAGCATGTTTGGGACTGGATGAAGCGTCGTCTCACGCGGTCTGCACGTCCAGCACGAACGCTGGTCCAACTGAGGCGCCAGGTGGAAATGGCATGGCAAGCCGTTCCACAGGACTACATCCAGCATCTCTACGATCGTCTCCATGGGAGAATAGCAGCCTGCATTGCTGCGAAAGGTGGATATACACTGTACTAGTGCCGACATTGTGCATGCTCTGTTGCCTGTGTCTATGTGCCTGTGGTTCTGTCAGTGTGATCATGTGATGTATCTGACCCCAGGAATGTGTCAATAAAGTTTCCCCTTCCTGGGACAATGAATTCACGGTGTTCTTATTTCAATTTCCAGGAGGGTAGATCACTTGCGTGCGAAAGGAAAAAGGCCGTAAGTTCGAGTCTCGGTCCGGCACACAGTTTTAATCTGCCCGGAAGCTCCCCGTGCATAAGCAGGAGATCCCGGCTTCGAGTCCCGGTCGGGGCACACATTTTCAACATGTCCCCAATGAAGTACATCAACGCCTGTATGCAGCTAGGGTGTCCATGTAATTATCATTTCATTTCCAGCATTGAAATCAGCAGCAGTTTACGGAAGGGTTGCACTTCTGTGACGTAGAACTATTCTCTTCAGCCGTCGCTGGTCCTGTTTTTGCAGGATATTTCTCCGGCCGCAGCGATGTCGAAGATTTGATGTTATGCAGGATTCCTGATATTCACGGTAAACTCGTGAAATTTTATTACGGGAGAATGCCCACTTCATCGCTACCTCGGAGATGCTGTGTCCCATTACTCGTGCGCCGACTATGACACCACGTCGAAACTCACTTAAATCTTGATATCCTGCCACTGGAGCAGCATTAACCGATCTCACAACTGCGCCAGACACTGCTTTTATACAGGTATTGCCGACCGCACCGTCGTATTCTGCCTCTTTACATATCTCTGTATTTGAATACGCTTGCCGTTATCGGTTTCTTTGACGCTTCAGTGTTCAAAAAAGTGCTTAAATGACAAATGGTTGTTGTGGTATGTTTCCTTTCGAAGTTTTACTTAATAAATGTACTGCATCGCACCTAATTCAATTCCTCAAGCAGAAGTGTCTGAAACAGTCGTAGAACGGGAACTGTATGTATCCTAGCATGGGCTCCTTTTCAAAATATTATGTACTCACTCCCCTTTACAAGTCACAGAAGTTTGTAACGGAAATTTCCGAACACCCTGTACGTTCCAAACCCCATCACAAGTCGACGTCCGTGCTGTGGGTCTGTAATTCAGACCATCAATCCTGTTTATTTTTTTGAGATATGGTATGAGGAGAACAACTTTCCAGTCTTTAGGTACAGATCTTTCGTCGAGCGAACGATTGTATATGATTAATAACAAGGGAACCTCCCCGTCGCACCCCCCTCAGATTTAGTTATAAGTTGGCACAGTAGATAGGCCTTGAAAAACTGAACACAGATCAATCGAGAAAACAGGAAGAAGTTGTGTGGAACTATGA
Source organism: Schistocerca serialis cubense (assembly GCF_023864345.2). Classification (NCBI taxonomy): domain Eukaryota; kingdom Metazoa; phylum Arthropoda; class Insecta; order Orthoptera; family Acrididae; genus Schistocerca; species Schistocerca serialis. The sequence continues at coordinate 203,616,635 of NC_064648.1, read as the reverse complement.
AAAAAATAAGCAAAATATACAAACTGAGTAGTCCATGCGCAAGATAGGAAACATCAAGGATGATGTGAGTTCAGGAGCGCCTTGGTTCTGTGGTTAGCGTGAGCAGCTGCGGAACGAGAGATCCTTGGTTCAAGTTTTCCCTCAAGCGAAGAGTTTAATTTTTTTATTTTCAGACAATTATTATCTGTCTGTCCGTCCATCCGATGCGAGATTACTGCGTAGTATGGGGACGCTACACCTAAACAAACATCGAAACACATATTCCTGTCATGTGACGCACATGCCGTCACCAGTGTCGTATAGAATATATCAGACGTGTTTTCCTGTGGAGGAATCGGTTGACCTATGACCTTGCGATCAAATGTTTTCGGTTCCCTTTGGAGAGGCACATCCTTTCGTCTACTAATCGCACGGTTTTGCGGTGCGGTCGCAAAACACAGACACTAAACTTATTACAGTGGACAGAGACGTCAATGAACGAACGGAAGATCATAACTTTGCGAAAATAAAAAAAGTAAACTTTCCAGTCGAGGGAAGACTTGAACCAAGGACCTCTCGTTCGGCAGCTGCTCACGCTAACCACGGAACCACGGCGCTCCTGAACTCACGTTATCCTTGATGTTGCCTATCTTGCGCATGGACTACTCAGTTTGTATATTTTGCTTATTTTTTTCATAGCTCCACACAACTTCTTCCTGTTTTCTCGATTGATCTGTGTTGAGTTTTTCAAGGGCTATCCACTGTGCCAACTTATAACCAAATCTGAGGGGGATGCGATGGGGAGGTTCCCTTGTAAGTATGGAGCATTGTCTGAAAGTCACGTAACTGGTATACTGTCTGGAATGGAGGACTTGTGTTTATTTAGTGATTTGATGGGAGTTAAAATCTTATACATGTTCGTTATTTACGAAAGACATTCATGTCTTGACCCGAAAGTGATTCCAAAATCGTATTTATAGATATGTATTATTGCAATTTATAGTAAAATAATGTTTCCTGTTTTTTTCTATAAAGATATACCTCTTGTAATCAAAGTCGTAATGACATCGTTTGACCAGCGTCATTTTGCTAAGACAGCCAAATGGAAATTAACAACGTGTAGTGTCGGTAAACAAGCGATGATTATATAAGTCTGTGGCGCTTGTTGGATACCACAAAATATGAGCATCTCCTTCTATGTGCGTCTGTATTAAGTATATGATATTTAATTAAAACGAGCAAGTCGACTTTATTTAGAAAAGCACATCTCATTGATTCCTGTGGTAACAACCATTACTCTGTATGAATATTTGTGTCTTTCTGTTCACAGCCAATAAAGAAAGGATTGTTGACCGGACACGCGGATTCTTTCGTTACTTATTTGAATTTAAGAGATCGAACTGCCGATCATTTCTTTTCATTCCCTGCGTGTATCTTTACGTAACAATAATGTTAAGCTGATCGGTCAATTATCGTCGAACAATGACGTTGGCAGTCGTTTCAGTGGCCTTATTGTCTTCTGCCACACGATATTATTGGACGGCGACGTAAGTGGGTGTTTAATTCACATCTGTTATAGGTAATAATTAATTTTATTTTCTCATATTTTTTGCTTACGTTATCGCCTATGGGCGTTTTCTCTCGGACGTTACGGAAGTGTACAACAATCAATAATTTTCTTTGCTGTGACATACTGGGAAAGTTTGGCTTCATAGAGATCTCCCACAATATTTTCATGCACTATAAATTGATAGAGAGAGAGAGAGAGAGAGAGAGAGAGAGAGAGAGAAATGTTTCAGAATCGGAATCCCCTATCTCGCGAAAGGTCAATTTGCTAACCTTACTATTCTTTCTAAACTATTGTACCTGGAGCATTTAAATTTTGACAGCTATTTTCAGCATGCATTGTTTCTTTGTTATTGATATAATATTTATACAATTTTTATCCTTAAGCAATTTTAATTGAGGAAAATTTCACCTAAAGCACCCTAAATCGAGACGGCCGCTGTGACCGAGCGCTTCAGTCAGAAACCGCGCTGCTGCTACGGTCGCAGGTTCGAATCCTGCTTCGGGCATGGATGTGTTTAGGTTAGTTAGGTTTAAGTAGTTCTAAGTCTAGGGGACTGATGAGCTCAGTCCCATAGTGCTTCGAACCATTTGAAGCAGTTTTTTCCATGATTCAAAGAGTAAGCCAATTCCTCTCAAGATAGTAGCCCGGTGGCAGCTTTCAACTATTTTGTGGCATTTCTGGAAATGTGAACGTTATTCGTATAGTGATTTCTAAGATATAGTTCCGTGCACCGAAAATGTCAAATACTGGAAAATGCGATTAATTTATAATGAAAATTCATAAGTATCCTTTATTTTATTATCAACAGTGTGCAGCAGAGTATTCAGGGTCATCTTCTTCTTCTTCACCTCGTACCTTTCTTCTACTTGCTGCTCTTGCTTTCTTCGTATTACGTTCAGCTGCATGCTGTGCCTTGCTTGGTCGCACTTCGTCCGCAGGCTCAACACGAACGATGTTAAGCCTCTTCATTATCTTTACTCTACCCAGGTTACCATCGCCGAATGGAATAACAGCATCACTGACTTCTTATTTCAGAGGCGGCCGGAGTGGCCGAGCAGTTCTAGGCGCTTCAGTCTGGACGCGTGCGACCGCTACGTCGCTGATTCGTGCCTCGGGCATGGATGTGTGTGATGTCCGTAAGTTAGTTAGGTTTAAGTAGTTCTAAGTTCTAGGGGACTGATGACCTCTGATGTTAAGTCCAATAGTGCTCTGAGCCATTTCAACCATTTGAGATTCTTATTTCAGTTTTATCCCAACAAGTACACACGAGTCCACGTGAGGTTGATTTGGTTCTGGAAGCAAACTAAAGGGCATTTACTGAAATGATCAGGGTGCCCAAAGTCTCTCTATATTGGCTTCATTGCTTCAATAATAACCACTGGTATAGAATTTTTTATAGTGATAAAGAACTCCAGCAGGTTGTCATTATGGAGACGTGGCTATACTGCGAGAGCGATAAGAAATTACACCTGTAGATTCACTTACAATCGGGTGCTTTTTAAATACGAGGTGCATTCAAGTTCTAAGGCCTCCGATTTTTTTCTCCGGACTGGAAAGAGATAGAAACATGCGCATTGTTTTAAAATGAGGCCGCGTTCATTGTCAATACGTCCCAGAGATGCCAGCACCGTACGGCAGATGGAATTTTACCGCCAGCGGCGAGAATGAGAACTGTTTTAAATAAAAATGGCGACGTTTTCCTTACTTGAACAGCGTGCAATCATTCGTTTTCTGAATTTGCGTGGTGTGAAACCAATTGAAATTCATCGACAGTTGAAGGAGACATGTGGTGACGGAGTTATGGATGTGTCGAAAGTGCGTTCGTGGGTGCGACAGTTTAATGAAGGCAGAACATCGTGTGACAACAAACCGAAACAACCTCGGGCTCGCACAAGCCGGTCTCACGACACGATCGAGAAAGTGGAGAGAATTGTTTTGGGGGATCGCCGAATGACTGTTGAACAGATCGCCTCCAGAGTTGGCATTTCTGTGAGTTCTGTGCACACAATCCTGCATGACGACCTCAAAATGCGAAAAGTGTCATCCAGGTGGGTGCCACGAATGCTGACGGACGACCACACGGCTGCCCGTGTGGCACGTTGCCGAGCAATGTTGACGCGCAACGACAGCAGGGATGGGACTTTCTTTTCGTCGGTTGTGACAATGGATGAGAGGTGGATGCCATTTTTCAATCCAGAACCAAAGCGCCAGTCAGCTCATTGGAAGCACACAGATTCACCGCCACCAAAAAAATTTCGGGTAACCGCCAGTGCTGAAAAAATGATGGTGTCCATGTTCTGGGACAGCGAGGGCGTAATCCTTACCCATTGCGTTCCAAAGGGCACTACGGTAACAGGTGCATCCTACGAAAATGTTTTGAAGAAGAAATTCCTTCATGCACTGCAACAAAAACGTCCGGGAAGGGCTGCGCGTGTGCTGTTTTACCAAGACAACGCACCCGCACATCGAGCTAGCGTTACGCAACAGTTTCTTCGTGATAACAACATTGAAGTGATTCCTCATGCTCCCTACTCACCTGACCTGGCTCCTAGTGACTTTTGGCTTTTTCCAACAATGAAAGACACTCTCCGCGGCCGCACATTCACCAGCCGTGCTGCTATTGGCTCAGAGAGTTTCCAGTGGTCAAAACAGACTCCTAAAGAAGCCTTCGCCGCTGCCATGGAATCATGGCGTCAGTGTTGTGAAAAATGTGTACGTCTGCAGGGCGATTACGTCGAGAAGTAACGCCAGTTTCGTCGATTTCGGGTGAGTAGTTAATTAGAAAGAAAATCGGAGGCCTTAGAACTTGAATGCACCTCGTAATTATGCCTCCCAAGAGATCGAAGAAACTACGTCACTCAGTACAATAAGTACGGTTGCTATGGCAATGATACCAACGAAAAGATCAAATTTTGTACAACAGCGGAATCAAATCTACGGCCTTCTATAGGGGATAGGCAAAATAATGTGAACAGTGGTAGTAATTGGATGGTCGTGTTTGACGGTCAACAACGCAGCTAAGGACACGCATCGCTCTGGACTGTGCGTGTTCAGTAGTGACTAGGCATCAGTGCAGCCTGTTCACACATCGTGTTTGCATCCAGAAGCCGAGGTCGACGTCCAATGAAAGACCTAACAGAGTTCCAAAGACAACAGATTGTGGGGGCCCGCTTAGCAGGAGCATCAGTAACCGAGACAGCCAACTTACTGAATATTTCGAGAGCAGCTGTTTCAGTCATGACAGCCTACACAAAACATGGAAAGACACCATCGTGTAAACGTAGTAGTGGGCGAGCTATCAGTTGTAGAATTTTGGAACACGAATTATGTTCGAGTATAATGACTTTTCTGGAGACTAGAAATCTACTCTGTAGCAATCAGCATGGGTTTCGAAAAAGACGATGGTGTGAAACCCAGCTTGCGCTATTCGTCCACGAGACGCAGAGGGCCATAGACACAGGTTCACAGGTCGATTCCGTGTTTCTTGACTTCCGCTAGGCGTTCGATACAGTTCCCCACAGGCGTTTAATGAACAAAATAAGAGCATATGGACTGTCAGACCAATTGTGTGATTGGATTGAAGAGTTTCTAGATAGCAGAACGCAGCATGTCATTCTCAATGGAGAGAAGTCTTCCGAAGTAAGAGTGATTTCAGGTGTGCCACAGGGGAGTGTCGTAGGACCGTTGCTATTCACAATATACATAAATGACCATGTGGATGACATCGGAAGTTCACTGAGGCTTTTTGCGGATGATGCTGTGGTATATCGAGAGGTTTTAACAATGGAAAATTGTGCTGAAATGTAGGAGGATCTGCAGCGAATTGACGCATGGTGCAGGAAATGTCAATTAAGACTCAATATAGACAAGTGTAATGTGCTGCGGATACATAGAAAGAAAGATCCCTTATCATTTAGCTACAATATAGCAGGTCAGCAACTGGAAGCAGTTAATTCCATAAATTATCGGGGAGTACGCATTAGGAGTGATTTAAAATGAAATGATCATATAAAGTTGATCGTCGGTAAAGCAGATGCCAGACTGAGATTCATTGGAACAATCCTAAGGAAATGCAATCAGAAAACAAAGGAAGTAGGTTACAGTACGCTTGTTCGCCCAATGCTCGAATACTGCTCAGCAGTATGGGATCCGTACCAGATAGGGTTGATAGAAGAGATAGAGAAGATCCAACGGAGAGCAGCGCGCTTCGTTACAGGATCATTTAGTAATCGCGAAAGCGTTGCGGAGATGATAGATAAAGTCCAGTGGAAGACTCTGCAGGAGAGACGCTCAGTAGCTCGGTACGGGATTTTGCAGAAGTTTCGAGAACATGCCTTCACCGAGGAGTCAAGCAGTATATTGCTCCCTCCTACGTATATCTCGCGAAGAGACCATGAGGATAAAATCAGAGAGATTAGAGCCCACACAGAGGCATACCGACAATCCTTCTTTCCGCGAACAATACTAGACTGGAATAGAAGGGAGAACCGATAGAGGTATTCAAGGTATCCTCCGCCACACACCGTCAGGTGGCTTGCGGAGTATGGATGTAGATGTAGATGTAGATCGTCGTACGCTGACACGAACTGTGTCAAAACAACACAAAACTACGGCGGCTAAAGTGGCTGCAGAGCACAACAGCCATCTTCGACACCCCGTATCTATCGACACTGTCCACCGAGAACTCCATAAAGCGAATATCAGTGGACGAGCTGCTATACCCAAACCATTACTGACGACAACCAACGCAAAGAAGGGCGAAACAAGGTGCCAGGAGCACAGATCCTGGACGGCTGATCAGTGGAAACACGTTACGTGGTCCGACGAGTCAACGTTTTCGTTATTTCCAACACTGGGCCGGGTTTACGTCTGGAGAACGCCAAAAGAAGACTACAATCCTGGTTGCTTGATTCTAACGGTTAAACATGGAGGTGAAACTGTGATGGGCAGCCATATCATGGTGATTATGTGAACATTTCAAGTTATCAGGTGCTCCCGATGATTCCAATGGTGTTCCCCAACAGTGATGCCGTATTTCAGGACGACAATGCACCCATTCACACAGCCAGGACAGTACAGTTGTGGTATGGGGAGCATGCAACTGAACTGCAGCGCCTGGTCAACACAGTCCCGGACTTGAACATTATGGAATCTTTTTGGGCGGTATTGGAGCGCAAACTCAGGGGCAGATTTCCGCCTCCCTCGTCGCTACAGGAGATAGAAGAGGTTCTGATCGAAGAGTGACATAACATTCCACTGGAGACTATACAATCATTATATGCCAGTATTCCAAGAAGCGTCGGAGATGTATAATGGCCATTAAAATTGCTACACCAAGAAGAAGTGCAGATGATAAACGGGTATTCATTGGACAAATAAATTATACTAGAACTGACATGTGATTACATTTTCACGCAATTTGGGTGCATAGATCATGATAAATCAGTACCCAGAACAACCACCTCTGGCCGTAATAACGGCATTGATACTCCTGGTCATTGAGTCAAACAGAGCTCGGATCGCGTGTACAGGTACAGCTGCCCATGCAGCTTCAACACGATACCACAGTTCACCAAGAGTAGTGACTGGCGTATTGTGACGAGCCAGTTCCTCGGCCACCATTGACAAGACGTTTTCAATTGGTGAGAGGTCTGGAGAATGTGCTGGCCAGGGCAGCAGTCGAACATTTTCTGTATCCAGAAAGGCCCGTACAGGACCTGCAACATGCAGTCGCGCATTATGCTGCCGAAATGTAGGGTTTCGCAGCGATCCAATGAAGGGTAGAGCCACGGGTCGTAACACATCTGAAATGTAACGTCCACTGTTCAAAGTGCCGTTAGTGCGAACAAGAGGTGGTCGAGACGTGTAACCAATGGCACCCCATACCAGCACGCCGGGTGATACGCCAGTATGGCGATGACGAATACACGCTTCCAATGTGCGTTCACTGCGATGTCGCCAAACATGGATGCGACCATCGTGATGCTGTAAACAGAACCTGGATTCATCCGAAAAAATGACGTTTTGCCATTCGTGCACCCAGGTTCGTCATCGAGTACACCATCGCAGGCGCTCCTGTCTGTGATGCAGCATCAAGTGTAACTGCAGCGATGGTCTCCGAGCTGATAGTCCGTGCTGCTGCAAACGTCGTCGAACTGTTCGTGCAGATGGTTGTTGTCTTGCAAACGTCCCCATCTGTTGACTCGGGGATCGAGATGTGGCTGCACGATCCGTCACAGCCGTGTGGATAAGATGCCTGTCATCTCGATTGCTAGTGATACGAGGCAGCAATGTCGCGATAGGATAAACCGCAATCGCGATAGGCTACAATCCGACCTTTATCAAAGTCGGAAACGTGATGGTACGCATTTCTCCTCCTTACACGAGGCATCACAACAACGTTTCACCAGACAACGCCGGTCAACTGCTGTTTGTGTATGAGAAATCGGTTGGAAATTTTCCTCATGTCAGCACGTTGTAGGTGTCGCGACCGGCGCCAGCCTTGTGTGAATGCTCTGAAAAGCTAATCATTTGCATATCACAGCATCTTCTTCCTGTCGGTTAAATTTCGCGTCTGTAGCACGTCATGTTCGTGGTGTAGCAATTTTAATGGCCAGCAGTGCAATAAACAATTCCCATGTAAGTACAGGTATTCACATTATTTTACCTATCCCCTGTATACGAGGTGCGACAATAAAGTAATGAGACTGATGTGAACAAAAAATGTTGTTCACCGTTTCAGTCAAGTTTAGTGTTGTCTCCTTCAAAGTAGTTCCCTACTGATTGCACACACTTTTTCCAGCGCTTCTGCCATTGATGGTAACATTTCTGGAACTCATCTTCCGTAATATTCTCCAAGACCCTCGTCACAGCTTTTTGGACATGTTGTGTTGTTTGAAAATGGTGTCCCTTGACCGCCGTTTTGACTCTTCGAAATAGAAAAAAAGTCGCACGGAGCGATATCTGGTGAATGAGGTGGCTCTGGTAGTACTCAAATTTGTTTAGAGGTTAAAAATTGCTGTACTGACAGAGCAGTATGGGATGGCACATTATCGTGATGCAGAATCCAATTATCAGCAATGTTGGCAAGGACACGAAGAACTCTTTTACGAAGTGTTTCTCAAATTTCTTTGTAGTAATATTGGTTAACTGTTTGTCCAGGACGCACCCACTCTTTATGAACAATTCCCTTGGAATCAAAGAAGCACACAAGCATGCATTTCACTCTTGACTTTGACATGCGAGCTTTTTTTGGTCTGAGTGATCCTTTTGAGCACCATTGCGAACTTTGGCGTTTTGTTTCTGGATCGTACTGAAGAAACCAACTTTCATCACCAGTGATAACACGGCTCAACCATTCCGGATTGATTTCCGTTTGCTCTAACAGATCGGCTGCCACATTTTTCCCTGTTTCTCGCTGTTGTGTAGTGAGATATTTGGGGACCATATTTGCACAAATCTTTCTCATACCAAGATCTTCAGCTAGACGAACCGTTTCTCGATTTATGTTCAGTTCTTCTGCAATCATTTTCACAGATAATGTCCGATCAGATCGTACGAGTTCATGCACCCTGGCCAAGCTGACATCCGTCCGTGAGGTTGATGGTCGTCCACTGCGGTCTTCATCTTAAACATTCGTTCCGCCTTCACTAAACATTTTATGCCAACGAAAAACTTGAGCTCTTGACATAAACTCCTCTCCAAAAGCGTTCTGAAGCTCACCGTAAGTTGTCTTTGCGTTTTCACCCAATTTATCTCAAAAAGAAATGCCACACAGTTGCGCAATTTTATGCGGTTCCATTTCCGTGAAGAGAGACACAAACACGTGTTAACTTATTACAGCACAACTCACGACTGAGCAGTTGCATCGATTGGACCAGAAGGAGCTTATAGACCAAGGTCAAAGATATTGTGCCTATGCAAGCCTGCAGGGTTGCCACATCTTGCAAAGAAAATCAATCTCATTACTTTATTGTCACACCTCGTATGTAATGTTGTAAGATGGCAAGAACTATGCCCCTTACATGAAGTCATTAAAGATCACCGAACTCACGTTGAGTGAACAGTAGGGCTGAACAAAAATGACTGAGAAGGCACAATGCATCTTGCAGAGGGTATAGTATGGACGTATTGGAAAAATTAATGTCGGGTGATGGTTTTAAAGTAATTCACGCGACATGAAAATTTTGTAGACACGCGTCGATTTACTGGAGGCTAGTTTATCCCAGGGAAGTATTCAGAGTTGACCGTGGCCGGCGGGGGAGCAGCGAAGGGAAGCGACAATAGGCAGCTTAGGGCGGCTCAAGCTCTGAGAAAGCGGTAACTGGGCGCCGCCTCCAGCTGCCTTAAGATGAGTGACAGTGTTGGGGTGGTTGACCCCATGCTGGTGTACCGGGAAGCAGACGGAGAACTTGTACGCCTGTTGATAAATGTCCGTCATCCCGTTTTCAGTGAAACATGCGAGAAAGCCGCGCAAAGCTACGGTGGAGCGGTCAACAGAGGCTAAAATATGCGTGTTCATGACTAAAGTTGAGAGGAAGGGAAATTTTGTGGGAATTTGTTCACTTCCCAGAGCAGGCATTGGTCGGCGCTGGGAAGCGGCGCATAATTAACGCGACTTGCGCTGCAATTGACGTAAGTGATTTTGCTGGAGGGGAAACATAGGCGAAAAGTGGACTGGCAGAAGTCTCCGTAAAAGTCTTCCGTTCCCAGCTTGCCTAGTGTGCGGACGTGGCGTTCTTTACTCAGCTTGCCTGAGAGAGATTGAGCATCTCTGCAGCTTAGGACTTAGCAAACGGAACGATCGAACTTGTAATAGAAAGTTTTGGTTCAGCTGTGTACTGAGCAAGATAGCTAGGAGTGAATAGACGAGCGCAGCCTTGCAGCACCACGAGGCCGGCCGACGTTTGCACAACGACACCGCCCCGCCACGCTGAATTCGATGATATCGCACCCCCTCCGGCTTGAATTAGGCCACTGGTTAATTTGTTGGATCACGTCGGCAAAGTTTCCACGAGGGTTTCATGGGCTGTGTGTTGGCGGATTCTTCTCACACTTCGCATTACACCTGAGTCAGTCGATAGGAATTAATTTTGATTTATCGCGCGCTTTACTCCATGTACACGCAATTTATTACCACTGCCTGATAGGAGGGTGATGTAATGTGATGATTGAAGGTCGTGAGTTAAAATAAATCTGTGCTAATCGACTGCATCTGTTTTCAGTCAAGTAGTTGAAATCCCAAGTCACTTTCTTAATTAATATTATGTTCAAAATTTGCATCTGGTGTTCAATAGCTGAGTATAACATCAATGTGCGCCCCTTTTTAATTAAAAGGGATCAATTCTGAATCAATTAATGTCAACACTGCGACCGCAGTTCAATGGTTCAAATGGCTCTGAGCACTATGGGACTTAACTGCTGTGGTCATCAGTCCCCTAGAACTACTTAAACCTAACTAACCTAAGGACACCACACACATCCATGCCCGAGGCAGGATTCGAACCTGCGACCGTAGCGGTCACGCCGTTCGAGACTGTAGCGTCTAATACCGCACGGCCACTCCGGCCGGCCGCAGTTCAATCAGGAGTCACAGGGCCTTATTACTTTCTTTGCGTTATCTGACATTGCGGAAGTTTTGCACTCTCTGTTGATCTGTTAGACAATTACCTGTGGTGAACACACGTCAAAACCAGATAAGTGACGGGTGGAGTGTTCCAATGTTTTCGAAAATGCGAAAGTTTTTGAATACGAGCATCTCACAAGTTGGGTAACGTTCATGAGCAAACATAAAATTTTGAAAAATGAAATTAAAATATTTCTAATTAGAATTTCTTAACAATTATCTCACTAGGGGTAAGATAGATACTGCCTACAGGAAAATTAAAGAGACCTTTGGAGAAAAGAAAGCCACTTGTATGATTATCAAGAGCTCAGATGGAAACCCAGTTCTAAGCAAAGAAGGGAAAGCAGAAAGATGGAAGCAGTATATAGAGGGTCTATACAAGGGCGATGTTCTTGAGGACAATATTATGGAAATCATGTAGATGAAAATGAAATGGGAGATACAATACTGCGTGAAGAGTTTGACAGAGCACTGAGCAACCTGAGTCGAAACAAGGCCCTGGGAGTAGACAACATTCCATTAGAACTACTGACGGCCTTGGGAGAGCCAGTCCTGACAAAACTCTACCATCTGGTGAGCAAGGTGTATGAGACAGGCGAAATACCCTCAGACTTCAAGAAGAATATAATAATTCCAATCCCAAAGAAAGCAGGTGTTGACAGATCTGAAAATTACCAAACTATGAGTTTAATAAGTCACAGCTGCAAAATACTAAAGCGAATTCTTTACAGACGAATGGAAAAACTGGTAGAAGCCGACCTCGGCGAAGATCAGTTTGGATTCCGCAGAAATGTAGGAACACGTGAGGCAATACTGACCCTATGACTTCTCAGAGAAAATAGATTAAGGAAAGGCAAACCTATATTTTTAGAATTTGTAGACTTAGAGAAAGCGTTTGACAATGTTGACTGGAATATTCTCTTTCAAATTCTAAAGGTGGCAGGGGTAAACTACAGGGAGGGAAAGGCTATTTACAATTTGTACAGAAACCAGACGGCAGTTATAAGAGTCGAGGGGCACGAACGGGAAGTTGTGGTTGGGAAGGGAGTGAGACAGGGCTGTAGCCATTCCCCGATGTTATTCAATTTGTAAAGGAAACAAAAGAAAAATTCGGAGTAGGTATTAAAATCCATGGAGAAGAAATAAAAACTTTGAGGTTGTAATTCTGTCAGAGACAGCAAAGGACTTGGAAGAGCAGTTGAACGGAATGGACAGTGTCTTGAAAGGAGGATATAAGATGAACATCAACAAAAGCAAAACGAGGATGATGGAGTGTAGTCGAATTAAATCGGGTGATGCTGAATTAGATTAGGAAATTAGATTAGGGAATTAGATTAGGAAATGAGACACATAAAGTAGTAAAAGAGTTTTGCTATTTGGGGAGCAAAATAACAGATGATGGTCGAAGTAGAGAGGATATAAAATGTAGACTGGCAATGGCAAGGAAAGCGTTTCTGAAGAAGAGAAATTTGTTAACATCGGGTATAGATTTAAGTGTCAGTAAGTCGTTTCTGAAAGTATTTATACGGAGTGTAGCCATGTATGGAAGTGAAACATGGACAATAAATAGTTTGGACAAGAAGAGAATAGAAGCTTTCGAAATGTGGTGCTACAGAAGAATGCTGAAGATTAGATGGGTAGATCTCATAACTTATGAGGAGGTATTGAGTAGGATTGGGGAGAAGAGGAGTTTGTGGCACAACTTGACTAGAAGAAGGGATCGGTTGGTAGGACATTTTCTGAGACATCGAGGGATCACCAATTTAGTATTGGAGGGCAGCGTGGACGGTAAAAATCGTAGACGGAGACCAAGAGATGAATACGCTAAACAGATTCAGAAGGATGTAGGTTGCAGTAGGTACTGGGAGATGAAGCAGCTTGCACAGGATAGAGTAGCATGGAGAGCTGCATCAAACCAGTCTCAGGACTGAAGACCACAAAAAAAAACAAGTTTTCCACCATTTTAAGCAAGAAATTCGATATTATCTTATTTTTTTTCCCATTTTGAGGCATTCGAATTCCCATCGAGTTGCTTCGCTGCAGTGAGCTGCTTAAAAACACAGTGAGAGGGATTTGTACTTTCTGTGGATGACTGATAGTAGTTAGCGATGATATTTATTTCGTGCGGCGAACGCTGACGCTCATTAGCGCGTGAAGCGGCTGCAGGTGTGAAACGGCGCATCGCCAATACAACAAACACGCGCCATATGTCACCGGTGCGGACGTGGCGAATACGTCAACAGGCGGCGGCGCGTGACGTCAGCGCGGCACTAAATCACACTTCCCACAGACCTGCCGGGCGTACGTCACACTTTTCCTTTCATTAGCCGTGAAATATGCCCGAGCGCCGTCGCGCCCGATCACAATATACCGACAGACGTCGAGGGAGCTACGGCCTGTGATTAATGGGTTCTCCGTACATCTGCAGAGGAGATGAACGGGTTCCTGTAAACCACACATGTTTGCGGTGGGAGTCGGTGCAGGTGGTTCCGTTTTCTGAAGGGACGCAACGGCCGACGTCGTTAGCCCTCACACCACTGAAGTGTGAAGGCCCAATGAAACAACACGTTTACTGGTAAACCTTCCGGGATGTAAGGTCGTTGTCCATGAAACTCTTCAGCTCCTAACGTTTCGCCCAGAGCTGCGCTGGACATCTTCAGAGGGGTGTTTCTCCTCCGGTAGGTCTTGCCGACTGACGGGTCGGACTTTTTTTTTTCCTTTATTGAGTTTCGATTCCCCCTAAAGGGGGCGGGCTGGCAGCAGCTTATTACGCCGCTCTTCAGCCTACAGAATGTGTCTTGAAAAGATGAAGATAATAAAAAATAATAACAGTTGGCGATAAAATCGGTTCGATTCCCGGCGGGGTCAGGGATTTTCTCTGCCTTGTGATGGCTGGATGTTGTGTGCTGTCCTTAGGTTAGTTAGGTTTAAGTAGTTCTAAGTTCTAGGGGACTGATGACCGTAGCAGTTAAGTCCCATAGTGCTCAGAGCCATTTGAACCATTTTGATAAAATCGGTGACTTAAAGGTAAAAATGGCAGAAAATTCTGGAGCGTAAAATATAAAACACAGGGTCGATGAAGCTAATAAAAAACACAGGAAGCAGAAAAAATAATAGACAGACAATTAAAAAAAAACACGGCGACAGTCTGGGTTCTGTTCGCAAGAGATATAAAAAGCACACCCAGCGACAGCATGATTTCTGTTCGCAACACTGTGGAAGGACGCACAACACTGAACACTCACCTAAACACTGCGCTAAAAGTTGGCACAAATACGACATACCACACCCGAGATCAGGTGGGGGAAACTGGTCAGACGACGGGAAAAAGGGAGGGGGGTGGGAAGGAGAGGAAAAGTGAAGGGGGAGGGGGGGGAAAGGAGCCAATGGAAGAGGAGGATCCATAAGAGGGGTCGGGGGGGGGGGGGTACGGGTCGGACGTCTGAGAGCGACTTATATATCGTAGAAAGTGGGCGTGGCCAGAGTTACACGTGATATGCACAGATAAAAGATAAACGCGCTCCTCTATCAGCCTGTGGCGTATATAAAATTCCGTGTACGTGTGGTAAAGTTTATATTGGAACAACAAAAAGAACCGTAAATACACGGTTAAAAGAACACAGAAGTCTTTGCCGATTAGGGAAAACAGATAAATCGGCTGTAGCAGAACACGCTTTTCAGTCAGGAAATCATAAAGTGAAGTTTTCCGAAACAAAAATTTTATCTACGACGACGAACTATTACTCACGGCTTTGTAGATAAGCAATTGAAATATATAAACATAAGGATAATTATAATCGGAAAGAAGAGACCATGAAACTTAGTGATATTTGGACAGTAGCACTACAGAATTGCTAGACAGTTTCACCCGTGACGACATTACGATCGATAGTTAAGTTTTATCTCTGACAAAGATTATCTCTGCATATCACGTGTAACTCTGGTCACGCCCACTTTCTACGATATATAAGTCGCTCTCAGACGTCCGACCCGTCAGTCGGCAAGACTCACCGGAGGAGAAACACCACTCTGAAGATGTCCAGCGCAGCTCTGGACGAAACGTTAGGAGCTGAAGAGTTTCATGAACCACGACCTTACATCCCGGAAGGTTTACCAGAAGATATGTCATCCGGTCGTGAAAGCCTTCATACTATGAACACATTCACTGTTGAAACTTCCTGGCAGATTAAAACTGTGTGCCGGACCGAGACTCGAACTCGGAACCTTTGCCTTTCGCGGGCAAGTGCTCTACCAACTGAGCTACCCAAGCACGACTCACGCCCCGTCCTTACAGCTCTACTTCCGCCAGTACCTCGTCTCCTACCTTCCAAACTTTACAGAAGCTCTCCTGCGAACCTGCAGAACTAGCACTCCTGAAAGAAAGGATATTGTGGAGACATGGCTTAGCCACAGCCTGGGGCATGTTTCCAGAATTCTGGCAGAATACTGGCAGAAGTAAAGCTGTGAGGACGGGGCGTGAGTCGTGCTCGGGTAGCTCAGTTGGTAGAGCACTTGCCCGCGAAAGGCAAAGGTCCCGAGTTCGAGTCTCGGTTCGGCACACAGTTTTAATCTGCCAGGAAGTTTCATACCATCGCACACTTCGCTGCAGAGTGAAAATCTCATTCTGTAAGTTTACTGTTACCAGTCACCGTTTTATTTATCTCCACAACGCGTTTCAAAGGTTTAAACCTCCATCATCAGGTGGATTTACATTAGGTGGTAGGACATTTGTGTGTGTGTTGTGTTACGATTTTTTTGGAGGAACTTCTGGCACTGTCTAGTGGAGAAACAAGACACTATTTCAGAACATCGTTCTGGGTTTCTTCTGACAAAAAATTAAACTTATATCTAACGGTAAACATAAAATAAGTAAAATAGAGTACCTCCAGTGGATGAACACCAGATGACAGTATACATTTCTTAGACCTTACCATTAGATACTGCGTGAAGAGTTTGACAGCACTGAAAGACCTGAGTCGAAACAAGGCACCGGGAGTAGACAACATTCCATTGGAACTACTGACGGCCTTGGGAGAGCCAGTCATGACAAGGCTCTACCATCTGGTGAGCAAGATCTATGAGACAGGCGAACTACCCTCAGACTTCATGAAGAATATAATAATACCAATCCCAAAGAAAGCAGGTGTTGACAGATGTGAAAATTACCGAACTATCAGTTTCATAACTCACGGCTGCAAAATAATAACGCAAATTCTTTACAGACGAATGGAAAAACTGGTAGACGTCAACCTCGGGGAAGATCAGTTTGGATTCCGTAGAAATATCGGAACACGTGAGGCAATACTGACCTTACGACTTATCTTAGAAGAAAGATTAAGGAAAGGCAAACCTACGTATCTAGCATTTGTAGACTTAGAGAAAGCTTTTGACAAAGTTGACTGCAACACTCTCTTTCAAATTCTGAAGGTGGCAGGGGTAAAATACAGGGAGCGAAAGGCTATTTACAATTTGTACAGAAACAAGATGGCAGTTATAAGAGTCGAGGGACAGGAGAGGGAAGCAGTGGTTGGGAAGGGAGTGAGACAGGGTTGTAGCCTCTCCCCGATGTTATTCAATCTTTATATTGAGCAAACAGTGAAGGAAACAAAAGAAAAATTCGGTGTAGGTATTAAAATCCATGGAGAAGAAATAAAAACTTTGAGGTTTGCCGATGACATTGTAATTCTGTCAGAGACAGCAAGGGACTTGGAAGAGCAGTTGAACGGAATGGACAGTGTCTTGAAAGGAGGATATACGATGATCATCAACAAAAGCAAAACGAGGATAATGGAATGCAATCACAAAAAATCGGGTGATGCTGAGGGAACTAGATTAGGAAATGAGACACTTAAAGTAGTAAAGGGGTTTTGCTATTTGGGGAGCAAAATAACTGATGATGGTCGAAGTAGAGAGGATATAAAATGTAGGCTGGCAATGGCAAGGAAAGCGTTTCTGATGAAGATAAATTTGTTAACATCGAGTGTAGATTTAAGTGTCAGGAAGCCGTTTCTGAAAGTATTTGTATGGAGTGTAGCCAGGTATGGAAGTGAAACATTGACGATAAATAGTTTGGACAAGAAGAGAATAGAAGCTTTCGAAATGTGGTGCTACAGAAGAATGCTGAAGATTAGATGGGTAGATCACATAACTAATGAGGAAGTATTGAATAGGATTGGAGAGAAGAGAAGTTTGTGGCACAACTTGACTGGAAGAAGGGATCGGTTGGTAGGACATGTTCTGAGGCATCAAGGGATCGCCAGTTTAGTATTGGAGGGCAGCGTGGAGGGTAAAAATCGTAGAGGGAGACCAAGAGATGAATACACTAAGCAGATTCAGAAGGATGTAGGTTGCAGTAGGTACTGGGAGATGAAGAAGCTTGCACAGGATAGAGTAGCACGGGGGGCTGCATCAAACCAGTCTCAGGACTGAAGACCACAACAACAACAAACATTAGAATAAAGAATAACAGACATAAGTTTGAAATTTGTCAGAAGCCTACCACAACACATATTACAATCCACAATTCCTCTTGTCAGCCGGCCATGGTGGCCGAGTGGTTCTAGGCGATACAGTCTGGAACTGCGCGACCACTACGGTCGCAGGTTCGAATCCCGCCTCGGGCATGGATGTGTGTGATGTCCTTAGGTTAGTTAGGTTTAAGTAGTTCTAAGTTCTAGGAGACTGATGACCTCAGCAGTTAAGTCCCATAGTGCTCAGAGCTATTTGAACCACCCTTTTGTCACCCCACAGCACACAAAACGGCAGCATTCCGGTACACGATCAATAGAGCTATCCAACTACCACTCCGAAGACAAATGTGATCGCCAGCCGGAGTGACCGAGTGGTTCTAGGCGCTACAGTCTGGAACCGCGCGGCCGCTATGGTCGCAGGTTCGAATCCTGCCTCGGGCATGGATGTGTGTGATGTCCTTAGGTTAGTTAGGTTTAAGTAGTTCTAAGTTCTAGGGGACTGATGACCTCAGAAGTTAAGTCCCATAGGGCTCAGAGCCATTTGAACCATTTGAAGAAATGTGATCAACAAAATAATAAAACAAACAGCTATTGCAAATGGTTATAACATCTCCATAGTAGACACCCTAAAATAATAATGGTAAAGCAATCACAACACAAAAAACAAAACGAATATAACATCTTCCATTCAATCCCATTTCTAGGTAACATTTCATATCAGATTGCCAATGTCTTCAAACGAAGAGGCATAAGCATATCCTTTACAACAGACAACAAGATTGGACAGATGTTACCCCACAACATCGGCACACGAAACCCACTTCATCACACAGGTGTGTACAAAATTGAATGTTTCGACTGTGACTGCTTCTGCATAGGCCAGACAGGCAGATCATTTGAGGTTAGGTTCAAGGAACACATGGCAGCACTAAAAAACCAAAAATGCCACCAAACAAAAAACCTGAATCCATCTTAAATGACAAAAATGACAATACAGGGTGAGTCACCTAACGTTACCGCTGGATATATTTCGTAAACCACATCAAATACTGACGAACCGATTCCACAGACCGAACGTAAGGAGAGGAGCTAGTGTAATTGGTTAATACAAACCATAAAAAAATGCACGGAAGTATGTTTTTTAACACAAACCTACGTTTTTTTTTTAAATGGAACCACGTTAGTTTTGTTAGCACATCTGAACATATAAACAAATACGTAATCAGTGCCGTTTGTTGCATTGTAAAATGTTAATTACATCCGGAGATATTGTAACCTAAAGTTGACGCTTGAAACATCCGACGTCCAGTTGCGTGTTGTAACAAACACGGGCCACGGTCGGCGAGCAGCATCTGCAGGGACATGTTTACGATGACGACCGTGTTTACGAGTGTGGCTGTAGTGCACTGTTGTGGTTTGGTCTAGCTGTCGCAGTGTCCGCATGTAGCGCTTGCTGCTATTGTTATTCTGCATTCGTCTCCGCACGCAGACCAACTGTAGTACACCGTGTTACCAGACGTCTGTGATAGTGTAGTGTTGTAGGAACTGTGACCATTCGAACTCTGAAAAGGCGGAGATGATACTCATCTACGGCGAGTGTCGACGAAGTGCAGCTGAAACCTGCCGGGTGTATGCAGAACGGTACCCGGACAGAGAGCATCCGACGTGCCGCACATTGCAAAACATCTACCGCCAACTGTATGCAACAGGTATGGTCGTAGCACGCAAACGGGTCCGTAACAGGCCCGTCACAGGAGAAGCGGGTGCAGTTGGTGTGTTAGCTGCTGTTGCCATGAACCCACACACGAGTACACGGGACATTGCGAGAGCCGGTGAACTGAGTCAAAGTAGTGTCATGCGCATACTGCATCGTCACCGCTTTCACCCGTTTCATATGTCGCTACATCAGCAATTACATGGCGATGGCTTTAATCATCGAGTGGAATTCTGTCAATGGGCATTAACAGAGAATGCGTTGCAGTTCTACCTGTTTACCGATGAAGCGGGTTTCACAAACCACGGGGCAGTGAATCTGCGGAATATGCATTACTGGTCCGTGGACAATCCTCGCTGGCTCAGACAGGTAGAGCGACAGCGACCGTGGACTGTAAATGTATGGTGCGGAATCATTGGCGACCACCTCATTGGTCCTCACTTCATTGCAGGGGCCCAAACAGCTGCAACATACATCGCGTTTCTACAGAATGATCTGCCAACGTTGCTCGAAAATGTCCCACTGGAAACGCGTGGACGTATGTGGTATCAGCATGATGGTGCACCTGCACATTCCGCAATTAACACTAGGCTGACCCTTGACAGGATGTTCGACGGGCGTTTCATACGACGTGGAGGACGCATAAATTGGTCAGCCCGTTCCCCTGATCTTACACCTCTGGACTTCTTCAGTGGGGTATGTTCAAGGAGAATGTGTACCGTGATGTGCCTACAACCTCAGAGGATATGAAACAACGTATTGTGGCAGCCTGCGGCGACGTTACACCAGATGTACTGCGGTGTGTACGACATTCATTACGCCAGAGATTGCAATTGTGTGCAGCAAATGATGGCCACCACATTGAACATCTATTGGCCTGACATGTCGGGACACACTCTATTCCACTCCGTAATTGAAAACGGAAACCACGTGCGTACGTGTACCTGACCCCTCATGGTAATGTACATGTGCGTCAGTGAAAAAGACCAATAAAAAGGTGTTAGCATGTGGACGTAATGTGCTGTTCCAGTATCTTCTGTACCTAAGGTCCATCACCGTTCCCTTTGGATTCCTACGTAATTCGTTGCTCTCCGATACACACGATCGAACAGCGGAGGAGTGGTAGTCAAGCGTCAACTTTAGGTTACAATATCTCCGGATGTAATTAACATTTTACAATGCAACAAACGGCACTGATTACGTATTTGTTTATATGTTCAGATGTGCTAGCAAAACTAACGGGGTTCCATTTAAAAAAACGTAGGTTTGTGTTAAAAAACATACTTCCGTGCATTTTTTTATGGTTTGTACTAACCAATTGCACTAGCCCCTCTCCTCACGTTCGGTCTGTGGAATCGATTCGTCAGTATTTGATATGGTTTACGAAATATATCCAGCGGTAACGTTAGTTGACTCACCCTGTATATGCAAGTGTCATCTCTGTTTTCAGCAACTGCCTACATCATTAAAATTGCACACACACACACACACACACACACACACACACACACACACACACACACACACACATACCTTAATATTTACCATAAATATTTAGTCATGCTACCGTGACAGCCGCCAAGAGTACAAGAGATGACCCTTAGCGAAATGATGGGCACCCCATCATAAACCTGACATATGAAGCTACAAGTTAAGCAAAAATGAAGTTTTATTACTGAATAGTTTCTGTAAAATCGTTTGAGAAAGATCGCACAGCGCGCGGCTAGAGTCTGTGATGGCAGCACGTCGCTGACTGGCCAGAAACGGGCAACGTCGGACAGCCCTGCCAAACAAACGAACGAACTCACCTAGCGCTTTGTACGAAAATTTTCTAAATAGCTTGGCCACTGCGGGTTTGAGAGCGCGAGAGGGGGAATACTTCCATTGTTTGCCTTCCAGTTGCGACAACTCACGGGCGTGTGCGACTTGCGTCGATTAGCAGCTACGGCGTAGATCTTGTCATGGAAGCAACATGGATGCGTAAATACGCATTACAGAAATGAACCGCGCGTAATGAGGTACGTATTTGTTGCGAGGAATACAAAATTAAGTTAAGGCTGTTGTAATACAACGCAGTGGGTAGAAGAAAATAGACATCAACAACATTTAGTAAACATTTGAGATCGATTATCGAAATTTTCTCCGGCGGGAAGAGTATTAGATGAGGTTTCGGATGGCGCCGACTTCTTCTCACGATATTTCGGCTGCAAAACCTCTAGACATCGTCAGCCACCTTCAGAATGATTGTCAGCCGAAATATCGTGGCAAGAAGCCGACATCGCCCGCCTGCAATCCCGAAACCTGTCGAACAATTTGTGGTCGTGCATCGTATTGAGTAATGCTTTTAAGGGGAGCCGGAGATGCCTATGCTGCCCATGTTAAAATCACTAAGTTTGAGGAACATTTATGAATAAACTACCAAATAGAAAAATTTGAATTTTTTTTACATATAAAGTGGTTTAGAATTGCAGTTATGACAGAGGGATTTTGGAGTATCTTTTCTAGTTTCCTTCCAATTATTTTTTTTATTAATGACCTAAATTTTTTTTACAAATAATTGCTTTATAATTAAACTGAAATGAAACTACTGAACATATTGCCAAATGGCTGTGTTACAATGTAAGTTTGACCACTAGGAGTGCTGTATAAAAATTTCATCTCTCTAGCTTGAGTGGATTTTGAGAAAATGTTCCTTATATTCGAAACATTCTAATTTACGGGAAATGGCTATCAAAGTTTCTCAATACATTCCTGCACTATAGGATGGATTATGAGGGTCTTCTGCTTCATCCTCCAAAAGCTTCCTCTTCTGTCTTCTTTTCTGGCCTGTTGTTCCATCATACTTCATATGCCTTTCCCTTCTTTCTGCTCCTCTTATCCTTTGCCTGCCAATATTTCTTAGTGCTCGTACAGTGTTCACCCCAGCTGTAAATCCTAATGCCTTCAGAACTTCACACTTCACACTGTTCCCTTGGTTGTAGGTTGCTATTGCATCATAAATGCCGAAGTGCAGTGTTTTTATGCTTACAAACACCCTTTTAGGAATCACTTTCCAAATCAAATTGTTTACGCTCTCATTAGGATTCTGCGTCTTTCCGTGTAGACATTTGTGTAACAATTCTGGCTGTGCTAAGTCATGAAAAATATCACCACTGTCACTAACATATTCACGAAATCTGTCACTTTCACCAGTCAGCTTCTTGCTAGAAGATGTCACAGGGCTATGGCCGGCCATGTGTTGCTTAGCAGAAGAACGCACTGTTTCAGTAATTGTAGTATCGCAACTTGGTATTAGTGTTAATTTTCTTTTCCGTTCGTTCTTCCTCTTCTTATATACACGGTTACTAAAACGTGGCATCGTAACCAGAACAACGCTTTACACAAGAGGTATAATACTACCAACAACAGGTGCAACACTGAACTAATTCGAAACGGTAAACAGCAAAGAGACGATGTTCCGCGCTCTTAGCGCTTCATTTGTCACAGAAAACAATGTAGCCAACCCTTGCACACTCGCTGTATGCGTAACATAAGGCGGTGTATGCGTAACAGGCCGAGAAAATTCCAAGCAGTTCGCCAGGAAGTCACGAGAGGGTGTTAGATGCATTCAGCGGCCGCCCATTTCCTCTGCAGGCGTGGGGGAAAATGGTAATAACTCCACTTCCAGGGCGAGTAGAACAATAATTCAAAGTTAACATTAAAGAGGAATGTTCCAATTAATTTTCGGTAGCAAAAAAAAAATCGTAATTTTTTGGATTTGACCACCTCCGGCTCCCCTTAAGAGGTGTACAGGTTTGCGCGACCTTGTTGCGATGAAGGCAGACGCCTCGCCCAGCGATTCGCCGTGCTTTTGTTCACTGACACATTCTGCAAGCGCCTGTGATTATCTGCTATTCTCTGGTTTTCTGCCAAAATGACAGCTCTCTGCCTGGAATGCACCTCCGCTGGAGCCATTTCGGTGGGTCGTATCTACCGAAAGTTCATGCAACTATCGGGGTTGGTTGGTTGATTTGAGGGCTTGGTCCACGGTCCCATCGGATTAGGAAAGGATGGGGAAATAAGTTGGCCGTGCCTATTCAAAGGAACCATCCCGGCATTTGCCTGAAGCTATTTATGGTATCAAGGAAACCATATGGGGAGGTTCACTATCTTTGGCCCGAAAAAAGCATGTTCTTTGAGAATTTTTTTCTCGGGATGTTTTACAGATATCAATGTCAAATTTGGTCAAATTGTTTACTGATATATCCTCTACTAACTGAAATTTTTTCGACCGCTAATGTCGAGGAGCAAAGGCGGAAGTGCCGTCGGAACGAAACAAAATTTCGATGTGGACCCCCACGCGCGGTATGTCACAGGACAACCGGCTCGTCTGAAATCAAAATTGAGTTGACGTTAGCGAAGTATATATGATTCTTTAGGCGCTGTACCTCGCTTAAGTTATTTGGATAACAGGAAACAAAATGGTGGCCATTTGAAAAAATAGGTTTTCTTATCGATTTTTCGGCTTCGTCGGCCAAGGAAAAATATTTGTAGGTGATGGATCGGAATAAAAGTGGTACAGTTCCTACACAATTTAGTCAGCTTCTTCGGAAACAAAGAACCATGCCAATCGGTTCAGTAGATTTGAAGTTACCATACCGCGCGATTAAAAAAAAAAAAAAAAAAAAAAAAATATTACGAGAAAAACGCGTTTGAAGTTTTGAATACATATAAATGCAATATTATGCAACGTACGTTCAGTCTGCTATTCCGGGTGCATAAACTAGTCCTTCCTCTTCCTCACAGAGGGCGTTCTGCTCGACCTGGGCCATCCTGCGCTGCTCCAGAGCCGCTCGTACGGCCGCTGACAAGCGGTTTTCGGCCGCTCGAATCCGGTGGTCGTCCGAATGCTTGGCGAACTGCGTCGAATAGAGTCCCAGGGAAACGTCCATCGTTGTCACGGTCTTCATAATTGCTGAACACCCTTCGTTGAAGCTGCTCACTGCCAGAAAAGTCGCAATCTCCACAGTCCTCGCACCTGAATGCAAATTCTTGGGGGCTAACTTCGAAACACACGCGTTCAAACTTTCATTCGAATTTTGTGTGTTTCCTCCCAAGCACCGATACAATAACTCCTCCTCCGAAACAAAAAAACTGGTGCGTGAAAAAGGTCGATTTCAGGCAGGTGCATTTTTTTGTTCAACCTGGCCTACTCTGTGCAGCCCCCAAGGATCAAATCGCGTTACATAACTTGTAGGAACATGAAACGTATTGACCTTGATGCTCTAACAGCCGATTGCTCAGAAATCTCATGGCATCAAATAATCAGAAAACCCACAATCGACGGCAAAATTAATGAACTTGGTGATAAGCTCACTGCCCTCTATGACAAACATGCACCTGTGCGCACAATCCGTGTAAGAAAATCTCCTGCTCCATGGCTGACAGCTGAATTACGTCAAATGATGACTAATAGGGATGCTGCCCACAGGCGTTTCAAGGCAGATCCGAAACCCGAGCGTTTCGAAGAATATAGAAAGCTACGGAACAGAGTGAAACAATGCATTCGCAATGCTAAAATCAGGCACGCTCGCTCCCTTGTATGCAGCGATCTGACGCCCACGACTCTATGGAAGAATCTCCGTAGCTTGGAGGTCAGAAAGGCAAAATCGGAAACTACTTTTCATGTGTCTGCTAACGAATTAAATGAATTCTTCTCTGCACCTTTGAATACCAGCACAGCTGATAATTACCGTCCACAAGAATCCCCAAACAGGATAACTAACAACGATACCTTCCATCTAAAACATGTAACAACAAATACGGCAAGAAAAGCAATAATGAGAATCTCTTCTGATGCAATAGGCAACGACAGTATCGGTATAACCATGATTAAGAATGTTGCCGATATCTTAGTACCTGTCTTAACTGACATATTTAATTTTTCCCTCGTGAACGGAATATATCCCACTGCATGGAAAAGAAGCCTAATTCGACCCATCCCTAAGATCGAAAACCCGCAACTGCCTAGTGATTACCGACCAATTAGCATACTGCCTGCTGTTTCCAAAGCGCTTGAGTATATTGTTCATGACCAAATCACTGAACACTTGCATGAATTCAGGCTATATGACAAATTTCAATCCGGTTTCCGTAAACATCACAGCACAAACACTGCTCTAATTAAAGTAACTGATGACCTGAAATATGCCATCGACAATCGAAAGGCAACAATATTGACGCTACTGGACTTCAGCAAAGCTTTTGACACTGTTAACTTTGACATATTGCTCAGAAAAATGCAACAGCTTAATTTCTCTGATAGTGCAATGAGATGGTTTGAAAGCTACTTAAAAGACAGACAGCAATGTGTTGTCTGCATAAATGAAAAATCTTCCTGGAAACATGTTTCCTCGGGAGTGCCACAAGGATCAGTCTTAGGACCACTTTTGTTTTCTTTATATGTCAACGATATTTCGTCGGTTCTGTCCTCCTGTAAATATCATTTCTATGCCGACGACCTCCAGCTCTACCTAAGCGTCAGACCTGAAGATGTAAACACTGCAATCGCTCAGATGAATGATGATCTGTCTTCAGTAGTGAGATGGGCGAAAAACCTGGGGCTTAAACTAAATGCAAAAAAGACGCAAGTAATCTTAATAGCCCATCAGAAATTAATAAGTTCAGATTTCCGCGAACGGCTACCTCCAATTCTGCTCGACGGTACTCCAATACCATACCAGAAAACAGTGAAGAACTTGGGTGTAACTTTGGATGAGCATCTCAACTGGGCGGAGAATACAGTCGCAGTGTGCCGAAAGACGTCTGCTTGTCTCTATGCTCTCAAAAAGTTTCGGAACATATTTCCACAGGACTTGAAACGCCAGCTCGTGCAAGCACTCGTTCTACCGAACCTCCACTATTGTGATGTGATTCAACAAGGCATGAGTAGTGAAAACAAAAGACGGCTAGAGCTAACCATGAATGCCTGTGTGCGTTACACCTGCAACATTCGCCGATATGATCATGTTAGTGCTTCATACTCCGAGCTAGGGTGGCTGCGGCCGGACAAATTGCGTGACTACCACACTCTATGTCTACTTCACCGACTCCTCATCGCGCAAGCACCCCAGTACCTTGCTTCAGAGATTAAAAACCTGTCATGTCATCATAATCGAAACACGAGGTCACTCTTATTTGGTATCCTAACTGTGCCCACTCACAAAACAAAAACTTTTGCAAAGTCCTTCTCAGTTGCCGCTGTCCGCCTCTGGAACAAACTGCCCCTTACCTTGCGCAAAATTCGATCTCCTGCTGCTTTTAAGAAGAAGTTGAAGCATTTCCTACTATCATCCTCACAAAGTTCTCCACAAAATTAATGTACAAGGACAATCCCCTCATCTGTCAAATAGCAAAGCTAGCGTCTCCTATCTTGCTCCTGAGATGCCTTCCTCTTCATCTTTCTCTATTAGCCACGCAATCTTCTTTTCCTTTATATTTCCTTAATTATGTTTCATCATGTCTCTATTCTTCTCCTCCCCTCACCATGAGTCTCCCTCAAACTCCCTGCTGCCGGCACTCCTATCTAAAATCTGTCTCTTCAATAATGTCTAATTATAACAGTACTTGTGACCTAAGAATACAAACTCTATATGTATGTATTTTTCCAGGTGTACCTTTCAAATTGTTTATTTCACTTTTTGTACTAGATGTAGTTTAACATGCCTACTAAAACATATGAATGTAAAATAAGTAGAATGCCTGGTTAGATGTAAGAGAGGGCCTGATGGCCCTAATCTTGCCAGGTTAAATAAATAAATAAATAAATAACAAACATTTCCGTCCCGTGTTCGGAAAAACCGTTTTACGAGTGGATTCTAAAC
Organism: Schistocerca serialis cubense; assembly: GCF_023864345.2. NCBI lineage: Eukaryota > Metazoa > Arthropoda > Insecta > Orthoptera > Acrididae > Schistocerca > Schistocerca serialis. Next base: position 203,589,415 of record NC_064648.1, on the reverse strand, counting down.
ACTTTTATCGAACGAAAAATGCGTTTAAAAAAGAAATCTATTTTTGATCAAAAATAGTAAACCTCCCCTTAAATAGAAGCACAGTAACTGTTATTCACTCAAACGGACAACATAACAACACTTTGTCAGACAGTTAAACTGTCACAACTTTCAGGATGCCGAGGGGGGTATCAATCTGAAAGAGAGGACAGCCGTTAGGGAGTTTTCCGAATACTGCTTCCGACTTATCGGTCAGTACTTAAGGGCCAGCAGCCTACCTCTCGCGCCCTTATTATAGCTAGCACGTTGTTGGTTCATAATTCACCAGATTACGTGGGTCACCAGTTAATTATAAGGCAGACAGACAGTGCTGTCTCATTATTTCAGTGTTGGCTCTTGAGCAAAAATATTTGGCGACCACGGTTCGAGACAAACAGTGCTCTCAGGCCAATCACACAAGTGGTTCATCATATCCCGGAAGCCACCTAATGGTGTGTGGTGGAGAGTACCATTTGTACTGCTGACTGAGCCATCCCACTCTGTTCCACTCGTGAATAGCGTGTAGGAAGAGTGATTGTCGCTAAGCCTCTATATTGTAACGTAGAAGAAGCTGTAATTAGATGAATGACGAACACTAACTTCACTTAACGAAGGTTTATTCAGCTCTTGCACATACAAGAGCGCGGAGCGAACGCTTCCGGCCAGAACACATACAGTATACAGGGTGGTCCATTGATAGTGACCGGACCAAATATCTCACGAAACAGCATCAAACGAAAAAACTACAAAGAACGAAACTCGTCTAGCTTGAAGGGGGAAACCAGATGGCGCTATGGTTGGCCCGCTAGATCGCGTTGCCATAGGTCAAACGGATATCAACTGGGTTTTTTTAAATAGGAACCCCCATTTTTATTACATATTCGTGTAGTACGTAAAGAAATATGAATGTTTCAGTTGGACTACTTTTTTCGGCTTTGTGATAGATGGCGCTGTAATGGTCACAAACGTATAAGTACGTGGTATCACGTAACATTCCGCCAGTGCGGACTCTATTTGCTTCGTGATACATTACCTGTGTTAAAATGGATGGTTTACCAATTGCGGAGAAGGTCGATATCGTGCTGATGTATGGCTATTGTGATCAAAATGCCCAACGGGCGTGTGCTATGTATGCTCCCCGGTATCCTGGACGACATCATGCAAGTGTCCGGACCGTTCGCCGGATAGTTGCGTTGCTTAAGGAAACAGCCACATGTGAAACGTCAACCACGACCTGCAACAAATGATGTGCCCAAGTAGGTGTTTTAGCTGCTGTCGCGGCTAATCCGCACATCAGTAGCAGACAAATTGCACGAGGATCGGGAATCTCAAAAACGTCGGTGTTGAGAATGCTACGTCAACATCGACTGCACCTCTACCATATTTCTATGCACCAGGAATTGCATGGCGACGACTTTGAAAGTCGTGTACAGTTCTGCCACTGGGCACAAGAGAAATTACGGGACGATGACAGATTTTTTGCACGCGTTCTATTTAGCGACGAAGCGTCATTCACCAACAGCGATGACGTAAACCGGCATAATATGCACTATTGGGCATCGGAAAATCCACGATGGCTGCGACAAGTGGAACATCAGCGGCCTTGGCGGGTTAATGTATGGTGCGGCATTATGGGAGGAAGGATAATTGGCCCGCATTTTATCGATGGCAATCTAAATGGTGCAATGTATGCTGATTTCCTACGTAATGTCCTAGCGATGTTACTACAAGATGTTTCACTGCATGACAGAATGGCGATGTACTTCCAACATGATGGATGTCCGGCACAAAGCTCGCGTGCGGTTGAAGCGGTACTGAATAGCATATTTCGTGACAGGTGGATTGGTCGTCGAAGCATGTCCACCGGATTTGACGTCCTCGGATTTCTATCTGTGGGGAAAGTTGAAGGATATTTGCTATCGTGATCCACCGACAACGCCTGACAACATGCGTCAGCGCATTGTCAATGCATGTGCGAACATTGCGGAAGGCGAACGACTCGCTGTTGAGAGGAATGTCGTTACACGTATTGCCTAATGCATTGAGGTTGACGGACATGATTTTGAGCATTTATTGCACTAATGTGGTATTTACAGGTAATCACGCTGTAACAGCATGCTTTCTCAGAAATGATAAGTTTACAAAGGTACATGTATCACACTGGAACAACCAAAATAAAATGTTCAATCGTACCTACATTCTGTATTTTAATTTAAAAAACCTACCTGTTATCAACTGTTGGTCTAAAATTGTGAGCCATATGTTCGTGATTGTTACAGCGCCATCTACCAGAAAGCGAACAATGTGGTCCAACTAAAACATTCATACTTCGTTACGTACTACACGAATATGTAATAAAAAATGGGGGTTCCTATTTTAAAAAATCCAGTAAGTTGATATCAGTTTGATCTATGGCAGCGTCATGTAGCGGCCAACCATAGCATCGTCTGGTTTCCCCCTCCAAGGTAGACGAGTTTCGTTCTTTGTAGTTTTTTAGTTTGTCGTTTATTTCGTGAGATATTTGGCCCAGACACGATCGATAGACCACCCTGTATATACATCTACAGAGGGTTCCAGTACAATGATTCTTGACATTTGTGGATACTTCTAGAATGCACTCGAGACGAATATAGAAATTAAAATTGTACAGTCCAGGTGAGTTTTGAACTCACGGGCCTCCATGCAACAAGTTTAGTATAATAACCACTGCACCATGCTGCTACTCAGCTTCTTCTGCGACAATATTGATTCTAATTTCTCGAATTATCTCCTCGTGATCATTACGCGAGACGTATGTGTGTGTGGGGGGGGGGGGGGAGGGGGGGGGAGGGGGGGGGGGGGAAGTGATATGCTCTCTCAAAACTTTAGTAGTAAATCTCTCAGTGATGCACAACTCCTCGCTTGTTTGGAGTTCGTGGAGCATCTCCGGAACGCTCTAGCGCCGACTAAACGACTCCGTCACGAAACGCGCCGCTCTTTTCGCTGGATTTTCTCTATCAGTCGTACCTGGTAGGGATCCCAGATAGATGAACGGTACTCAAGAATAGGTCGAATAATGAATCTGAGTCTGGCGCCTAATTCTTCCCACTATCTGTTTTATGTGGTCATTCCAGTTAAGGTCGCTCTGGATAGTTAGCCCTGGATATTACACGGTAGATACTGCTACCAGACTGGAATACTCTCTGTCAAATTCTGAAGGTGGCAGGGGTAAAATACAAGGAGCGAAAGTCTATTTATAATTTGTACAGAAACCAGAAAGCACGTATAAGAGTCGAGGGGCATGAAAGGGAAGCAGTGGTTGGGAAGGGGGTGAGACAGGGTTGCAGCCTCCCCCGATGTTATTCAATATGTATATTGAGCAAGCAGTGAAGGAAACAAAAGAAAAATTCGGAGTAGGTATTAAAATCCATGGAGAAGAAATAAAAACTTTGAGGTTCGCCGATGACATTGTAATTCTGTCAGAGACAGCAAAGGACTTACACGAGCAGTTGAACGGAATGGACAGTGTCTTGAAAGGAGGGTATAAGATGAACATCAACAAAAGCAAAACGAGGGTAATGGAATGTAGTCGAATTAAATCGGGTGATTCTGAGGGAATTAGATTAGGGAATGAGACACTTAAAGTAGTAAATGAGTTTTGCTATTTGGGGAGCAAAATAACTGATGATGGTCGAAGTAGAGAGGATATCAAATCTAGTCTGGCAATGGCAAGGAAAGCGTTCCTGAAGAAGAGAAATTTGTTAACATCGAGTATAGATTTAAGTGTCAGGATGTCGTTTCTGAAAGTATTTGTATGGAGCGTAGCCATGTATGGAAGTGAAACATGGACGATAAATAGTTTGGACAGGAAGAGAATAGAAGCTTTCGAAATGTCGTGCTACAGAAGAATGCTGAAGATTAGATGGGTAGATCATACAACTAATGAGGAGGTATTCAATAGAATTGGGGAGAAGAGAAGTTTGTGGCACAACTTGACTAGAAGAAGGGATCGGTTGGTAGGACATGTTCTGAGGCATCAAGGGACAACCAGTTTAGTATTGGAGGGCAGCGTGGAGGGTAAATATCGTATAGGGAGACCAAGAGATTCAGAAGGATGTAGGCTGCAGTAGGTACTGGGAGATGAAGAAGCTTGCACAGGATAGAGTAGCGTGGAGAGCTGCATCAAACCAGCCTCAGGACTGAAGATCACAACAACTGCTACCAGTGGTTTGTCATCAATAGTGCAGCTCTATAGTAGTGTATCTCTTCTTCCTATGTATGCGCAATATGTTACATTTATTTACGTTCAGAGTCAACAGCCAGAGTCTGCACCGTTGTCTGTTGACAGTCTGTCACCACAAGCTCACGAATTTTTTCAGTATTTTCGTCGAATCGGGCAGCTGATGGACGTCAGAAAACGAGGTTTGTCATCAAACGACAGGTCGCCATTTTTAAATCGAGCGAACCGCTCGTATACATGAGTTTTTCCCATAGCGTCATCTTGGTAATCTGTTTTCGACAGTAAAACAGTTTCAGCAGCATTTTTGCCCACTGGAGAACAAAATTTGACAGCTGCAAGTTGTCCACTCAAACTCGGCATCATAAAAAAAAGGAACAGGAACAGAACAGCGCTAGCAAAAACAGTCATAGCAGATGAACGGAAGAAGCCAGATCGACAACACAGGCGTCACTGAACTGGCAATGCGTTGCGCAGTACACACCTAGCGGCAGAAATGCATACTACACAAGCGCTGCCTACAGTAACGTTATTCTACATCTACATCTACATTTATACTCCGCAAGCCACCGAACGGTGTGTGGCGGAGGGCACTTTACGTGCCACTGTCATTATCTCCATTTCCTGTTCCAGTCGCGCCGGCCGCGGTGGTCTGACGGTTCTAGGCGCTCAGTCCGAAACCGCGGGACTGCTACGGTCGCAGGTTCGAATCCTGCCTCGGGCATGGATGTGTGTGATGCCCTTAGGTTAGTTAGGTTTAACTAGTTCTAAGTTCTAGGGGACTGATGACCACAGATGTTAAGTCCCATAGTGCTCAGAGCCATTTTGTTCCAGTCGCGTATGGTTCGCGGGAAGAACGACTGCCGGAAAGCCTCCGTGCGCGCTCGAATCTCTCTAATTTTACATTCGTGATCTCCTCGGGAGGTATAAGTAGGGGGAAGCAATATATTCGATACCTCATCCAGAAACGCACCCTCTCGAAACCTGGCGAGCAAGCTACACCGCGATGCAGAGCGCCTCTCTTGCAGAGTCTGCCACTCGAGTTTTCTAAACATCTCCGTAACGCTATCACGGTTACCAAATAACCCTGTGACGAAACGCGCCGCTCTTCTTTGTATCTTCTCTATCTCCTCCGTCAACCCGATCTGGTACGGATCCCACACTGATGAGCAATACTCGAGTATAGGTCGAACGAGTGTTTTGTAAGCCACCTCCTTTGTTGATGGACTGCATTTCCTAAGGACTCTCCCAATGAACTTCAACCTGGTACCTGCCTTGCCAACAATTAATTTTATATGATCATTCCACTTCAAATCGTTCCGTATGTTCCCAGCTATTTTACAGAAGTAGCTTCTACCAGTGTTTGTTCTGCTATCATATTATTGTACAATAAAGGATCCTTCTTTCTATGTATTCGCAATAAATTACATTTGTCTATGTTAAGGGTCAGTTGCCACTCCCTGCACCAAGTGCCTATCCGCTGCAGATCTTCCTGCATTTCGCTGCAATTTTCTAATGCTGCAACTTCTCGCGAAAAGCCGCAGGGAACTTCCGACACTATCTGCTATGTCATTTATAAATATATTGTGAAAAGCAATGGTCCCATAACACTCCCCTGTGGCACGCCAGAGGTTACTTTAACGTCTGTAGACGTCTCTCCAATGAGAACAACATGCTGTGTTCTGTTTGCTAAAAACTCTTAAATCCAGCCACAAAGCTAGACTGATACTCCGTAGGCTCTTACTCTATTTATCAGGCGACAGTGCGGAACTGTATCGAACGCGTTCCGGAAGTCGAGAAAAATGGCATCTACCTGGGAGCCTGTATCTAATATTTTCTGGGTCTCGTGAACAAATAAAGCGAGTTGGGTCTCACACGATCGCTGTTTCCGGAATCCGTGTTGATTCCTACAGAGTAGATTCTGGGTTTCCACAAACGACATGATACGCGAGCAGAAAACATGTTCTAAAATTCTACAACAGATCGATGTCGGAGATATAGGCCTACAGTTTTGCGCATCTGCTCGTCTCCATCTTTTTTTTTCGGCATTCCTTGAATTGTTGAAGGTACATCGACGGCACGTTAAACCCTGATCTCCCTTTCCTTTACTTGAAGCTATGGGTATCGAATCTCTCCGCCGGCCACCGTGGCAGAGCGGTTCCAGGCGCTTCAAATGGCTCAAATGGCTCTGAGCACTATGGGACTTAACTTCTGAGGTCATCAGTCCCCTAGACTTAGAACTACTTAAACCTAACTAACCTAAGGACATCACACACATCCATGCCCGAGGCAGGATTCGAACCTGCGATCGTAGCGGTCGCGCGGTTCCAGACTGTAGCGCCTAGAACCGCTCGGCCACCCCGGCCAGCTCTAGGCGCTTCAGTACGGGACCGCGCTGCTGCTATGGTCACAGGTTCGAATCCTGCCTGGGGCATGGATGTGTGACATGTCCTTAGGTTAGTTAGGTTTAAGTAGTTCTAACTCTAGGGGACTGATGACTCCAGCTGTTAAGTCGCATAGTGCTCTGAGCCATTTGAATCTCTCCACCAAACCTTAACTGCTCACTCGTGGTGGCCTCCATAACCACCTGGTCTGAGTAGCGTAATTTTGGAAGCCGCCGCTGTATTCGGGCGGCGCTGCTGGTCTGGGCAGAGATGCTGGGAGGGTCCGATCCCCGTAGTTGGGGGAACCCCCGGAGGGCGACACGACTGACACATTAGCGGCGAGAGGGAGGCCAGGCGCGAAATTGGCGGCTGTTATTCTGGCTGCGGTAATTCGGCGCCGATTAGCCGGATATTAGCTCGGTGCCCATCACATCACATCAGATGACATCACACCCCCCACCGCCAGCCATCCCCCCCCCACCCGCGCCAGGCAGACATGTACCCACCCCCCACCACTGCCGGGGACAAATCGATTGGCCTACAGCCCACAGCCGACCGCCAGCATACAAATAGCTGCTTACCGCAGCAGCAGGCAGAGCCGGCGTGGGCGCGAATTAATGGCCCCAGAGTCTACTGCACTGCTCTGGAGGATTTCGCGCCACAGTGCATGTTGATCGCTGATAACCTCCACAACTGGGGTGTCCAACCTTTCAGCTTAACTGGACCACAATGGAAGAACTACTGGCCATTAAAATTGCTACACCACGAAGATGACGTGCTACAGACGCGAAATTTAACCGACAGGAAGAAGATGCTGTGATATGCAAATGATTAGCTTTTCAGAGCATTCACGCAAGGTTGGCGCCAGTGGCGACACCTACAACGTGCTGACATGAGGAAAGTTTCCAACCGATTTCTGATACGCAAACAGCAGTTGACCGGCGTTGCCTGGTGAAACGTTGTTGTAATGCATCGTGTAAGGAGGAGAAATGCGTACAATCACGTTTGCGACTTTGATAAAGGACGGATTGTAGCTATCGCGATTGCGGTTTATGGTATCGCGACATTTCTGCTCGCGTTCGTCGAGATCCAATGACTGTTAGCAGAATATGGAATCGGTGGCTTCAGAAGGGTAATACGGCACGCCCTGCTGGATCCCAAAGGCCTCGTATCACTAGCAGTCGAGATGACAGGCATCTTATCCGCACGGCTGTAACGGATCGTGCAGCCACGTCTCGATCCCTGAGTCAACAGATGGGGACGTTTGCAAGACAACCATGGCTTACCATTATATAATCTATCCGATACCTTTTAGAAGAAGAGAAATTTGTTAACATCGAATATAGAGTTAAGTGTCAGGAAGTCGTTTCTGAAAGTATTTGTATGGAGTGTAGCCATGTATGGAACATGGACGATAAATAGTTTAGACAAGAAGAGAATAGAAGCTTTCGAAATGTGGTGCTACAGAAGAATGCTGAAGATTAGATGGGTAGATCACGTAACTAATGAGGAGGTATTGAATAGCATTGGGGAGAAGAGGAGTTTGTGGCACAACTAGAAGAAGGGATCGGTTGGTAGGACATGTTCTGAGGCATCAAGGGATCACCAATTTAGTATTGGAGGGCAGCGTGGAGAGTAAAAATCGTAGAGGGAGACCAAGAGATGAATACACTGAGCAGATTCAGAAGTATGTAGGTTGCAGTAGGTACTGGGAGATGAATAAGCTTGCATAGGATAGAGTAGCATGGAGAGCTGCATCAAACCAGTCTCAGGACTGAAGACCACAAGAACAACAACCTTTTAGTATCTCCAGGGTTCTTCCATGTATACAACCTTCTTTCATGATTCTTGAACGAAGTGTTAACTATGATTAATTTATGCTCTGTGCAAGATTCTACCAGATGGCTTCCTCTTCCATTTATTACCCCCAATCCATATTCACCTACTATGTTTCCTTGTCTCCCTCTTCCTAGTCTCGCATTCCAGTCACCCATGACTATTAAATTTTCGTCTCTCTTCACTATCTGAATAATTTCTTTTATCTCATCATAAGTTTCTTCAATTTCTTCGTCATCTGCATAGCTAGTTGGCATATAGACTTGTACTACTGTCATAGTCGTGGGCTTCGTGTCTATCTTGGCGACAATGCGTGCACGATGCTGATAGTCCGTGCTGCTGCATACGGTTAGGGAAGAATGGCGAAGGAAGTCGGCCGTGCCTTTCAAAGGAAGCATCCCAGAATTTGCCTGAAGTGATTTAGGGAACTCACGGAGAAACTAAATCAGGATGGTCGGTCGCAGGTTTGAACCTACGAATGCGAGGCCAGTGCGCTAACGCCTGCGGCACCTCGCTCGACTACCGACAGTACTCATAGGTGGCAGTTATAAGTGCCACTTCTGATCAAGCGATTATGCATCGTTGTATATCTTAGACAGCTAGGAAGCGCACAACACTCTTCCCCATTGCAGGCTGTTAACGAACGTACGTATGGAATACGATCCCAGGTACGTGAGTGGCTTGAAGATTTCTTAGGTACTAGAACGTAGTACGTTGTTCTCGACGGCGAGTGTTGATCAAAGACGATCAGGGAAAGCCCAGGGAAGTGTGACGCGGCCGTTATTGTTGTGTCAGAAATGATCTCATGGACAGGGCGAGCGGGAATCTGTGGCTGTTTGCTGATGATGCTGAGGTGCAGGGGAAGGTGTCGAAGTTGAGTGAGTGTACGAGGAGACGAGGTGACAGACAAAATTTCTAGTTGTTGCTAGCGCTGTCGCGGAAGTATCGATATTTCGTGCAATCTATCGTTTCCTGATAATGTCGATGTATATCGGATACATAATCTTCACCGACGTATAGGTATCGAAATGGCAAGATCGAGTGCCAATATTTTTATTTCATATTTTGTTTCTTTCACAACGTTCGGTAAATAATTGAAATTGTTGTTTTGAAATTGCAGTAGAGCAGTGAGTGAAGGAGCCTTACTACTTTTTGAGCTTTCATCAAGTCCAGTGTTTCTCTTTGACTGTGTGAAACAAGTACAGATGGCACGAAGAAGAAGTCCGATTGCAATGGTGTGAATGAAATAACGAGATATTCGATGTGAAGAAACAGCACACCAGTTGCGTTTAAAAAACAATTTAGCGTGCTATTTCTTCTTTAAAAATAGTTGCTGACAATGATGAACAAAAATCTAAGACCCGGGGTCGAGTCCCGGCCGCAGCACAAATTTTAATTCGCTTCTTCAGCTTCCAACCTTATCGTAGAGAAATTAGAGGCTTAAATGTCTCAGGGAAAATTTAATTTAAGATCTATACGATCACATGTAATGCAGCACTTCTCCATTACGCCCAATACTGGAGGTGCTATGCTTATGTCGGAGAGCACTGGTAATAGTGACAATATAAGGGGAGATGTGAATTAGAGTTTGTGTTGGGGAGGGTATTTGACTTGGGTAGTTCTTGCAGCTCTGTTGTCATACTGCTGTAGTGGTGTAATGGTCAGCAAATGCGCCTTAAAAAAAATAAAAAAAAAGAAAGCAAGAAGACCTGGGTTCGAGTCCCGGCCGCAGCACAAATTTTAATTCAATTCTTCAGCTTCCAACGTTATCGTAGAAAAATGTAAATGACAAGATTGGTCTTTGAAGTGGGCGGAGACGTTTGAGGGTGAATCATAACGTAGTCGGCTCTCGGTGCTACCCACAGAAACGGCAGTGTTTAGCTTCACCATACAGTTTTCACACTACAATTGCTTGTTAGCTGGCATTTGCAGAAATGAAAAACAGTCAAGTTGACAAAAAGTGCTCCGCACAAATCTGATAGGTGACGAAACAGAACGGTGGACCCATCGGACGCTTTTCATTGTGCCACTTACATGGAGTTACCGTTTTTATCAAAGCGATTATCGCCAAGCATGAACGATCGTCCCTCTCCTTTCAATTCTTGCTCTAAGGAAGAAAGACAGGCTGCTAGCTTGTTGATGTACAGAATATGTAATAATAAATCAATAATCAAAAGATACAGCTCTAAAACTGCCAGTATATTTACAATGTGCAGCCAATATTTTTATTGACCTGTAAGTCGATATATCGATATTTTTCGGTGTTTCGACGGCCGGCTATAATACTTTTTGATATCGATGTATCGGACCCGATATTTTTAAAAATATTAACAGTCCTAGTTGTTGGGATGAGTTGCAGCTAGCCCTAAATGTAGAAAAATGTCAGCTAATGCAGATAAATAGGAAGAAAAATACGTAATTTTCAAATACAGCATTAGCAGAAGGCTGCTTTACCCAGTCATGTCTATTAAATATCTCCACATAACGTGCGAAACTACGTGAAACGGAACGAGCACGTAAGAACGGTGTTAGCGAAGACGACTGGTCGACTTTGGTTTTTTACAAGAATTTTTAGCATATTGCGGTCCTTCTGTAAGCCACCGCGTCCGGCCATAGCAGCCTCCACCGAAGAAGGTCCCACGACCGACGAGCTGTCTTCTGCGATGGGGACGCGACTTTACAAGACGACAGGTTGGTGGAAAGAACGGTTAGGGACTGTCATTCAATCTCTCCAGCTTCCAGATCTGACCTCCAACACGACAAGGTATAATTTTATAATAGGGAGCCCTAAAAATCACCGCCAGTGTATGTGCTAAGAGTGTGACAATACTCTTTATGCGATTCCTGCGTCTCTCGTGACATCTAGCGGTCAATGTCGCATTACGTCGGAATGTTAGTTTATAAATGTATAAAAGAGCAGCCCCAGTTTTAATTAACTCCTGAAAACAGTGTAAATATTTTTACATATATCAATAAACCTGTGTATTAATTGAAAGAAACGGTGTGCTAATGAAATGATGTATTATTAATATTCAAGAATTATTTTCTAAAGAAGCATCTGTGAGTTAAAATGTGTAAAGAAAACTCTGTGAAACTAAATGTAGTCGGTAAATTCGTTTGTCTAAAGGCGGCAGAACCATAGAGTAAATATCTCTGGAGCGAGCATTGCGTTCTGCGCATGTTGTCAACATTAAACCAGGATTGCCACGTGTTTTCGGGACTTCGCTGTGCGTATGTGCTTTGCTCAGAGTTTGAAGTTTATAATATCAAGAGTTTTTGTTGTGTTTTCACCGTCTGTTGATAGTGTAATAGCGAGTTGTTGCTACGGATGCAAAGAAAAATATGCGAAAGGAGGGATAGTAACTTATCATGGGTACTATGTTTAAAAATTTTGAGACCCATTATAATTAAGGCTTGATTCTGTAGACCTATTTTCCTACGATTTTATGACTATATAATAGATATTACGGCTCGTACAAATGCTTACAAACAATCGCTTCCTCTCGTAAATTTGCTAGTGGAACAGGAAAGGCAATGGTTAGTTGTTTCAGCAAATACTATCCTCCATGCATTTATCAGTGACTTGTCGATTATGTATATAGATTTGAAAGACGGGAGACAGATAAATTCAATAGAATGGGAGTCTGTAATTGTCTTCGTATAATATGTGCGGCCAAACCTTTTGTTTACTATAAAGTTCCAGTAGGAGACCATGTTAAGTGTGTCTAGGACACGGAGAATGATTATGTGTCATTTATATTTTAGTTCCACGAAGGATGAACAATGAGTAAAGACGTGGCTCCAGAAAATAAGGAGGAGTAATTTTGTCCCCACAAAATATTCCAAAGTATGTTCAAAACACTTTGAAGGGTAATGTTTAGAAAGAGAAAAATTTGGACGTGTGCGGCTGAAGGTAGATGCTATACCAACTATTTTTAATTTTCCACAGCACCTACTACCAATTTCTGCATTCTGCTTAAATACATTTTCTGCACAAATCAAATAAAAAACACAATAGTGTAGCTAATCGAAGTACACATTCATCTTCTTTGGTGTATTTTGCCTTCAATTTATTTTCTTCACCATTTGATTAAGAAGCGTAAAACATTAGTGAACATGTCCCCAAACTCTTTCGTTTGTGTAACTTTCCACTTCCCTTAATGGTGTTATATGGGTTGACTGTTACATGACCAACTGTATTTGCTTTACCGTATATTTATTCTCCGATCGCCTTTTCTCCCCATTCTTACTCAGTCTACTATTTATTTGATAATCTGGGAGCAAGTAAGTAAAATACGTTAAATAAACACTTCAAAGTGTCACCAGCAAGAAAAATTGTGCTTTAGGTCGCGAAAACGAGAAAATAAATACGCAGAAATAGCAGAAAAAAGGACGAATTAGCAGGGATATAATCGCTAATCTGTGGCAAAGTCGGTGTTTCTCGGACACTTGCAAAAGTACTAGCGTGCTGTCAAGTCGTTTTGCAAGATTATCACTGCAAAAATGTACGTCAGGCTCTGTAATACTATAAAGTGCGGTATCGTACCGAAAACTACCAAAAATCGAGTGCATCTGAACTGTGACACCTATCGTAAAGAAGCAGAATGCAATATGACTTGCCCTTAAAAGTTACGTAGCTGGTTTATTCCCGGTATTAAATGGATACTGTTAAAATGTCCGCGCAACATATATAAATAATCCACGACACGTACGAAAAGAATCCGTCTGTACTAGGGATGCAGTGACATTCTAAATATACAGGGCGCTATACGGACAAACACACGACGTCCCGAGATCACGTGACCAGGCCGGCAATGTATGTTGACAACACAAAATCTGTTCTGCGCATATGAATGCTCACGCCAGAGATATTTACTCTATGGGCAGAACACGTAACTGCATTCTTGACAAGCACGCTTGCGCATGTGTCCTTGAGCAAGCAAGCATTCACTAATTCCAGGTGCCTACACATGGCTCAGGCATGCTTGTACAAGCATTAGCTTGTTTACCAGAAAATGTCGAGCTCAGACGACGATGCGCTGGTTTGGCAAGCTTTTTGCTTGTGTTATAAAAAGGAAAAAAACAAAAGATGACATGTGATATGTCGAATAAAGAGTGGTAAAAGAAACGAAAACATTGATCCCATGTTAACTATTCGGCGTAGACACGCTATAGAAACTATCTTACATACTGTTGATCTTCTTATCTCTTTTTCTATGTAAATAGTGTGTTCTTTGACTTGACCTACAGTACAGTATAATCTTCGTAAAGACTGTAATTTAAAAGAACCAAATGAAAATTGCATTAAGCCAGATCATTGACAACTGCGCTTGCACAAACCTCCCTGTTCTTGGTACACACGCTCAAGCATACACACGCTTGAACGCTTGCACAAGCACGCATAATCGAAATTCGATCAAGCATCAAGCTGCTTCCAAAGTCCTGATGCTTGCGCAGATTTATCATTCACACTCTCAAGCACGCTTTCGCAAGCGTCTTTGTCAAGCATGCAGTTACGTATGGGGCCGTCTTAACGATATAAAAGAAGGGGAACGCCACTTGTTCTCTCTCTCTCTCTCTCTCTCTCTCTCTCTCCTACCGAGGTAAGTTGTGTGTCACTTGCGTAAATTGTACGCTTTTGTTGAATAATTAAATTCTTTTGACGTTAAGTATCCCTGTTTCACTTCAAAATCCCTTTCCTTGCTACCTATGTTGTAAGTGATTTTATTGTGCCTTTTTTTAAGTCCAGTTTCGGACTGCATCGAAGAGAAGTACTGGCGCATTTTTTGGTGACCAGGGCCGAAAAGTATTGATGGGCCTTTATTCACTATAGTTTTATCCTCTACTCTCAAGAACGTTCTCGTAAATGAGTGGATAGTCAATATATTTAAACCAGTTGTTTTATACACGAACAGGTTTATAAGGATAGGAGGAATGAGTGAGTATTTATAGTATAGTGCTAGAGTTTAGTCGTCCAAGTAAATGCGTGATTAGGCGTTTCAATGATTATGGGACCATTGCTTTTCACAATATATATAAATGACCTAGTAGATAGTGTCGGAAGTTCCATGCGGCTTTTCGCGGATGATGCTGTAGTATACAGAGAAGTTGCAGCATTAGAAAATTGTAGCGAAATGCAGGAAGATCTGCAGCGGATAGGCACTTGGTGCAGGGAGTGGCAACTGACCCTTAACATAGACAAATGTAATGTATTGCGAATACCTAGAAAGAAGGATCCTTTATTGTATGATTATATGATAGCGGAACAAACACTGGTAGCAGTTACTTCTGTAAAATATCTGGGAGTATGCGTGCGGAACGATTTAAAGTGGAATGATCATATAAAATTAATTGTTGGTAAGGCGGATACCAGGTTGAGATTCATTGGGAGAGTCCTTAGAAAATGTAGTCCATCAACAAAGAAGGTGGCTTACAAAACACTCGTTCGACCTATACTCGAGTATTGCTCATCAGTGTGGGATCCGTACCAGATCGGGTTGACGGAGGAGATAGAGAAGATCCAAAGAAGAGCGGCGCGTTTCGTCACAGGGTTATTTGGTAACCGTGATAGCGTTACGGAGATGTTTAACAAACTCAAGTGGCAGACTCTGCAAGAGAGGCGCTCTGCATCGCGGTGTAGCTTGCTCGCCAGGTTTCGGGAGGGTGCGTTTCTGGATGAGGTATCGAATATATTGCTTCCCCCTACTTATACCTCCCGAGGAGATCACGAATGTAAAATTAGAGAGATTAGAGCGCGCACGGAGACTTTCAGACAGTCGTTCTTCCTGCGAACCATACGCGACTGGAACAGGAAAGGGAGGTAATGACAGTGGCACGTAAAGTGCCCTCCGCCACACACCGTTGGGTGGCTTGCGGAGTATAAATGTAGATGTAGATGTTGTTGCCTTGTGTCAACCGTTGACTAGATTACGTAAAACAATACGAGAGCTATACTTTGTATACCTTACTGTGTACTCTTCTTTAGTAATTAGTTATTAGAGGAACTACAGGTATTTTACATATGTGACGAAGTGTTTTGACTGACAACACCCTGCTTACTTCTATTTGTAGCAGTCTTATATACGTGATCGTTCTGTTACTAATGCAGGTCTATTAGAATTAGATTATTTTAGACCTGGGTTACGGCCTTAAATGAGGCACCGACATTGAAATGGTACATTTTGGCGGCGCGTTAGCTTACATTTCTCTTGTTGGGATGAGTAGATTAATGAACTGACTCATAGGTATTTATTTTACACCATTGACTACTTTTTACTATATTAACTGTGTTCCATACCATTCTTACAGTTCCTCCTCACTTGTGTTTCGCATCATTATGAATGATGTTGTTTCTGTAACCTATTTCACTTTGTTACTTTATACTGATGACGATACAGTGTTATGCAAACGTAACTCCTTTCCACCTTTCCAGCCTTTCACTATTTATAAACAATGGAATTTTACCTTACATATGTCTGATTGGCAAATGCATATTTTCCTTCCTGTTAGTTAAATCGTGGGCACAAAGAGGGGCTTAGGATGTTATTATTCGGTTTTAACACAATTTTAGTACTGTTTCTTGCCTATATTATTATCCCTACGAGTAACAGTTTGTCACCTAGACTTATATATACCCCCATGTTTATTCAAATGTCTGGTATTGGTCTATAAAGGAAATAACTGTGCATATATAACCTCATTTCTAATTGTTTGTACCATGTAAATCGCTAATGTCAAGGTAAATTGCATCTTAGTGACAATGAACGAAATGTAACTACTTTTAATGAATTTATCCTTTATACAGGGTGATTCACCTAACGTTACCGCTGGATATATTTCGTAAACAACATCAAATACTGACGAACCGATTCCACAGACCGAACGTGAGGAGAGGGGCTAGTGTAAGTGGTTAATACAAACCATACAAAAATGCACGGAAGTATGTTTTTTAACACAAACCTACGTTTTTTTTAAATGGAACCACGTTAGTTTTGTTAACACATCTGAACATATAAACAAATACGTAATCAGTGCCGTTTGTTGCATTGTAAAATGTTAATTACATCCGGAGGTATTGTAAACTAAAGTTGACACTTGAAACTTCCGACGTTCAGTTGCGTGTTGTAACAAACACGGGCCACGGTCGGCGAGCAACATCTGCAGGGACATGTTTACGATGACGACCGTGTTTACGAGTGTGGCTGTAGTGCACTGTTGTGGTTTGGTCTAGCTGTCGCAGTGTCCGCATGTAGCGCTTGCTGCTATTGTTATTCTGCATTCGTCTCCGAACGCAGACCAACTGTAGTACACCGTGTTAGTGTAGTGTTGTAGGAACTGTGGCCATGGTGTATTCGAACTCTGAAAAGGCGGAGATGATACTCGTCTATGGCGAGTGTCGACGAAATGCAGCTGAAGCCTGCAGGGTGTATGCAGAACGGTACCCGGACAGAGAGCATCCAACGTGCCGCACATTGCAAAACATCTACCGCCAACTGTATGCAACAAGTATGGTCGTAGCACGCAAACGGGTCCGTAACAGGCCCGTCACAGGAGAAGCGGGTGCAGTTGGTGTGTTAGCTGCTGTTGCCATGAACCCACACATGAGTACACGGGACATTGCGAGAGCCGGTGGACTGAGTCACAGTAGTGTCATGCGCATACTGCATCGTCACCGCTTTCACCCGTTTCATGTGTCGCTACATCAGCAATTACATGGTGATGACTTTAATCATCGAGTGCAATTCTGTCCATAGGCATTAACAGAGAATGCGTTGCAGTTCTACCTGTTTACCGATGAAGCGGGTTTCACAAACCACGGGGCAGTGAATCTACGGAACATGCATTACTGGTCCGTGGACAATCCTCGCTGGCTCAGACAGGTAGAGCGACAGCGACCGTGGACTGTAAATGTATGTTGCGGAATCATTGGCGACCACCTCATTGGTCCTCACTTCATTGCAGGGGCCCAAACAGCTGCAACATACATCGCGTTTCTACAGAATGATCTGCCAACGTTGCTCGAAAATGTCCCACTGGAAACGCGTCGACGTATGTGGTATCAGCATGATGGTGCACCTGCACATTCCGCAATTAACACTAGGCTGACCCTTGACAGGATGTTCGACGGGCGTTTCATAGGACGTGGAGGACGCATAAATTGGCCAGCCCGTTCTCCTGATCTTACACCTCTGGACTTCTTCAGTGGGGTATGTTCAAGGAGAATGTGTACCGTGATGTGCCTACAACCTCAGAGGATATGAAACAACGTATTGTGGCAGCCTGCGGCGACATTACACCAGATGTACTGCGGCGTGTACGACATTCGTTACGCCAGAGATTGCAATTGTGTGCAGCAAATGATGGCCACCACATTGAACATCTATTGGCCTGACATGTCGGGACACACTCTATTCCACTCCTTAATTGAAAACGGAAACCACGTGTGTACGAGTACCTCACCCCTCGTGGTAATGTACATGTGCGTAAGTGAAAAAGACCAATAAAAAGGTGTTAGCATGTGGACGTAATGTGCTGTTCCAGTCTCTTCTGTACCTAAGGTCCATCACCGTTCGCTTTGGATCCCTACGTAATTCGGTGCTCTCCGATACACACGATCCAACAGCGGAGGAGTGGTATTCACCCGTCAACTTTAGGTTACAATATCTCCGGACGTAATTAACATTTTACAATGCAACAAACGGCACTGATTACGTATTTGTTTATATGTTCAGATGTGCTAACAAAACTAACGGGGTTCCATTTAAAAAAACGTAGGTTTGTGTTAAAAAACATACTTCCGTGCATTTTTTTATGGTTTGTATTAACCAATTACACTAGCCCCTCTCCTCACGTTCGGTCTGTGGAATCGGTTCGTCAGCATTTGATTTGGTTTACGAAATATATCCAGCGATAATGTTAGGTGACTCACCCTGTATAATATGTTTATAATATATTTATTTTGTACAATAGCTCACGGGCTACTGATGTCTCACATTGTTTTATGCATGGTGTGTTATATAGGTCCTGAAGATGGCGTCGAAGCAACGTCGAAACTAGTAACCAAATAAATATGAAATCTTAAATACAGCTGGAGGAGTTTCATTTTTAATAAAAATTATACCAGCTGATTTCCCACCATCATCCAATTTAAATATGGATGTACAAAGAAAACTATTAGTGTTAATTCGGCGTTTAATCCACCAGATTGTAATTCATACGGCCCTGAGATCGTTTTTACCGATATTTTCCTTTCAAAATCCGAGCAACGTTATTACGCGGACCCCGTAATATTCAGGTCGGTCTTTGGCCTCCAAATAATGTCACCTACAAACGCACACGCCGGTCTGGTGTAATGACGATGGAAGAAGGCAGAGTTCAGCTTAATTAGGGAGTAAAATTTTTGAGTGCCATGTTTTATCATTTCAATAGTATTGGCTCCAACTGAGAAAGAAACGTACATGTAGTGTTCTCAACCAGTACTTACCAATAATTCAATGCTTTCTAAAAAGTCGAGTCATGTTTACAAGCAGAGATAAAATCTATTAACACTCCATTTTAATTAATTAAGAAGCCGACATCGGGGAAGATCAGTTTGGATTCCGTAGAAATACTGGAACACGTGAGGCAATACTGACCTTTCGACTTATCTTAGAAGAAAGATTAAGGAAAGGCAAACCAACGTTTCTAGCATTTGTAGACTTAGAGAAAGCTTTTGACAATGTTGACTGGAATACTCTCTTCCAAATTCTAAAGGTGGCAGGGGTAAAATACAGGGAGCGAAAGGTCCTTTTTACAATTTGTACAGAAACCAGATGGCAGTTATAAGAGTCGAGGGACATGAAAGGGAAGCAGTGGTTGGGAAGGGAGTGAGACAGGGTTTTAGCCTCTCCCCAATGTTATTCAATCTGTATGTTGAGCAAGCAGTAAAGGAAACAAAAGAAAAGTTCGGAGTAGGTATTAAAATCCATGGAGAAGAAATAAAAACTTTGAGGTTCGCCGACGACATTGTAATTCTGTCAGAGACAGCAAAGGACTTGGAAGAGCAGTTGAACGGAATGGACAGTGTCTTGAAACGAGGATATAAGATGAACATCAACAAAAGCAACACGAGGATCATGGAATGTAGTCGAATTAAGTCGGGTGATGCTGAGGGAATTAGATTAGGAAATGAGACACTTAAAGTAGTAAAGGAGTTTTGCTATTTGGGGAGTAAAATAACTGATGATGGTCGAAGTAGAGAAGATATAAAATGTAGACTGGCAATGGCAAGGAAAGCATTTCTGAAGAAGAGAAATTTGTTAACATCGAGTATAGATTTAAGTGTCAGGAAGTCGTTTCTGAAAGTATTTGTATGGAGTGTAGCCATGTATGGCAGTGAGACATGGACGATAAATAGTTTGGACAGGAAGAGAATAGAAGCTTTCGAAATATGGTGCTACAGAAAAATGTTGAAGATTAGGTGCGTAGATCATGTAACTAATGAGGAGGTATTGCATAGGATTGGGGAGAAGAGGAGTTTGTGGCACAACTTGACTAAAAGAAGGGACCGGATGGTAGGACATGTTCTGAGGCATCAAGGGATCACAAATTTAGCATTGGAGGGCAGTGTGGAGGGTAAAAATCACAGAGGAAGACCAAGAGATGAATACACTAAGCATATTCAAAAGGATGTAGGTTGCAGTAGGTACTGGGAGATGAAGAAACTTGCACAGGATAGGGTAGCATGGTGAGCTGCATCAAACCAGTCTCAGGACTGAAGACCACAACAACAACAACTCTCAATAATATCTTTTTTTTTTGTATTGAGAAACACTAGAACGTGTGGATGTCCGTATACTTCTGACGAGACACTGTTACCGACGACTGTGCCGCTAAAGCGGAGTTATTGAAAGCAGTTTTCCGAAATTCCTTCACCAGGGAAGACGAATGGAATATTCCAGAATTTGAAACACGAACAGCTGCTGGCATGAGTTTCTTAGAAGTAGATACCTTACGGGTTTCGAAGCAACTCAAATCGCTTGATACGGGCAAGTCTTCAGGTCCAGATTGTATACCGATTAGGTTCCTTTCAGATTACGCTGATACAACAGCTCCCTACTTAGCAATCATATACAACCGCTCGCTCACCGACAGATCTGTACCTACAGATTGGAAAATTGCGCAGGTCACACCAGTGTTTAAGAAGGGTAGTAGGAGTAATCCATCGAACTACAGACCTATATCATTGACGTCGATTTGCAGTAGGGTTTTGGAGCATATATTGTATTCATACATTATGAATCATCTCGAAGGGAACTATCTATTGATACGTAATCAGCACGGTTTCAGAAAACATCGATCTTGTGCAACGCAGCTGGCTCTTTATTCTCACGAAGTAATGGCCGCTATCGACAGGGGATCTCAAGTTGATTCCGTATTTCTAGATTTCCGGAAAGCTTTTGACACGGTTCCTCACAAGCGACTTCTAATCAAGCTGCGGGCCTACGGGGTATCGTCTCAGTTGTGCGACTGGATTCGTGATTTCCTGTCAGGAAGGTCGCAGTTCGTAGTAATAGACGGCAAATCATCGAGTAAAACTGAAGTGATATCAGGTGTTCCCCGGGAAGCGTCCTGGGACCTCTGCTCTTCCTGATATATATAAATGACCTGGGTGACAATCTGAGCAGTTCTCTTAGGTTGTTCGCAGATGATGCTGTAATTTACCGTCTAGTAAGATCATCCGAAGACCAGTATCAGTTGCAAAGCGATTTAGAAAAGATTGCTGTACGGTGTGGCAGGTGGCAGTTGACGCTAAATAACGAAAAGTGTGAGGTGATCCACACGAGTTCCAAAAGAAATCCGTCGGAATTCGATTACTCGATAAATAGTACAATTCTCGAGGCTGTCAATTCAACTAAGTACCTGAGTGTTAAAATTACGAACAATTTCTGTTGGAAAGACCACATAGATAATATTGTGGGGAAGGTGAGCCAAAGGTTGAGTTTCATTGGCAGGACACTCGGAAGATGCAACAAGTCCACTAAAGAGACAACTTACACTACACTCGTTCGTCCTCTGTTAGAATATTGCTGCGCGGTGTGGGATCCTTACCAGGTGGGATTGACGGAGGACATCGAAAGGGTGCAAAAAAGGGCTGCTCGTTTTGTATTATCATGTAATAGGGGAGAGAGTGTGGCAGATATGATACGCGAGTTGGGATGAAAGTCGTTAAAGAAAAGACGTTATTCGTCGCGGCGAGATCTATTTACGAAATTTCAGTCACCAACTTTCTCTTCCGAATGCGAAAATATTTTGTTGAGCACAACCTACATAGGTAGGAATGATCATCAAAATAAAATAAGAGAAATCAGAGCTCGAACAGAAAGGTTTAGGTGTTCGTTTTTCCCGCGCGCTGTTCGGGAGTGGAATGGTAGAGAGATAGTATGATTATGGTTCGATGAACCCTCTGCCACGCGCTTAAATGTGAATTGCAGAGTAGTCATGTAGATTTAGATGTGTCTCCCCAGCTTGATTCCAGTGCGCTGTCCTCTGTTGCTCCTTAGCTGGCGGTTGATATTTCGCTACTTCTCCGTGACGCCCGGGTGGTGTCTGCGCGAAATACGAATAGAGTTTTAAAAATCCATCCCTGCCGTGCCTTTCCACGCCTCTCCCCTCTCAGCTCTTTCTCCTGCCCTACTTCAACCTCGCCCTTTCTCTCCCTGACTGCCCTCCGCTTCCTTAACGAGTTTGCAACCAAGCGCGCGAATGTAATCTGGCCGCGTGGCGGATCATTAAGGTGCGTTACGTAACGCCCCCACTGCACATGCGCGACTTCACCAGTGTGTGTGTGTGTGTGTGTGTAGCGTGCTGCACGCGCCCCACTACACAGGTGGTTCCTCATTTACCGCAGCGTACCGACTGCCCCATTCAACCCCTCTGTTTTCGTGCTGTGCTCTTTGCTTCCTTCCCGCTTCTCTCTTTTTTCCCTTCTCTGCCGCTCTCTCTCTCTTTTCTTTTTACGTGAATAATGCTGCGTAGAAAGCCACACGCTGGCTTGATTATTCCGCACCGCGCGGATAAATGAGGTACTGTAGGAAGTTGTGCAAAATTTCGTTTTTCCGCTTCAATTTCGACGGCAAAAATCGTTCCGTAAATGAAAGCTCAGTGTTTTCTCGTGTCAGTATAGCGTTCTCAGTTTAAAAACTCAACCACGTTTACGATTTAGGTAATTCATATTTACTTTCGCTGTCGGGAATCAAAGCAGGTGATTTCACTTTCGCAGCTAAGGACTCACATAACGACTGTGGAAATGAAAACCTAGCGACTCCACCTGGCTGCGATACCTCGTAATTCCAGTAAGCAGTAACTCATTTATCAAAGAGAGATTTGAAAGTGAAAGGATTGCTCTAATCTGTCAATAAGTAGGCTTCTACTGTACAGTTATACATGTAGCACCTTTATCTGTCTCACTTTGTATTATTTTTAGGAAACGGTTTTTGCTTCTCCTCTAAAATGTAGCAAAATGGAATTAAAAGGTTTTCATTGCAAACCATCGATAAAAGTTATGTAAAGCTGCCATCAACAAGGCGGTTGGTTTGGTATTACTGTTTGTTCCTTTCCCATAACTTGCCCTCCTAAGCGTCTAAGTCAACTCGTTTAATACGCTTATGTGATATCGTATTATTTTTTGGGGTAATTCTTCTGATTCAAAAAGGGTATTTTTGGCTCAAAAACGGGCTGTTCAAGCTATATGTGGTGTAAGTTCGAGAACCTCTTGTCGACCCTTATTCAATAGTCTGGGAATTCTGACATTGTCCTCACAGTATATATTTTCTTTAATGTCGTTTGTTGTTAGCAATATTAGCTTATTCCCAAGAGTTAGCAGCTGTCACTCAGTTAATACTAGGCAGAAATCAAATCTGCATGTGGAATGCACTTCCTCGACTCTTGTGCAGAAAGGAGTACACTATTCTGCTGCATCCATTTTCAATACGTTACCATAAAAACTCAAAAATCTTAGCAGTAGCCCAAACACTTTTCAGTCTAAACTGAAGAGTTTCCTCATGGCTCAGTCCTATTCTGTCGAGGAGCTCCTGGAAGAGCTGAAAAATTCATCAAATTCCAGTGTTACATTGTTGATTTTCTTTATTTAAACTTACGAATTGTCACCTGAATACGTTTCTTATATTTCATTTTATCTGTTTGTACTATCGCGTTATAATTTATGTATTGACTCGTTCCATGACCATGGAGACTTCTCCTTAATTTGGTCCCACGGAACAATAAATAAATAAATAAAAAACGTCCAATCCACATAACATCCTCTACATCACATCATTTTTTTAAAAAATTCTTAGCTCTAATGGTGCACTATTAGGGACATCAAATTATACAGCACAGCTTAATGCATACGCAAGAAAATTGTATTCAATTAAGAAGAATTTGGAATGAAAATAGCCATCGACACAAGGACTAAAATGAACGTATTAATTTGCTGTATGGCTGAATGCCATTCATTTGTGTCGTTCTGCGTTTATTTGATGGGTGGAGTACCAGTTTCACATCCAGGATGTTGAGTTTCACATTCAGGATATTTACTTTGCGTGTATGCGCTCAAACAAGCGGACAACGAAATAAATGGAAATCATAATGCCACAATAACACGTTAGGTGACAAGTGAAACCTTGCGTTTTGTTACGAAATATAGAGAGATATTACAAATGATTCATCTTCACATTTCTATATTTTCCAAAGTGTTGCACATACACGGTTCAGTCACATTAATGTGACCAGTGCCTATGTTCCACGTCAACGTGGAATAACCAGTCGCAGGTGGCAATACTAACAGTGGAGCGTATAAAAAACGTACCGCTGTGGCCGAGCAGTTCTAGGCGCTTCAGTCCGGAACCGCGCTGCTGCTACGGTCGCAGTTTCGAATCCTGCCTCGGGCGTGGACGTGTGTCATGTCCTTGGGTTAGTTAAGTTTAAGTAGTTCTAAGTTCTAGGGGACTGATGACCTCAGATGTTAAGTCCCATAGTGCTCAGAGCCATTTGAACCATAAAGTTGTGGAAGGTGTGAAGCTGGATTATATGAGGAATTTACTAGTTTTAATGATGCAGTTAAATGTGCTGTCTCTTTAGAGGGTAGCGTTAACTAGAAATGTATAAAAGTTTTAAAAACTTTGAAATGAAATAACGTCAATTTTGAAACCTTGCATAAGCTGGTAGGTTATGTTATGAGTATATCACGAGGTAATGCTCACACCGAGATAGTATTTTCTCTCAGAGGCAAAGAAATTGGTACACCTGCCTAACATTGTGTAGGGGCCCCGCGAAAACCCAGAAATGGCGCAGCACGACGTGGCATGGAGTCGACTGGCGTCTGAGGTAGGGCTGGAGCGGACTGACACCACGAATCCTGCAGGCCTGTCTATTAAACCGCAAGAGTACGACGGGGTGGAGATCTCTTCTGAACAGCACGTTGCAAGGCATCCCAAATCTGCTCAATAATGTTCATGTCTGGGGAGTTTGGCGACCATGGAAGTGTTTAAGGGGCTCCGGAAAGGCTCAAAATCATGCAAACTTCAATTTTTACTTTTTTGCGTTTTCTGAATCTGCAGATTATTACCTTTTAATAGATATATAATTTATTCAATTCCGAAGACTACAACTATTTTTAAATTTTTTTTGAAATGTGTTCTACATGGGCGTGACCCACTGTGGCGCTGTTAAACTGCTGTCAAATGGTGTTATTATTAACGTCCGTGTTCATCAGGTACATTTTAGTGATGTGAGATAAAGTATGTGTTGTGGCTAACCTGTGATGGTTCAATATATATCGCTGGTGTGATTGTCGATTGTTTCATGTTTATTTACTCTGTCGTTATCTCGAAAATATTCGTAATTAATTCTGTTTCTTGAGTCTCTGTGTTGTTGAAGTATAATAATGAGTAAAAGTAAAGTTATTAGAAATCCTCTGAAGGCTTTTAAGAAAAGGAGAAATGTTGGAAAGGCAAAGGTATGTGTTATTACTGTAAACAATAAAGACGATAACCAAGTGAGTGAACCTAACCTCTCAAGTACACCTGCCCATAGCAGCCAAAGTGGGAAAGAAAATACTTCACAGAAGAAGCTTGGTTCAATGAGTGAAAACTATGAATGTTTTATGGGTGAATCGGATGTGAATGAAATATTTGATATGTCGGTTCTGAAAGGAATTTTTTCAAACCGTGTAAGATGTATTCATTGTAGTGAAGTTGGTCTGGAACTCTCCATAATAAAGCACGTAGGACTTGCTAGTGAAATAGAACTCAAATGTGATAAGTGTTCATACATGACCACCTTTTGGAACAGTGTTGCAGTAACTGCAACTGAAGAAAATGGTAGCAAAATCTACGAACACAACAACGAGCGATGCTTGCTTTGGACAAGGAACGCCTTCGGGCTGCAGACAGGGCTGCAAAGAGTCTAGAAATACAAGCAAGAGTAAACAGGAGGAGGAACAAGAGGAAGCTGGAGGAAGAGTTTGCAGAGGATGAAGATAATCCATCCTATGGACCTGGAATGCACTAAAAAGTTAATCCAATCTTTGTCGCTCGATTCCCGAAACTTTTCTCATACTAATTACATGTTTTCTAAGGATCTTCCAAACATATTTGTTTCAAACTTTCAGTAAATGTTACACAGTACCTTCTGCATAATTTAACACAGCCTTTTTCCAAAAAACTGTATATTTTTGAATATGTAAATAAAAAATTGCAAAAAATGTTGTGAATTTTCATTACAATTGAAAAAAAAATCATCTTTAATAACTGAACTAAAATTTTGTAAAATCCCTGTGTTAAGTTGTAGCCCATATTCCAATAAATAATCTGTAAAAAGTTCAACTTCCTACCTCAAATACTTTGTGAGGAAAGATGTAATTTATAAGCGTTATTTTAACATTGCAAGTATAGGGCGTTCCGGAGCCCCTTAAGCTCATAAAAATGTTTCTGGAGCCACTCTGTAGTAATTCTCGACGTGTGGGGTGTCCCATTGTCCTGCTGAAATTGTCCAAGTCCGTCGAACTGCAAAATGGACATGAATGGGTGCAGGTGATCAGACAGGATGCTTACATACGTGTCACCTGTCAGAGACATATCTAGATGTATCAGGGGTCCCATATCACTCCAACTGCACACGCCCAATACCATTGCAGAGCGACCACCACCTTGAACAGTCTCCTGATGATATACAGGGTCAATGGATTCGTGAGGTTGTCTCCATACCCGTACACGTCCGTCCGCTCAATACAATTTGCACGAGGCCAGTACTAACAAAACTCTACCATCTGGTGAGCAAGATGTATGAGACAGGCGAAATACCCTCAGACTTCAAGAAGAATATAATAATTCCAATCCCAAAGAAAGCAGGTGTTGACAGATGTGAAAATTACCGAACTATCAGTTTAATAAGTCACAGCTGCAAAATATTAACACGAATTATTTACAGACGGATGGAAAAACTGGTAGAAGTCGAC
The DNA here is from genome assembly GCF_023864345.2 of Schistocerca serialis cubense. Taxonomy (NCBI): domain Eukaryota; kingdom Metazoa; phylum Arthropoda; class Insecta; order Orthoptera; family Acrididae; genus Schistocerca; species Schistocerca serialis. Next base: position 203,562,465 of record NC_064648.1, on the reverse strand, counting down.
CTCGGGGAAGATCAGTTTCGATTCCATAGAAATGTTGGAACATGTGAGGCAATATTGACCCTATGACTTATCTTAGAAGAAAGATTAAGGAAAGGCAAACCTACGTTTCTAGCATTTGTGGACTTAGAGAAAGCTTTTGACAATGTTGACTGGAATACTCCCTTTCAAATTCTGAAGGTGGCAGGGGTAAAATACAGGGAGCGAAAGCTATTTACAATTTGTACAGAAACCAGATGGCAGTTATAAGAGTCGAGGGGCATGAAAGGGAAGCAGTGGTTGGGAAGGGAGTGAGACAGGGTTGTAGCCTATCCCCAGTGAGACTGGATGAGAAGATGAGACCATACGAGACTGGAATAGAAGGGAGAACCGATAGAGGTACTGAAAGTACCCTCCGCCACACACCGTCAGGTGGCTTGCGGAGTATGGATGTAGATGTAGATGTACACACTTCGGTAGCTCACTTTTAAAATATGTAGATGACTCTGTTCTAGTTAACATCAGTTTAGCTTCGGTCATGGAGGAGGGGATTATTTCAGGATCATAAAAAATACATATTTCGTTAATTGTTTATTTCGTTAATTGTTTATTAGTAACATACTGTTAAAGAGACACTGTTATGTTCAAAAAATTGTTCAAATGGCTCTGAGCACTATGGGACTTAACTTCTGAGGTCTTCAGCCGCCTAGAACTTAGAACTAATTAAACCTAACTAACCTAAGGACATCACACACATCCATGCCGGAGGCAGGATTCGAATCTGCGACCGTGGCGGTCACGCGGTTCCAGACTGAAGCGCTTAGAAACGCATGGCCACACTGGCCGGCCACTGATATGTAAAATGTGTTCAGAACCTGAAAATATTGTACATGACATTCGTTGTGAAAAGCCACATGTACTAATACTATTCAAATTTTTTGATTAATTTAGCTCAAATGATTTGAAACATACAATCTTCTATAAGAATAAACTGAAAAAATATGTGATTTTCTTTTTCTTTCAAATAGGCGGGCTTAAAGTATACCCCCTTGGGTACTGCTAGGGTTAAAGAATCGGGGATTCTACGCTGATGTTGTAATCAATCGCCCGTAGTTAATGGTTTTGGCCATCTGTAGCCAGAATCTCATTTCCAAAATCAGTGGAGTGTTTACGTGGCCAACGAGAAGTGGTATTGGGAAATCGGTTTACAAAAACCGGATTCGGGAGCTCCAGCTAAACGTGGTAAAAGGGTGTGTGTGTGTGTGTGTGTGTGTGTGTGTGTGTGTGTGTGTGTGTGTGTGAGTCCACTTGTCGAGCCACGTGGTGCCGTAATAGAATTAGAGAGAGAGAGAGGGAGTGAGTGAGTGTGTTGGCCAGACTGCGTGGCCCGTCAGGGCGGCCAGTGGAAGCCGTTTATCCGGGGAAGCCCCGCAGTGGCTGAAGGCGCCGGTGGTGGGGGAGGTTAGCCCCGGGCCGTGCTCCACGCAGGCAGCAGGCAGCCACTTTTAAGCAGCTTGACCCCACTTGCCCCTCTCGCCTGTAGGGCGCCCTGAGTAAGCGCGCAGAGGGCACCACTGTGCGAAGGGGCTAAGGGCTAAGGGCCAGGTGTCTCCACACACCACGCAGCTGCGGTGCCACGCCGCGGACGACCTGTGGCGTACAGCCGAAAAGAGGAGGAATCGTCAGCGCTGGGATTTCACCCGGAACAAGTCCCCCCCCCCACTCGGTTTTCCCGGTCATTGTTCGGCGCCTGGGAATCGTTTCAGATGGCCCACGTGGTATTTAACCATTCACTATATCTATTACGGTCAGGTGAATACAGGGCTATAAATACAAAATTAAATAGGGGTAATGCAGGAGTAGGTTTAATAATGAATAAAAAAATTGGAGTGCGGGTAAGTTACTACAAACAGCATAGTGAACGCATTATTGTCGCCAAGACAGACACGAAGCCCACGCCTACGACAGTAGTACAAGTCTATATGCCAACTAGCTCTGCAGTTGACGAAGAAATTGAAGAAATGTATGATAAGATAAAAGAAATTATTCAGATAGTGAAGGGAGACGAAAATTTAATAGTCATGGGTCACTGGAATTCGACAGTAGGAAAAGGGAGAGAAGGAAACATAGTAGATGAATATGGATCGGGGGTAAGAAATGAAAGAGGAAGCCGTCTGGTAGAATTTTGCACAGAACATAAATTAATCATAGCTAACACTTCGTTCAAGAATCATGAAAGAAGGTTGTATACATGGAAGAACCCTAGAGATATTAAAAGGTTGTTGTTGTTGTGGTCTTCAATCCTGAGACTGGTTTGATGCAGCTCTCCATGCTACTCTATCCTGTGCAAGCTTCTTCATCTCCCAGTACCTACTGCAACCTACATCCTTCTGAATCTGCTTAGTGTATTCATCTCTTGGTCTCCCTCTACGATTTTTACCCTCCACGCTGCCCTCCAATACTGAATTGGTGATCCCTTGATGCCTCAGAACATGTCCTACCAACCGATCCCTTCTTCTGGTCAAGTTATGCCACAAACTCCTCTTCTCCCCAATTCTATTCAATACCTCCCAATTAGTTATGTGATCTACCCATCTAATCTTCAGCATTCTTCTGTAGCACCACATTTCGAAAGCTTCTATTCTCTTCTTGTCTAAACCATTTATCGTCCATGTTTCACTTCCATACATGGCTACACTCCATACAAATACTTTCGGAAACGACTTCCTGACACTTAACTCTATACTCGATGCTAACAAATTTCTCTTCTTCTAAAAGGTATCAGATAGATTATATAATGATAAGACAGAAATTTAGGAACCAGGTTTTAAATTGTAAGACATTTCCAGGGGCAGATGTGGACTCTGAAAACAATCTATTGGTTATGAACTGTAGATTAAAACTGAAGAAACTGTAAAAAGGTGGGAATTTAAGGAGATGAGACCTGGATAAATTGACTAAACCAGAGGTTGTACAGAGTTTCAGGGAGAGTATAGGGGAACGACTGACAAGAATGGAGGAGAGAAATACAGTAGAAGAAGATTGGGTAGCTCTGAGGGATGAAGTAGTGAAGGCAGCAGACGATCAAGTAGGTAAAAAGATGAGGCCTGGTAGAAATCTTTGGGTAACAGAAGAAATATAGAATTTAATTGATGAAAGGAGAAAATATAAAAATGCAGTAAATGAAGCAGGCAAAAAGGAATACAAACGTCTCAAAAATGAGATCGACAGGAAGTGCAAAATGGCTAAGCAGGGATGGCTAGAGGACAAATGTAGGGATGTAGAGGCTTGTCTCACTAGGGGTAAGATAGATACTGCCTACAGAAAAATTAAAGAGACCTTTGGAGAAAAGAGAACCACTTGTATGAATATCAAGAGCTCAGATGGAAACCAAGTTCTAAGCAAAGAAGAGAAAGCAGAAAGGTGGAAGGTGTATATAGGGGGACTATACAAGGGCGATGTATTGAGGGCAATGTTATAGAAAGGGAAGAGGATGTAGATGAAGATGAAATGGGAGATATATTACTGCGTGAGGAGTTTGACAGAGCACTGAAAGACCTAAGTCGAAACCAGGCCCCGGGAGTAGACAACATTCCATTAGAACTACTGAGAGCCTTGGGAGAGCCAGTCCTGACAAAACTCTACCATCTGGTGAGCAAGATGTATGAGACAGGCGAAATACCCTCAGACTTCAAGAAGAATATAATAATTCCAATCCCAAAGAAAGCAGGTGCTGACAGATGTGAACATTACCGAACTATCAGTTTAATAAGTCACGGCTGCAAAATACTATCGCGAATTCTTTAAGGACGAATGGAAAAACTGGTAGAAGCCGACCTCGGGGAAGATCAATTTGGATTCCGGAGAAATGTTGGAACACGTGAGGCAGTACTGACCTTACGTCTTATCTTAGAAGAAAGATTAAGGAAAGGCAAACCTACGTTTCTAGCATTTGTAGACTTAGAGAAAGATTTTGACAATGTTGACTGGAATACTCTCTTTTAAATTCTGAAGGTGGCAGGGGTAAACTACAGGGAGCGAAAGGCTATTTACAATTTGTACAGAAACCAGATGGGAGTTATAGAGTCGAGGGGTAGGAAAGGGAAGCAGTGGTTGGGAAGGGAGTGAGACAGGGCTGTAGCCTTTCTCGATTTTATTCAATCTGTATATTGACCAAGTAGTGAAGGAAACAAGAGAAAAATTCGGAGTTGGTATTAAAAGCCATGGATAAGATATAAAAACTTTGAGGTTCGCCGATAATTCTGTCAGAGACAGCAAAGGACTTGCAAGAGCAGTTGAACGGAATAGACAGTGTCTTGAAAGGAGGATATAAGATGAACATCAACAGAAGCAGAACTAAGATAATGAAATGTAGTCGAATTAAGTCGGGTGATGTTGAGGGAATTAGATTAGGAAATGAGACACTTAAAGTAGTAAATGAGTTTTGCTGTTTGGGGAGCAAAGTAACTCGTCATGGTCTAAATAGAGAGGAAAAAAAATGCAGACTGGCAATGGCAAGGACAGCGTTTCTGAAAAAGAGAAATTTGTTAACATCGAGTATAGACTTAAGTGTCAGGAAGTTGTTTCTGAAAGTATTTGTATGGAGGGTAGCCATGTATGGAAGTGAAATGTGGACGATAACAAGTTTGGACAAGAAGCGAACAGAAGCTTTCGAAATGTGGAGCTACAGAAGAATACTGAAGATTAGATGGGTAGATCATACAACTAATGACGCGGTATTGAACAGGATTGGGGAGAAGAGAAGTTTGTGGCACAGCTTGACCAGAAGAAGCGATCGGTTGGTAGGACGTGTTCTGAGGCATCAAGGGATCACCAATTAAGTATTGTAGGGCAGCGTGGAGGGTAAAAATCGGAGACCAAGAGATGAATACACTAAACAGATTCAGAAGGATGTAGGCTGCAGTAGGTACTGGGAGATGAAGAACCTTTCACAGGATAGAGTAACATGGAGAGCTGCATCAAACCAGTCTCAGGACTGAAGACCACCACAACAACAAGTCCCACCCACTCGACCCCCAGTTTTCCCGGTCTTTGTTCGGCGCCTGTGCATCCTTTTAGTTGGCCCACGTGGTTTACCGCTTTCGGCTTCACTTGGAGTGAGGGTTAAATTAATATCTTGCTAGTTCTTAAATTTGCCACACAGTTAAAAGACACTTTACAAAAAACGTGCACAATTGGTCTGAGCTGTGCCAGGTACTTCCACAGCAAACATAAGAGAAAACGATTTAGCACTGAATTCTTTAAATACGAGAACTCAGTATTCAGATGAATAGCCTATGAAGAAACATACAGGGTGTCCGAAAAGTGTTTCCCTGATTACATAAACTGACAACTCAGGCTAGATGTAAGATACAAATATGAAAAAAATGGTTCAAATGGCTCTGAGCACTATGGGACTTAACATCTGAGGTCATCGGTCCCCTAGAACTTAGAACTACTTAAAACCTAACTAACCTAAGGACATCACACACATCCATGCCCGAGGCAGGATTCGAACCTGAGACCGTAGCAGGAGCGCGGTTCCGGACTGGAGCGCCTAGAACCGCTCGGCCACACTGGCTGGCTACAAATATGAAACTTGTGTCGAATTGTTTACAACTATCAAAGTTTTTTTTCTGTTTTAGGTTCGCAGTACGTAAGAAGTGGATGAGGTGTCCTGTGGTACCACGAGACACGATCACCAACCACAGTGCAGAGACACTTCCAGATAACATTTGGAAGGAATCCACCTGATGTCAAGAGCATTAAAGCCTGGTATGAGAAGTTCAAGAACACAGGACCGGTTGTTGACCTTCCGAGGTCTGGTCGACCGAGAACCTCAGCAGACAGGGTGGAAACTGTAAGGCAGTCTTTTCTGCCGAAGAAATCGGTGCGCAGTGCCTCACGTAAATTACAGATGCCAAAAAGCTCTCTCCGTGACATTTTACACAAACGTTTATTGTTTCGTGCATACAAAGTGCAAATCGTTCAGGCCTTGTTGCCCAATGGCAGTACACGTCGATATGACTTTGCGGTCGAAATGCTATCATGTATTGAGGACGATGATGGCTATCTCAGACGAATTGCCTTTTCCGACGATGCGACCTTTTTTGTCAGTGGAGTAGTGAATCACCATAATGTGGGCATTTAGGGTTCACAACCCCTGGTGAGGTCATGGAGTGCACCAGAGGCAGTCCAAAGGTGAATGTTTGGTGCACGCTATTGCACGATCGAATTATCGGGCCATTCTTCTTTGCTGAGGCTATCGTCACATCTGCAGTGTATCTGGACATGTTGCAACTGTATGCTGTTCCTCAGCTGCTTCAGTATCACCCCGACGGCTTGTTTCAGCAAGACGGTGCAGCGCCTCATTGGGGTTTGGACGTCCGTGCCTATCTCGATATGACCTTTCCTGGGCGATGGATTGGTCGTGATGGGCCAACGGTTTGGCCTCCACGCTCTCCTGACATAACCCCATTAGACTTCTTTTTATGGGGTTGTGTCAAGGACGAGGTCTACCGAACACGTGTACCAGATCTTGAAACCCTGCGGCAACGGATAACCACAGACGTTGAATCGATCCCTCCAGTGATGTTGGCTAATGTGGGGATGGAAATTGAATATCGCCTATATGTGCTACGTGCTGCTGTTGCCAGGACTCGAACCCAGGTCTTCTTGCTTGTTCAGCGGAAACGCTAACCACTGCACCACACAGCACGATTGTCAAGATCCCTGCACGAACTACCTTAGCGCAGTGCCCTCCCCAACACAAACTTCAATTCATTTTCCCTTACATATTGTCACTACTGCCAGCTTAGGTAGTTCGTGTAGCAATGTTGATGGTCGTGCTGTTGTGGTGGAATGGTTAGCATTTATGCCTAACGAGCAAGAAGACCCGAGTTCGAGTCCTGGCTACAGCACAAATTGTAATTAATTTCGTCTGCTTCTAGCATTATTGCAATAGAAAGGTTTCTGTCCTGCTCTGCGGCCATATATAGTAGAGAAAAAAAATTGACCCATCCAGAAGGGTAGGATGAAGTGGGATGAAATTACAAGGATTGAGAAGATATGTGCCTTTATTTCAAGATTACACAATCGAATTAAATTTATAAGAATGATATGAGGCGTCTGTCCATCGACATCATGTAGTCAGGCTTACCCCTTCAAGGAGCTCCAAGATTTCGAAGGAGCAGTAACAATACAGACACTCTAAGACAAAATTTAAAAAAAAGAAAGTACCACGAAGCAATTATCAGAATGGATAGACGTCACGTACATGCCCAGACAAACAATCTTATTGTTTTTTATTCAAGATAAAGAGCTTCACAAACTGAGCAAATGAAAAACGCGTTTGACCACATCCGTTCCTTACGCAAGCGGTTATTCGGCTTCGCAGTGATTGGCAGAGTTGTCGGGTGTCCTTCTGTGGGGATGTACTGCCAAATTCTGTCCAACTGGCGCGATGGATCGCCCTGAGCTGGTTGGAGGGCTGCTGACCAACGTAGGGTTTGGCTAGCAGAATGACAAGCGGTAGACTCTCGCCGTGGACGGGCATTATCTTGCTGAAATGGAAGTCCAGGACGGCTTGCCACGAAGGGCAACAAGACGGACCCGTGCTGTAAGAGAGCTGCAAATAACAACCAAAGGAGTCGTAATACGAAATAAAATGGCACCGGACACCATCACTACTGGTTGTTGTTGTTGTGGTCTTCAGTCCTGAGACTGGTTTGATGCAGCTCTCCATGCTACTCTATCCTGTGCAAGCTTCTTCATCTCTGAGTACTTACTGCAACCTACATCCCTCTGAATCTGCTTAGTGTATTCATCTCTTGGTCTCCCTCTACGATTTTTACCCTCCACGCTGCCCTCCAATACTAAATTGGTGATCCCTTGATGCCTCAGCACATGTCCTACCAACCGATCCCTTCTTCTACTCAAGTTGTGCCACAAACTTCTCTTCTCCCCAATCCTATTGAATACCTCCTCATTAGTTATGTGATCTACCCATCTAATCTTCAGCATTCTTCTGTAGCACCACATTTCAAACGCTTCTATTCTCTTCTTGTCCAAACTATTTATCGTCCATGTTTCACTTCCATACATGGCTACTCTCCATACAAATACTTTCAGAAACGACTTCCTGACACATAAATCTATACTCGATGTTAACAAATTTTTCTTCTTCAGAAACGATTTCCTTGCCATTGCCAGTCTACATTTTATATCTTCTCTACTTCGACCATCATCAGTTACTTTGCTCCCCAAATAGCAAAACTCATTTACTACTTTAAGCGTCTCATTTCCTAATCTAATTCCTGCAGCATCACCCGACTTAATTCGACTACATTCCATTATCCTCGTTTTGATTTTGTTGATGTTCATCTTATATCCTCCTTTCAAGACACTGTCCATTCCATTCAACTGCTCTTCCAAGTCCCTTGCTGTCTGTGACAGAATTACAGTGTCACCGGCGAACCTCAAAGTTTTTATTTCTTCTCCATGGATTTTAATTCCTACTCTGAATTTATCTTTTGTTTCCTATACTGCTTGCTCAATACACAAATTGAATAACATTGGGGAGAGGCTACAACCCTGTCTCACTCTCTTCCCAACCACTGCTTACCTTTCATACCCTTGACTCTTATAACTGCCATCTGGTTTCTGTACAAATTGTAAATAGCCTTTCGTCCCTGTATCTTACCACTGCCACGTTTAGAATTTGATAGAGAGTATTCCAGTCAACATTGTCAAAAGCTTTCTCTAAGTCTACAAATGCTAGAAACGTAGGTTAGCCTTTCCTTGATCTTTCTTCTAAGATAAGTCGTATCGTCAGTATTGCCCCACGTGTTCCAACATTTCTACGGAATCCAAACCGACTTTCCCCGAGGTCGGATTCTACTAGTTTTTCCATTCGTCTGTAAAGAATTCGTGTTAGTATTTTGCAGCCGTGACTTATTAAACTGATTGTTCGAAGACTTAGCCAATATTAAGTGACTTAAGCTGATTCGGTATGTCTTCTAAGTTAGTCATGATGGCAGTTTTTCTAGTAGGGGATTTTAGAGTATTTACCTCGCTTCTTTTGTGAAGAAGTTTCGGGAAACCCTGCCTTCATCATCACTTTGCGAAAAAACCTTACATGATAGGAAGATACCCTCAACATTTCTGAACTTCGGATTTAAAAAGAAAAAAAAAAACATTAGGATCACCTAAAATTATTAAAAAATGATTGCAGAGGATAAATTTGTTGATCTGCGTAGTTCTCGCATTTATCTGCCCTTGCTCCCCTCAAAACTGCAAGTCCGTCGTATTTGGTAATATCAGTTCCAATGGTTCAAATGGCTCTGAGCACTATGGGACTTAACATCTGAGGTCATCAGTCCCCTAGAACTTTGAACTACTTTAACCTAACTAACCTAAGGACATCACACACATCCATGCCCGAGGCAGGATTCGAACCTGCGACGTAGCGGTCGCGCGGTTCCAGATTGAAGCGCGTAGAACCCGCTCGGCCACCGCGGCCGGCGGTAAAATCAGTAAAACGTGGGGTATGCTTGTAACAGGAAAAATGAAATTG